>NW_020664448.1:5255683-5276022 GCF_002925995.2 Terrapene triunguis | reverse complement strand
GGCAGGGCTGGGGATTTGGGGAAGGGGCGGGGTTGAGGCGGGGAGGCAGGGGGGCGGCCAAAATTGGTTTTGCCTTGGGCGGCAAAAATCCTAGAGCCGGCCCTGGTTCAGAGAAAGAACATTCCTTATAGTGATCGAATCAAAGAACTCAATCCATTTAGTTTAACAAAGACAAGGTTAAGGGGTGACTTGATTACAGTTTCTAAGTACCTATACAGGGAACAAATATTTATTTGTGAGCTCTTCAATATGAGCAGAGAAAGCCAGTGGCTGGAAGTTGAAGGTAGACAAATTTAGACTGGAAATAAGGCAAAAATGTTTACAAGTGCAAGTAATTAACCATTGGAACAATGGTCCTGATGGATTCTCCGTCACTGACAAATTTTAAATCAATACTGGATGTCTTTCTTAAAAGATCTGCTCTAGGAGTTATTTTGGGGAAGTTCTCTGGCCTCTGTTACACAGGAGGATAGGCTAGATCAGTGGTTCTTAAACTTTACTGTAGCCTGCACCCCTTTAGTTCTCAAAATATGTTCTCGCACCCCTTAAAAAATCGTTGAAGTAGGTCAGTTCTTTATACCTAAATATTTTTTTATTTGTATATTACAGTAATCATTAAAAAATGTATAATGTTAATAAATACATAGGTTTGATTAAACAAAGTAGTTGTACTTACGTGCCTGTGCTTAATTTGTGTTTTCGATTATTTACCTTCTAAAAAAATCTGGCATGTCCTGCACCCCCAGAAAGGGCGTCTCCCACCCCCAGGGGGTGCGTGCACCCCAGGTTAAGAACCACTGGGCTACATGATCACAATGGTCCCTTCTGGCCTTGGAATCTATGAATCGAACTCCTAGGTCCCTGCTTTGTGTACTAGGACACACAGCTCTTTCCTTCTACAATTACCCTGACCCTGGCACTCCTCCTCCTAACTGTGCTTGCTACGATACTAGATACCCACCCATTCCACCTCATCCCTCCTGCCCCTGCCATGGCATATACCCGCTTTCCCCAAGACGTCAGCCGAGAAGGGGTTAAAACAAGCATTAGAAACATGCTAGTGAATATTACACAGCACCGGGCTTTGGCTTTGTAATTTTATGGGATTTTAATTGCTGTATCGTGTGACACACCTTGAATATCACTTGGTGGAGAGGCGTCATATAAATACAGTCTCTTGTTATTTCCTCATATGAAGCTGCAAACTAAGAGCCCATTCTGCAGCCTTTGCTGATCTCAGTCGTGTTTATAAATGAAGTCCCATCAACCTGTAAGCTTTGCTTGCCACCCAGACCCACAGCTGTGTGTCCACCTGTCTGTCAGCTTCTTGCACAGTTCCCTCTGAATGGTGTATGTCCGTGGCCTCATTACCATGGGGTCTGAGCAACCTCATAAGCTTCAGTGGATTTATCCTCCCAATACCCCTGTGATATAGGGCAGTGCTGTTATCCCCTTTTTATAGATGGGGAACTGAGGCGCAGAGAGACTAAGTGATCTGCCAAAGATGCTGTGGCAGAACAGGGAATGGAGCCCAAGTCCCCTCAAGTCTTAGGCTGGTCCCCAACCACTGAACCACATCTGTGTTGTCTTCTACATATTCCCCTTCACCACCAGGATGCAAGTTGCCACCTCCTTGGGCTCATCTGCGAGGCTCCTATCTATTCATATTTCAGTCCATCTCAAAGACCCACTGCTGCATGATACATACAGTGCACAGGGCCGCTGGGGAAGGAGGGTTTGTTTCCGCGGGGCGGCGGCGCTGGGGGGGGGTGTTTTGGGGGGGCTGGGCGGCGCTGGGGGGGTGTTTCGGCAGCTCTGGGGGGGGGGGATTCAGTGGGGCTGGGGGGTTTTGGCCCTCAGCTGTTTTCTTTGGAGTAATATGGCCCTCGCCACTTTATGAGTTGTGCAGGCCTGCCTTACTGTATCATCTAGAGGCCCCAGCAGAGATCAGTGCCCCATTGTGCTAGGTGCTGTACAAATAGATAGTAAGAGACAGTCCCTGCCCCATAGTGCTCACCTGAATAGACAAGACAGGGGCTATGAGGGGAAATAGACACACAGTCAGAGGAAGTGACCTTCATGCTCAAGGTCACCCAGAGGTCCGTGACAGAACTGGAAATCAGGGCCGCCCAGAGGATTCAGGGGGCCTGGGGCAAAGCAATTTCGGGGGCCCCTTCCATAAAAAAAAGTTGCAATACTATAGTAACATGTATTTGGAAATGTAAAAAATAACCAGTGAAATACATTCAAAAATTAATTTTTAATAATTTGAAAATACACGAAATACATTATTTAAAAACATTAAATGCTTTAATGGTATGTATACATTTGCAATTACATAATGGGCTGTCGCTGGGTGATGGTGATGGTTGGTGCCAATGGGCTGTCGCTGCCTGGGGGTGGCGCTACTGTTGCCCAGGGCTGGGTGGGGAGCTGGGCTCTGGGTCGGGGGGTCCCCAGCTCAGAGGGGCTGGGCTCGGAGCTGTGGGGGGATGGGGTCGGGGGGGGTGTCCAGTTCAGAGGGGCTGGGCTCAGAACTGGGGGTCAGGGCTGGGGTGGGGATGGGGTGGGGGGGTGCCCGGCTCAGAGGGGCTGGGCTCGGAGCCGGGGGTCGGAGGGTGACCGGCTCAGAGGGGCTGGGCTCAGAGCTGGGGGTCAGGGCTGGGGGGGTGCCCGGCTCAGAGGGGCTTACCATGCCGCTTACCCCCACCTCCCAGAGCCTCAGCGAGTCGCGTCCAGGAGCTCCTGCCGCTCAGCCCGCCGGAGCTCGCCGCCCCGCCCCCTTACCACGCGGCTCTGAGCGGTAGGAGATCAGGCCTCGCCGGAGCCACGCCGCTGCAGCGCTGTCCAGGGCCGCTCCTGGACGCGGCGTGCTGAGGCACTGGGGGATGGGGAAAGGCGAAGGCGGGGACAGGGGGGAGCTGCCGACATTCTCGTGGGGGCCCCTGCGGGGCCCAGGGCCTGGGGCAAATTGCCCCACTTGCCCCCCCCGTGGAAATTTTCCCTGGTGGAAATACTGCCCAGATCTCCTAACTAGCAGTCCTATGCTCTATAAACTAGACCACACTTCCCCAAGCCTCTTATTAATTTAATAAAAATAGATTTATGAAAGAAACACCCTATTCTTCTTCCACTGCATATCAGTGTCTAAATCAATCAATAACCGTTACAATAACTTTTTCCAAACACCAAGCAATACTTACAAGATAGCCGAATTAAAATAGGCTGAGGGCACTTTGGGGGGATTAGCTTTTACAGCCTCCCGTCCCAGCTGATGGCTTGTCAGCACTGGAAATCAGCTGATTTCCAAAACGCCATTGTGCACCATTATGTTACTATCACGCTGGGGCTGGATGCATTTATGCAAAAGCTTTTTGAGTCAGAGCCCTGAAAAGGTTGCTGTAAAATGTTCCAGATCTCTTTATTTGCATGAAAGGGACGTGCATGGTTGCTCTCTCTCATTTATTTATTAAATCTGAGCAGGACTTTGTCTGGAGAGCATAATAAATAACTCTGATCATCTTGCTACAAAATGAAATTAGATCCCAATTGTCAATATAACTGTAAAAAGTAGCCAGTCTACCAGTGGGCAGAAGCATGAAAAGCCAGACAGAAGTGGTCATTGGTGTAATGGTCGCTTGCTTACCTTCCTCTTATAATTAAGTGGGTAGGTATAGGGGGAGGAATAGCTCTTTAAAACTGATGAACAATAATAATTTAAGGCCCAGAAGGACCATTAGATCATCCAGTCTGACTCCTGCATGACACAGGCCATAGATCATAGTAATAATTTGTACCGGGGCAGCACTAAGTTAAAAGACAGCCCCTGCCCCAGAGATCTTACAGTCTTTCTCTTGTCAAAGATGCCCTCCAAAGCAAGCGGCTATATGTTACCTTTCAGCTGCATTTTCTGAGGCGGAGTGGAAAAGACATGCCCTTTAAGCAGGAACTGTGTAAATGCACATCTTGCTGTCTAGGCTGGACAAGGATGCCTGTTTCTCCGTGAGTAGCAATCCATGGGGGATTTTGTTTCTGGAGCTGCCCTTTTTTATATTTATTATCTCCTTTCTTCAGGGTATTCAGCTGGTGTGTGATTTCACTGGAGAACCTGGGAGCATCAGGGAATCTTTGTATCAGTCTGGTGGTTCTTTGCTTTTATTACACTAGTGCCTAGAAATGAATTTCTCTGTCCAAAATGTGGAATTTCTCACCCAGAATTACTCCCATCTAAGGCCCAGGATGGGAAGATTCACTCCTGGGCTAGTGATAGGTTTCCTACAAATAAAATTGCCGTGGCTTTAAAGTCCAATACTGCAGGGCTAAAAACCAGAACCAAGATTTAAACAATGGCTGCCTAAATTAAGGCTTCAGGCCAAACCTTTCGGAAATGTCCAGTGAGTCTTTGGGAAGACACTCTCTGAAAATGAGGCCCCTTTAAGGTGCCTCCACTTGGGCCCCTAAAAAATCAAGTCAGCCATTATTTAGACTGTAAGATTGTTAGGGCAGGGACTGCTTGCATCTCTGTGCTTTTCAGTGCCCAGACTACAGAGCCCTACGGTAATAACCACGATTAATCATCATCATCATTAATCACTTTTGAAAATCTTGTCCTAAGTTCTTATTGAGCCACCTGATTTTCCAAATTGCTGAAAACTCCACAGTTCCCACTAGATGGCCGATGTGCCCAATTGGGAAGGGAAGGTTCCCTGCAATTGTGGACTGTTCCCGGTTATGGAGTGCCTCCCAAATTCATGCTGCTCAGCCCTTTCTACCGTGTGACTCCATCAGCTATCCTGTGTGTCTGTGGCTACATAAACCTCCCACACTGGTTGCACGCTCCGTGTTTAGGAATGATATCTAGCACAGTGTGGGGCATACATAATATTAATTATACATGCTCATTGCCAATGGAAAATAGATTAACTGCCTTCATTCTGTCAATATCACATACAGCTTGCAGCTCTCTGGCATTTTTCAGCTGTCTCGTACGGTCCGTAAATAACTCTATCCATATGGAAAGCCTATAGGAATATATCATTTGCTTTGATTGAAGAAGACTCAATGATTTGAGGGCCAGATGTCTTTTTTTTCCCCCCCTCCATGTTCCTCACATACTCTTCACTGCACATAACGTCAGATCTGAGATTCCAGTGGGAAGAACGTGCGACCACACTGCATAGAACTGTCCATTGTTCAACGGGTCAGGGATCAGAGCCGTGATGTCAGGATATAGAGAAGTGAAGTTGGCAGCTGAACTTAGTCACCACCTCCAGTGCAGCATTATAGTATCCAGAGCTATCCGCACACATGCAGACGCTGGGTGCACTCTGACTGGTAGGGTTGAAGTTTATGAGCCGGGGGAGGGGGGGGGCGTTGAACAAGCACAAACAGTGAAATGTAAGGGCCGACTTTGAATACAGGTATATGTAGCTGCATTGTAGACCTTGGAACCAACTGGCATTGCCTCGCTGTGAAAGACAACCCTGCTTACAGCTCAAATGTGTGTGGTGTGGTAGTATTCAGGACCTGATCTAAAGCCCATCAAAGTCAATGGAAGGGCTTACATTGATTCCAATGGTCTGGGGCTTATTTGTGTAGCAAAGACAGTGTGCACAGCTGTACTTACAGACCATGTTGTTGGAAGAAAAGCTCCTTGGCATCAGTGTGGTATGTGGGGGTGTGACGTTGTGCAGCCTATATGGTTTTATAAAAACATGATAATAAGTGAATAAAATGTAACTGGGATAGTTTTAGAAAAATATGGTAATAAGTGAATATAACGTAACTGGGATATGCTTCATGCAAAAGGTCTCTTGTAAGGTATCATTACAAAGCTTATAATCTACTGAGTGTGATCATCCGATTAATGTACCACTCTTGTATCTAAAACTAGAAATATAAAATATAACTCTGAGGGCCTATTGTAATTATGTAAAGTGTGGGCCACTAATGATGGTTTGGAATCTTGATGACTCCCATTAACCAGGACCATTGTCTGCAGATGGCTGTGTTTACCTGTGAGTCTTCCTGTATATGTGTGTGCTGGCAAGTGGACAATGAAGTCTTGCAGTGACGTGATCATGTCACCTGAACTGGAATCCATCTTTAACCTGGTGCTTTTCCAGTGAGGGGGAAGGGGGTGGAAACCCAGAGGGACAAAGGGTTCCCGCCTTATGCAAAAGATATATAAAGGGGTGGAACAGAACAAAGGGGAGAGAGGAGCCATCATGAAGAATCCCCTAGCTATCACCTGAGCTGGAACAAGAGCTGTACCAGGGAAAGAGGGATAGCTCAGTGGTTTGAGCAGTGGCCTACTAAATCCAGGATTGTGAGTTCAATCCTTGAGGGGGCCATTTAGGGAGGGGGTAAAAAAAATTGGGTATTGGTCCTGCTTTGAGCAGGGAATTGGACTAGATGATCTCCTGAGGTCCCTTCCAACCCTAATATTCAATGACAAAGAATTGTGCCCAGGCCTAGAAGGTGTCCAGCCTGAGAAAAAACTTACTGAAGCATCTCTGAGGGTGAGATTTTGATTAGACATAGATTTGTGCATTTTATGGTGACTTACTTTGTTCTGTCTGTTACTACTTGGAACCACTTAAATCCTACTTTCTGTATTTAATAAAATCACTTTTTATTTAGTAATTTTCTCAGAGTATGTATTAATACCTGGGGGAGCAAACAACCTGTGCATATCTCTCTATCAGTGTTATAGAGGACGAACAATTTATGAGTTTGCCCTGCATAAGCTTTATGCAGGGTAAAACGGATTTATTTGGGTTTAGATCCCATTGGGAGTTGGGCATCTGAGTGCTAAAGACAAGCACACTTCTGTGAGCTGTTTTCAGGTAAACTTGCAGCTTTGGGGCAAGTGATTCAGACCCTGGGTTGGTGTTGGAGCAGATGGGAGTGTCTGGCTCAGCAAGACAGGGTGCTGGAGTCCTGAGCTGGCAGGGAAAACAGGAATAGAAGTAGTCTTGGTACATCAGGTGGCAGCTCCCAAGGGGGTTTCTGTGATCCAACCCGTCACAGGGGGTGGATCCTTAACACCAGTTTTTTTGGAGAAGGGCCACAAGAATGATTAGGCGCATGGGAAAACTTTCCTGGGAAGAGAGATTGAAAGGATTGGGATGGTTTTCCTTAGAAAGGAGGAGACATGATAAAAGTACCTAAACTAATGAATGGTCTAGAGAAGGTAGATCAGGAACTTCTGGTCTCATTACGCAAGAACAAAGGGACATTCCGTGAAATTGAAAGGTGGCAAATTCAGAACCGATAAGAAAACATTTTCTTGCAAACTGTGTAATTAGTTTGTGAAACTCACTGCCATAGGATAAAGTGGAGGCCAAAAACTTAGCAAGCTTCAAAGCAGGTTTAGACATGGTATGTGGATAACAAGAATATCCAGAGCTGGAATAACTGATTGTGACCAAGAAACAAAAACCCAAGGATGGTAAGGGAGATGAACCTTCATGTCTTGGGGGTTTAACCCCACATCTCTCACTAGTAGGGATTAGGATGAGATCTTCTGCCTACTGTGAGCGTTTCTTGGACCATGGGTCTGATCCAGTCTGGCAATTGCTATGCTCTTATGTCAAAGTGAAGACCTCCCTGAAGTCAGTGGGGCTCTGGATGGGTGCAGCCCATGTGCATCACACTGACTGATGGGGGCCAGTTACGAATTTTTGCTCATATGAATTGGGTCTCCCTGAAGTCAGCTTGGGTGAGGGTTTGCAGGCTCAAGCCCATGTGCATCAAACATAGAAAATATGTTGGTTGAGAATCAAACATTCAGTGCAGCCAGCTGGTACAAATAAGGTCTGATGTATGAGGGTCCAGGGCTGGAAGACCCTGCAGCAGCAGTGGGATTTGAAGATGGAGCAGAATGTAGAGGAAGGTTGTTTGCAACTGCAGCTGCAGTCTCATTCTGTTCTTTGGTATATAAAAAGAGACTTCATGATGTGGCTTCTATTGTATATGTATCCATTTATCTTATTAAATAAAACAAACCTGTTTCACACACAATGACTTTAATATAACATGATTAATCTATTGTCAGTTGTGAATATGACCTAGCATGAGCAATGAATTCATTCCTAAAAATAAACATTTCTGTACAGTGTTTTGAGGACCTACAACACTATTGTAAATACAAGGAGGTAGTTTTTGGCATGTAAACCACTGCCCTCTACTGGACAGAATCAGAACTGTTCAGCTGTGGGTCATAGCCTCTGTACTGCCAGCAGCTAGTTTCCTTTTAGTGAAGTGATCTGGTCGTGTGCTGTTGGATCAGGAAAAGCTGGGTTTGATCCCTGTTGCCACCATGGAGTTCTGAGTGGCTGCTATGCAGTGGCAACCATAATAGTCCTACGTGGCTGCTGACTTGCTACCATATTTTGAAGTCTGGACATGTGGAAACCAGAACCCAGCTAGTAGTTAGATAATGTGATGTCCTGTGCCACAGTCAGCCAGGAGAGGTGAGGGAAGCAGGATGAAAACACTTTTAAAAAAGAAATGTTATAAATAGGATGTTTATGGGGCCACTTGGAATGTCATATAGTTCATGGCTAACTTGTAAAGATGTATGGAATATTTTCACTGAGCCCATGTGACATCCTTCCTTCCTTCCTTCCTTCCTCAGGGAGCAGATTTCTGTCGTGCTTCATCCATAGCCCTTTTTAAACTCACAGTAGTTAAGAAAGCTAACTTGGGACCATTCCTGTGAGGTGATAAGCACCCTCAACTTCTAATGGGATTTGGCTGATTCAGCACCACCCAGAATTGGAGTCCCTAGAGATTTAGCCCTTGTAATAAAAAGCTGTAAAGTCTGTTCTTGCATTTTTCTGTGTCTCCAGAACTCCCACTAACTGCAGGATCAGGCTCTCCTGGATGCCTAGGGTTGCCAACGCCCCAGGATTGTCCTGGAGTCTCCAGGAATTAAAAAATAATCTTTTTAATTAAATATAACGTCATGTGATGAAACCTCCAGGATTTCATCCAACCAAAGTTGGCAACCCTAGCTGAGGCGGAGAGAGATAAGCAGGTTTGACACATCTCATGTTCAATTGCTGGGAAGTTTATACGCTCCCATCTCCTCGGTGTTCCGCCACCAACTCCAACTCAACTGCAATTCAGACAGGCCACCAGAGTTTACTCACCACCTTTACACACACAAACAATACTATAGGTATGGCTGGTCAAAATTTTTCTGTCAAAACTGTTTGTCTACAGAAAATTGGCTTTTTGGCTAAATGAGATTTTTCACAGAAAGTGTCTGTTTTCACAGGAAAATTTACACTTCCCCTGATAAACCAAAAAATGCTGATTCAGAAATGCTGTCACACTGTCTCACGGGAGTCGTAGTTTGGAGGCCTCATGCCCCCACTCTCTAGGGTCTGGGTTCCCAGCCATACTACAGCTCCCATGATGCACTTTGGTGGCTCAACAAGAAGGGAGGAAGAAGTAGTCCAGCCAGGAAGCCTACCCCACAAAAGAGAATAAGAGGGATGAGTCACTCAAACTACAAATCCCATGAAGCACCATGGCAGCATTTCTGAATTTAAATGTTCAGGTTTCAGACAGAAATTGAGGGGGGTTGTTATTTATTAATTTTTCACTGAAAAGCTGAAATTTTCTGTGAGGGTGTGGGATGGGGGAAGGAAATTCATTCTCTGACCAGCTCTAACTATGAGATCTTTAATGGCCACATGTGACCAGGATGTCAGTTTTGCCCAAAAGATGTCTCAGTGCTCCTTAGCATGCCAGGACGTTGGTCCAACACTCTCAAAAGAAAGAGCACTATCTGTTGGATCACTAGTACTGCAGGACCCTTTGTAAAGTACCTCCCTGGAGGTCTCCCATGCAAGTAATCAGCAGCCACGTTTATGAATTGACAAACTCCCAGCCAAGGATGGTGATGGCAGGGTTGCAGCCATCAATGCTGCTGATGTCACAAACTTGTTACCAAAGACCTGATTTTCTCTTTGCCTCATATCTAAACAGGCCCATTCTGTGCTTGCTCATGAGGTTAATAGTAAAGTGCCCAGTGAGGTTGATTGAGCAATGGGTCTGCCCTCTTGCAGGAACTTTCCTGGAAAGGAAAACCTAAGTGCAACAGGCTTATGACTTTCTACTTTACATTATGGCTCTTTGACAGCATTGACTCTTGATTCCAAACCAGACTGGATTCTGCCTTTGGTCAGAGTGCAGGGGCGGGGCCAAAAGACAGAGGAGGGGCTTTTTGTGTGTTTTTCCCCTCCCTCACTCCCCTCCCCAAGAGGTGTGTTTGTATTTATATAACAAAACACTAAACGAAATAACTGATTACTCTCCCTCTGAGCAGGGTGCATTGATCACCCTCCAGAGCTTTGCCAGCCTCACCTACATTACTGACCCTTTATGTCAGACGTTTGCCTTTCACCCGCTAATCCGCCCTGTATGTGTCTGGGAGAGCATGCGCATGGGAATGGGAAAACCAAGGCCCAAAAGCCAGCGTGTTTCTAACCCCTCTTTCCCAGTGTAGTAAGTTGGCTCCTCAGGCTATTCTCATAAAAGATTGCCCGATAACGCTGTCTTTCATCCTCAGCAAGTATTTAATTAGCAAAGAGAAATAAAGCTCCTGATTGGGACGCCCTGATCAGGCTGGATTCCAGAATCCACCAGAGAATAACTATCCTGATTTGGCAGCTAGAAATTCGGCATTTCTCCCCTTGCTATACTCCTCCTTTCTCTCTCCCCCTCCTCCACACGGATCTACAGGAAAATGACTTCTCGCACGTGTGGCAAGATTGTCTCCTTTGCATGCAAACTACTACGCAGGGCAAGCACCTGTTCAGCGCTTAAGTAATAATGCTAAGAAGATCCTAATGCTCTCCCTTTACACTGTTGTCCCTTCTTACCCTCCCCTTGCCGTGGGATCCTGAGTTCCCATCGCTGTATGATAGACTCTGTTATTTAATGTGCACACCTAGCCACTATTAAATCGTGCTACATTTTTCTCTCCCTAGCCATTTACCATAACACGATGTTTTCCTATTCAGAGTCAATGATCTCAGCTTCCCAGCCCCAAACTCTACCCCTATTATTTCCCTTCAGCCTTTCTCTGATAATCTCCGGAGTTGTCTATTTAAACAAACCAAAAAGTCCAATGATATCACATCTTTTAAATGCATTGATTGAGAGACCTTAGCATATCCCTTGGCTTCATTTGTTATGACTAGTAAATGGGATGGCTAGTCCTCTGTCTCTGTTTCCCCTCCCACACCACCGCTCTATACAAAGCGTTACAGCAAAGACTGGATTTTTTTTACTGTTTCTCTCTGTCCTCCTTCTCCAGCTACATGTGTCATTAATACTCATCTCTCTACCTAGGTATTCCTGTCACCATAGCATTGTACAAATACCTACCAAATTTACTCTGGCGCCATGAGTTAGGTAGTTATTATCTGGGCCCCTCTTGCTGCAGGATGGTGATCCAAAAACTGACCTCTCATTTAAAGAAAATATTATGTTTCTAGCACTTATGGTTGCAGAGAGAACTTCAAAAATGTGAACGAAGCATAAACGGAAGCAGTGCCATCTGCAGAAAACCTGCTACGATACCTCTGAGAGGTGTTGACCTGCCCCGTTCCTTTCAAGGAGAGCTTCTGCAATTGATAACAACTTCTTATCCCCATTTTACAGCTGGTGAACTGAGGCATAGGGAGATTGAATGACTTGCCCAGGAAGTTTATAACATAGCCAGGAATTTAACCCCAGATTTCTTCAAGCTTCGTTCATTGCCTTAGCCACAAGCCCAACCTTCATCCAGTCCTTCTAATGTCTGTCCTGGAATGATCCATCCTGCGGTCCTGTATCGGAAAAAGTTAAAGTTTTATGAGCCAAATTCACCCTAGTGGAGCTTCACTGAAGTCAAGGGGGGTAGTGCCAGGAATTAATTTGGCCTAGTGTGTGTGTTTAAAGATTTCAGTCTGGTTGCCAAAGAGGAAAATATGATGACTGGAAAGTCCATCATACATGGGAAAGGAGGGGGAAAGCGGAGCAGCTGGCACCAGAGTGCTCAGTATAGTGCTGGTGATGGGCTGCTGCCACATGGGGCATGTCAGCGGAGGGGGGCCAGTCTAAGATTTCGCGTGCTGCGCTGCATGTGTGTTTTGCTTGAGACAGCAGAAGCCTCAATTTAGCTGCATAACAAAAGTAAATCTGCTGCCGCTGTGTTTCAGTGCAAGGATATCCAGAACACTGTAGAATAGGGATGAATATATTTGTATGGTAGCTTGGTAGTTGACGACGATGTTTTGGCCATTAGAGCAACCGTTCGAGGCTGTTAAGATAATTTACTGTAGGTTTGTGGTTGTAAATACATTTCCATTGTGACTAAGGATTCTAATAGATGTTAAGTCCTGCCATTAAGAGTGTGATGGAGTAAGTTATGGGATGCGCATTGTTTTGCCTTTATAAAATGGGCATTACAAAGGAAGGAATGAGATTGGCTGATCAATCCAGTATAGCAATATGGATTGGGACTCATTTGCCCTTAGGTGTTCCACGATGACGTGTACTTGATGGTAAGTGTAATACCCTCATCTTGGATGCACCCATTGGAAAAAACATACATTGACTGGAGAAGAGAAGAATGGGGGCGGGGGCATGATAACAGTCTTCAAGTACATAAGAGGTTGTTATAAAGAGGAAGGTGATAAATTGTTCTCCTTATCCACTGAGGATAGGACAAGAAGCAATGGTTTTTAAATTGCAGCAAAGGCAATTTAGGGTAGACATTTGCAAAAACTTCCTAACTGTCAAGGTAGTTAAATACAGTACTGCAACAAGTTACATAGAGAGGTTGTGGAATTTCTGTCATTGGAGGTTTGGAGGTTTTTAAGAGCAGGTTAGACAAACACCAGTCAGCCATGGTAGATAACACTTAGTCCTGCCTCAGTGCAGGGGCCTAGACTAGATGACCCATTGAGGCCCCTTCCAGTCCTACATTTCTATGATTGTTATTGATATTGCAGTAATGCCCAGAGGGGCCTTATTGGGTCAGGCACTGTACATATCTATAATAACACAGGCTCTTCTCCCAAAGACCTTTACATGAGTATTACTATACAAATGAAGAACTGAACCATAGAATGAATAACTCGCCCACTGTCACAGCTGCCATGGAATTGGATCATCCCCCGATGTCTGGGTGCTCATGTTCTGGTCCAGCCCCTTTGAGAGAATGCATCCCCGCCGTGAAGACCGATGCAAAGAATTCATTTAGCTTCTCTGCAATGGCCTTGTCTTGATTGAGGTGCTAAAGGAGCACTGGATCCAACATTTCTCTAAAACCATAGAACACTTGGTCCTGGCATTCCAGCTACCAGCCTGTGTGTCTATTAATAAAGCAATGAGCTTCTGCCTCACGTGCCCCGGAATCACAGATTATTACACAAAGCTCTTAATGTTGGTAGCTTCATTCCTCACAGCACACAAATCACGTGGGTGTCTGGTGCCACAACACACCTGGTCGCTTGTTAGTTAGTGAGGGGCTGTAACGATGCTGGTTCTGGTGGGACCCAACTGAGAGTGCCAATTCAGGACAAATTGCTTAAAACAGGGCAGTTATAGCCCAAGGCTAGGGTTTTTCCACCTCTAAGGCAAACCAAACCAGCCAGACAAAGAGGACTTTGGTCTCACTCCACTGGCTAACCACAAGTCACACAAGCAATTCCCTTAGACACTCCAGTTTTCCAGTATCACCACCAGTGCCACTCGTTATGGGGACAGATGGTTATGAAAACCAATACCCCAATAAAAGAAAAAAGGTTCTCCCGATCCCAAAGGACCAAGCCCCAGACCTAGGTCAATATCCAAATCAGATCTTACCGAAAAATCACACTGTTGCCAATTCTTTAGAATCTAAAATCTAAAGGTTTATTCACAAAAGGAAAAAGATATAGATGAGAGCTAGAATTGGTTAAATGGAATCAATTACATATAGTAATGGCAAAGTTCTTGGTTCAGGTTTGTAGCAGTGATAGAATAAACTGCAGGTTCAAATCAAGTCTCTGGAGTACATCCACAGCTGGGATGGGTCATCAGTCCTTTGTGTAGAGCTTCCATTTGTAGCAAAGTCCCTCCAGAGGTAAGAAGCAGGATTGAAGACAAGATGGAGATGAGGCATCAGCCTTTTATAGTCTTTTCCAGGAGTAAGAACACCTCTTTGTTCTTACTGTGGAAAATTACAGCAAAATGGAGTCTGGAGTCATATGGGCAAGTCCCTGCATACTTTGCTGAGTTACAAGGCATATCTGCCTTCTCTCAATGGGTCAGTTGTATAGCTGATGGTCCTTAATGGGCCATCAAGCAGGCTAGGCAGAGCTAACACCAACTTGTCTGGGATGTCACCCAGAAGCATAGCATAAGTTTGAAATACAGACAGTATAGAGCCAATATTCATAACTTCAACTACAAAATTGATACACACATATAGACAGCATAATCATAACTAGCAAACCATAACCTTGTCTTCGACACCTCATTTGACCCCCTTTATACAAGATTTGGTGCCACTACAGGACCTTAGTTGCAGCCATGTTCTATACAGTCCCAGTTCAAGTCAATAACGTGACAGGGGTGACCAACAGAAAGCCTGGAGTCTGAGGTCAAACATACTCATTATAAGAGGTGGCATGGTCTAGTTTTCAGGGCAACTGCCTGGGAGTCAGGAAACCTGGATTCTACTCCTGGTTCTGCCACTGATGTGGCCTTGAGCAAGTCACTTTGCCTTTCTGTGCCTCTGTTTTCCCCTACCACCCTTAGACCGTGAAAGGACTGTCTCTTGCTATGTGTCTGCACAGCACCTAGCACAATGGGGCTTCTTCACAGGTCTCTGAAATACAAATGATAATACATGTTTGGAAGCTTATCCAGCCTACCCAAAACTGAGCAGATCTCATGGAAATACCTCTCCTATGAGATTTCTATTATTTCCTACAGGGCTGGAATTACTGTCCTAACAGCCTCTCTCATAGAATTTGGGCATTTCCTAGACCACTGAAGCATTTGTAAATGAAAAATGATAGAAAAGCAGCCAACAGAGCTTATTTAAACTTCAAAAAGGCTTTGATTTGTGTTTCAGGTGGTTTTGTGCTTTATTGGTTGACCTATCCCTACTGGTGGTGCTGATGTAACATGAGATACCCATACATTTTTATCCTACCACTATTAAATAGAGAGTTTTGAACCAAAAGGCAACATGCAAATGCCCCTGAACTTTATGATCTGAGTCTGGTCTTCAAGGTTAAATCCTATTTCTTTAGTGGATGAAACAACAACCGCTGTTCCAACTCCAAACACCCACCAAATGTCTGGAAAGTTTGGACCTGAACCAAACTCTTGTGTCTCAGGTCCACATCTGTTGCAAAGCTGCTGCTAGCACTTCCTGAATGTAAATTTGACTTGCTGCCTTTAAATAACTTCTGGCCTGTTAGCAGGGATGCCCAGGAGGTGGGGGGGGGGGGGAGAGGCAGTTTGCTCCAGGCCCCCCATTTGAGAGGATTCCAAACCAAGAACATAAGAACGGCCATACTGGGTCAGATCAAAGGTCTATCTAGCCCAGTATCCTGTCTTCCCACAATAGCCAATGCCAGGTGCCCCAGAGCGAATGAACAGAACAGGTAATCATCAAGTGATCCGTTCCTTGTCGCCCATTCCCAGCTTCTGGCAAACAGAGGCTAGGGACACCATCCCTGCCCATCCTGGCTAATAGCTAGTGATGGACCTTATCCTCCATGAACTTACGTAGTTCTTTTTTTTAACCCTGTTATAGTCTTGGCCTTCACAACATCCTCTGGCAAGGAGTTCCACAGGTTGACTGTGCGTTGTGTGAAAAAATACTTGCTTTTGTTTGTTTTAAACCTGCTGCCTATTACTTTCATTTGGTGACTCCTAGTACTTGTGTTATGAGAAGGGATAAATAACACTTCCTTATTTACTTTGTCCACACCAGTCATGATTTTATAGATCTCAATCATATCCCCCCATAGTCATCTATTTTCCAAGCTGAAAAGTCCCAGTCTTATTAATCTCTCTTCATAAGGCAGCCATTCCATACCCTTAATAATTTTTGTTGCCTTTTTCTGAACCTTTTCCAATTCCAGTATATCTTTTTTGAGATGGGGCGACCACATCTGCACGCAGTATTCAAGATGTGGGCGTACCAGGGATTTATATAGAGGCAATATGACATTTTCTGTCTTATTCTTTATCCCTTTCTTAATGATTCCCAACATTCTGTTCACTTTTTTGACTGCTGCTGCACATTGAGTGGATGTTTTCAGAGAACTATCCACAATGACTCCAAGATCTCTTTCTTGAGTGGTAACAGCTAATTTATACATCATTTTATGTGTATAGTTGGGATTATATTTTCCAATGTGCATTACTTTGCATTTATCAACATTGTATTTCATCTGCCATTTTGTTGCCAATCACCCAGTTTTGAGAGATCCTTTTGTAGCTCTTTGCAGTCTGCCTGGGACTTAACTATCTTGAGTAGTTTTGTATTGTCTGCAAATTTTGCCACCTCATTGTTTACCCCTTTTTCCAGATCAGTTATGAATATGTTGAATGCTACTGGTCCCAGTACAGACCCCTGGGGGACACCACTATTTACCTCTCTCCATTCTGAAAACTGACAATTTATCCCTACCCTTTGTTTCCTATCTTTTAACCAGTTACTGATCCATGAGAGGACCGTCCCTCTTATCCCATGACAGCTTACTTTGCTTAAGAACCTATGGTGAGGGACCTTGTCAAAGGCTTTCAGAAAATCTAAATACACTATATCCACATCCTTGTTGACCCCCTCAAAGAATTTTAGTAGATTGGTGAGGCATGATTTCCCTTTACAAAAACCATATTGACTTTTCCCCAACAAATTATGTTCCTCTATGGCCAGGTCTACACTAACCCCCCAATTCGAACTAAGGTACGCAACTTCAGCTACGTGAATAACGTAGCTGAAGTTCGAAGTACCTTAGTTCGAACTTACTTCGGTCCACACGCGGCAGGCAGGCTCCCCCGTCGACTCCGCGGTACTCCTCTCGCCAAGCAGGAGTACCGCAGTCGACGGCGAGCACTTCCTGGTTCGACTTCTCGCGTCCAGACAAGACGCGATAAGTCGAACCCAAAAGTTCGATCGCTCGCCGCCGAACTACCGGGTAAGTGTAGACCTACCCTATGTGTCTGACAGTTTTGTTCTTTACTATAGTTTCAACCAGTTTGCCTGATACTGAAGTCAGGCTTCATCATTATGTTCCCATTACACCTCTGGCATTTAGGGCAGCGATGAAACTTCTCCACTCTTGTCTGTTTTTGGCAAGTCTTTCAATGGTTCCCCAGCTGTGCCCAAGGTTTTTCAGCTCAGCTTCCACAGCTTTTCGCCATGTTTTTTTTGGGTGGCCTCGTTTTCACTTGCCTTCAGGTGTCCATCTTGTTGCTACTCTGGTGATGAAATCAGTTTCGATCCGAAGCACATGGCCAATCCATCTCCAATGCCTCCTGGCAATGATTGTGCTCAGATCCTTTTGGCTGCACTGTGTCAATAGATCTTGGTTTGAGATTGTTCTAGGTCAAAAGATACAGAGGATTTTTCTGAGGCAGGTTGTATGGAATGAAGATCGTTTGGACATGTCAGACTTTCTCATTCCCCAGCATTCTGCACGATAAAGTAGTGTTGAAAGTATGAAGCTTTGATAAATCTTGAGTTTCGTTTTGTATGTTGATGATTTCCAGACTGTATTTAAGCTCCTGAAGGTGTTCCTGGCTTTATTGATTTTGTTCCAGATATCCTGGCTTGTTTCACTGCTCTGGCTGATGGTGCTGCCCAAGTATGTGAATGTTTCTACATTGGTGACAACATAATCCTCCATCCGTACTGGTGATGGTGAGGCAATATTAAAGGTCATGATATTTGTCTTATTGTGGTTGATTTTCAGTCCAATTTGCTGGCTGAATGCATTGAGTCGAGTTGTTTTTTCTTGTATATGGTGTTGGGTATGTGATAGGAGAGCAAGATCATCTGCGAAGTCCAGGTCTTCAAGGGATGAGAAGAGTGTCCATTTAATGTCTCTTAGCATGTCTTCTGTTGTATGCTGCATTACCCAGACGATGGCAATGTTGAGGAAGATTGCAGACATGACATACCCCTGACATACTCCTGTTTTGACTTCAAAACTGAGCTCACTGTGATCAACACTGCATGTAAAGTTGAAATAGAAGCTTTTGATGACGTTGATTATATGGAAAGGAATTCCATATGCCTGCAGAATGCGCCATAGGCTGGTCCTGTGAATGCTATCAAAAGCCTTCTCAAAGTCTATGAAATTTATGTAGAGTTGCCATTGCATTTTAAGCATTATTCTATTATGTTTCTTAGAGTGAAGATCTGGTCTGTGCATCCACGCCCTTTCCGAAAACCGGCTTGCTCTTTTCCGAGAACGCTATCAATTGCCTCTGATATACGCTGGACTATGATCTTACACAATACTTTGCTTGGCACAGATAGAAGCGTGATACCACGCCAGTTATTACAATCACTGAGAGTTCCTTTCTTTGGTATCTTCACTATAATCCCATTGGTCCACTCATCTGGCACTTTTTCCCTTTCCCGGACTGATGTAAATAGAGGGGCCAGGATAGATATTGCTAACTCAGGATTTACCTTGGACAATTCTGCATTCAAGTTATCCTTGCCAGGAGCTTTCCCATTTTTTAAGGATTTGATGGCCTCACTGGTTGTTTAGCAGCTTCCTGCTTCCGATGTATTTAAAAAAAAATGGCTATTTCTTTTTGAGTCGTTGGCTAGCTGTTCTTCACATTCTTTTTTGGCCTGCCTAATTATATTTTTACACTTCATTTGCCAGAGTTTAAGCTCCTTTCTATTTTCCTCACTAGGCTTTAACTTCTGCTTTTTAAAGGATGCCTTTTTGCCTCTCACTGCTTCTCTTACTTTGCTGTTTAGCCACGGTGGCTGTTTTTTGGTTCTCTTACTATGTTTTTTTAATTTGGGGTATACATTTAAGTTGAGTCTCTATTTAAAAAGTTTCCACGCAGCTTGCAGGGATTTCACTTTTTGCGCTGTACCGTTTAATTTCTGTTTAACCTCCTCATTTTTGTGTAGTTCCCCTTTCTGAAATTAAATGCTACAATGTTGGGCCTTTGTCGTGTTTTCCCTGCCACAGGGATGTTAAATTTAATTATATTATGGTCACTATTACCAAGCGGTCCAGCTATATTCACCTCTTGGACCTGATCCTGTGCTCCACTTAGGACTAAATCAAGACTTGCCTCTCCTCTTGTGGGTTCCAGGACTAGCTGCTCCAAGAAGCTGTCATTTAAGGTGTCAAGAAACTTTATCTTTGCATCCCGTCCTGAGGTGACATGTACCCAGTCAGTATAGGGATAGCTGAAATCCCCCATTATTATTGAGTTTTTTATTTTAATAGCCTCTCTAATCTCCCTGAGCATTTCACAGTCACTATCACCGTCCTGGTCAGGTGGTTGGTAATATATCTCTACTGCTATATTCTTATTATTCGAGCATGGAATTACTATCCAGAGAGATTCTATGGTACAGTTTGGTTCATTTAAGATTTTTACTTCATTGGATTCTACGCTTTCTTTCACATACCCAGTGCCATTCCCTCACCAGCACAACTTGTTCTGTCCTTCCAATATATTTTTACCTTGATATTACTGTGTCCCATTGATTATCCTCATTCCACCAAGTTTCTGTGATGCCTATTATATCAATATCCTCATTTAATACGAGGCACTCTAGTTCGCCCATCTTATTATTTAGACTTCTAGCATTTGTATATAAGCACTTTAAAAAATTGTCACTTTTTAGCTGTCTGCCATTACATGATCTAATTGAATGAGACTTTTTTTCATTTGACTGTTTCTCATCAGATCCTACCTGTATTTTATCATCTTCCATCCTCTCCTCCTTACTAGGACATAGAGAATCTCCATTAATAGATCTTCCCCTAAGGAATGTCTCTGCCCAAACCACGTGCTCCTCCGCACCTGTCGGCTTTCCCCCAGCCCTTAGTTTAAAAACTGCTCTGCAACCTTTTAATGTACCACGATCACTGGCTCCTCCCCAGCGCTACACAGAAGTCTATCTAGATGTCTCGAGAGATCCGCAACCTTTGCACCAGGCAGGCAAGTCACCGTGCGGTTCTCCTGGTCATCACAAACCCAGCTATCTATGTTAGTAATGGGCAATTTGATCATTAGAAATACCTGTCTCTTCCTAATAACTGGAGTTCTCTCCCCTGGAGAGG
>NW_020664448.1:5238757-5255283 GCF_002925995.2 Terrapene triunguis | reverse complement strand
GTTTTGCGGCAAGCCTGAGAGGGAGGGGGGAGAAGCGGAGCAGTGGCGGCACGCTCAGGGGAGCAGGTGGAGCGGAGGTGAGCTGCAGCGGTGGGGGGTGTGGGGAGGGCCACAGGAAGTAACCGGGGGGGGCAGAGGAACCGCTCCCACCGCCCCAGCTCACCTCTGCTCCACTGCCACCTGCTCCCCTGAGCGCGCCGCCGCACCGCTTCTCCCCCCTCCCTCCCAGGCAAGTCTGGGAGGAAGGGGTAGGAGGGGAAATGCGGCGCGCCCGGGGGAGGAGGTGGGGCCAGGGATTTGGGGAAGGGGTTGGAATGGGGCGGGGAAGAGGTGGAGTTGGGGCGGGGCGGGGCCGGGGGGGGCGTGGGAAATTTTATTTGCTTGGGGCGGCAAAAAACTTGGAGCCCACCCTGGTCCCAACTATGGGATTGTTTCCCTTTGCTCCAGTTGGATGTTCTTCTTCCCTGAGACTTTCATCCTCCTCAACAGCATAGAGGCTGTCTGACAGGGGCTGGGACCGTTCTACTGTGTCCCAGAAAGTCTCATCTATGTACCTCTCTGTCTCCCTTAGCTCCTCCAGTTCAGCCACTCTGGTCTCCAAAGCCTGTACACGGTCTCTGAGGGCCAGGAGCTCCTTGCACCGAATGCACACATACACCACCTGCCCATAGGGTGCATTGGGTGTAATGCAGGAGTATTGCAACCTGGCATGCATGGTCACAGTGCCACTCGGGTTTGTCCTGCCAGCTCCTCTGTCATGACGGAGGAGTGGCCAGGCCAAACCTGAATGGCTTTGTGAAGCTGCACATCAGGTCACAATGCCCAGAGCGGGTAGCCAGGCCAGCTCCATAGGATGGGACCCACCACTGCTGGGTGAGTTTGGGGTGAGCTTGCTCTCTAAGTCTCCCACCCCTGGACCTCCCCTCAACGCTAATTTTTTTAGAAGTATGGGAGAATCTCAATTTCAGATTTTTCCCGTCCCCCCAAAAGCCTCTGTACGGCCCTGCATATTAGAGATCTTTGACAAAATCAAGTCACTGGTGATGCCATCTGTTGAATCTGAGAGCCTTTAATCAGAAGTTGTGCCTCTCTCAGGTGATTCTAAAGGCAGTGGGTTCTGTGCTCAGAAGGAAAGGAGAATCATTCTCTAATTCTCACTCTGTATAGGCTGTCTTCCATTTTGTTTCCTTGGGGTTTTTTAATGTGCTTGGCCTTCCATTTCTCATCTCCTGTATGGTTCATGTCCTAGTTCTAGGTTTCACACTCTTGTCATCAGGAATCTAGATTTCCTGGTGTGAAAAAAACACACTGCTAAGAGGTTCAAGGTCAGAAGATTATTGTATTTTACCTGCTGGGGTCTAGGAAGTGTAGTTGCTTTACAGGTCTCCACACTAGTTCACTGCAGGGTATGTTGTGCTAGTAGCACAGAATGGTGTTTAACAGTTCTGTTACTTATACTGCATTATCACATAGTGGCCCCGACCTAAATCAGTGCCTGACTGCTCATCTGCTTAGTCAGAAACAGCTGCTGCCCAAAGACTTTACAAACCATATAGGTGAGACAGGCGAAAGGATTATTATCCACATTTTACAGCTTAAATGTCTAACCCGAGGTCACACACTTGTCTTCACATACAGCGCTAAGGTTGCACAGCTGCACCGGTGCCGCGCTTTAGTGAAGACACTGCTACACCCATGGGAGAACTTCTCCGGTCAGCACAGTTAATCCACCTCCCCCGAGAGGCGGCAGCTGTGTCGGCGGGAGGAGCTCTCCCTAGTCCTGCCTACACGGGGGGGCTAGGTCGGTATAAATGCGTCGCTCAGGGGTGTGGATATCTCACACCCGCGAGTGACACATACAAGTCTGTAGCGTAGACCTGGCCTCGGTCTGTGCCAGAGCTGGGAACTGAATCCACATTTGCTAAGTCTTTGTCTAGTGCCTTAACCGCAAGACCATCCTTTCACTCCGAATGCCTTCTCCGTCTGACGCCCCTCCCAGTATTCACCATGATACTGTAGGTGTTCTCTACTCCTCCTTTGCCATTACGTCTGCATTCCAAAGATCCATGTTAGTGATAGAAGTACAGGAACAAAGAATACCTTCCAGCGTTTTCCTAACTTTCAGTTATCTGCTATGCTCTGAGCAGCATTTTTCCTGCCATTTGGATCTATCTGTTTTGTTTTCTAGGCCTTGTGAGCTTTGGTAAAATATTACATCTTCAGGCTATAAGGGAAGGTTGGAGGTGGGGCTATTTATTTGGTTTTTTTAGTTCTGTGAAAGAAAATCTCCCTTTGGTGCCAATGCAAACAAAGTCTGCCCCATCTCCTCTGCGGTAGCTCAAGATGCCACCCACAGCCAGTCTCGCTGTGGAACGTAGACACAATTATTCCAACAGTAGCAAGTCCCACAGGGATTGTCCTTGGTTGACTTCTCTGTGATCATCTTAAAACAAACCAAACATTGCTTGTCTTTCTTGTGCTTCTCTAGTGTTCTGCTAATATCAGGCCAGGTACTGAAGGACTTACTCAGACAGAGCTCCCACTGAAGTCAATGAGAGTTTTGCCATTTGGTATTTCTGAGGTGCCTAACAAGGGCCAGGTAAAACACGGGCCAAGACATTGGGCTTTGGTCCATTGATGTGATTCTTTAATTAGAGCCGTGCCTGTCTTTTACCATGAGTGGCTTATACAGGTTAAAGAGATGCTCTAGCATGACATTCAGATCCAGGTATGAATTTCCCTAAATTCAGGGTGTCTGGAAACAGGGTTGTGGTTCGGGTCTATCTCTCTAGTTTGAAGCTCCTCCTAACTACTCCCCAAGGCCCACCGCGGCTGTAACACCTTTAAGAAATCAGCAACTTTGTGAGAGAGTCCGGAGACCTTGGTTCTGTTCCTACTGGTGTGAGCTCAATTTGTGACTCCAGGAAAGTCATTTAAGTGCTTTCTTTTTTGCTGTCCCTATATGTAAAATGCTGGAGCAGGGTGAGACCCTATGATTGAAAGAGCTATATAGGTGCACAACATTATTATTTGCTGGGACTCTGCAGTCAGTCAACATTCTTCAGAAATGCCTGGTGAATGTTCAGATGTGAGTAATGGGGCTTCATGGACCTTTATTCAACCTTCCCTGCCTGGAATCTTTTTGTGCAGTGAGGCTTTCTGAGAGCAGGTGTTCCAGTCCTGCTCCTGGCTCCGGGGTGTAGAACATGCAGTAAACTTTCTGCAGAGCTCAGTGAGGTTCATAGTCATTAAGTTAAACTGAATTTCAGTCGCATTCCTGACTCTGGAGGATAAATCCAGCAACTGAAACGGCTATAACAGTGACACAATGAGGCCCAGCCTTTCTGTCCTAGTGAAACCAGTTAGGAGTGGAGATAGACCCCAAACACAAACATGCACCTACTCTCGGAGGATTCAGTTCTGAACTTTGCTGTGCTCATTGGTACATATAACAGGTTGGATCAGAACAATCTCCAGCTGTGGAGAAGGGTGAGGGCCGGATCCTCAGCTGCTATAAACTGGCTTAGCTCCATTGAAGTCACTGGAGGGTCACAAACTTACACCCCTGCTGAGCAACTGTCCCAGGGTCCTGAAGCCATTTCCTTCCTACCCCCAGGTTGCTATACAAAAGAATAGCAGAGAAGGCCGTCTCCGCGGTGCATGCGGATGCAGTCACCTAGTGTGGGATCTGTCACCTATCTGCCACCCACCCATGGAAATATTTTGGGCTTGATGCGAGTATAGAAGCAGGCTCAGCATCTGGCCCTATAACAGTAATATTAACTAATGAAATCAAGAGCGTCACTGTTTAATTAGGAACTCTTGTTAATTTTGGGCTAAAGTCATGGGGACTTGATGGTTGTGTTGCTGCCTTTAACATTGGTCATCTTTTCTTTGGGAAAGGAAAAAGCTTTCCCTCGTAGGCAAGTGGCAGACACTGACTCAGTCACTTTAACTTACCCTCTCTACACACAGGCACATCATACATCATTTGAAAGCTTATTATGTCTACTTTAAGATGAAGTACGATGTGGAGCTGTCAAGTGGTGTTGTTACCATAGAAACAGGGATAAACAATTATACCATCAACGCATTAAAATGACCACTTTGAAATATTTGCGTTAGTTTCTGTTAGTTTAATGACTCCATGTATTATTTCAAGGCATCAGTTTGGATTTCTTTCTGATCTTAAAGCATCATAACAATCCAAAGGGTAAAATAAAATCTAATAATAAATTTGTACAGTTATGATTGAAATGTAATAAGACTGGTGACATTTCTAGTCAACATCATTATCATTTTGTTCTTCCTTATGATCTCTGTCAAAAGTGCCTGGGTTACCACAGTCTTCACTGCCTTGGCATGTACACAGTTCTGTGCAGGGAAGATTGTTCTGACTACAGACATAGTTGGACTGTGCAGTGACCCTACTGGTACAGGCACAAATAAGGTCTTGTAGAACTCAGATGTGATTGGGCCCTTGAGGAATACAGGAAATAGTTCATCATCCTCCATTTTCCATCATCCGTGTTGCTATGGTGATCCAATATCTGGTTTACCTATATGCAAAGACCTCCAAATCGTTGTTTGCCAAGATGACTATTTTACCTCCTCTTCAAAATTGTCCTCATATGGCGGGAATTTGGCCAGTGACTTGTTCTTTCTTATGGCTAGATTGAGGTGCAAGCAATTCGGGTCTCGGTGGTCTCCTTTTCTTTCTCACTCCAGTCATACAGTACTGCTACCAACTTCCTAGCTGCAGAAATTGCAGCTTGTCCATGTATCTGTTAGTCTTTAAGGTGCCACCAGACTCCTTGTTGAGCTTGTCCATCACTCTCTCCCAGTTTGGCAAGCTCTCTGGAGCAGTAAGCTCCCTTTGTTTTGTCAACATTAAACACAGATTTCTCCCCAATACCAAATCAGGATGGCCCAGAGACACAGGCTGTTAACCAGCATACAGCAAGAAGTATGTTGCAGAAGTCAGGCGTGAGTGCGTCACAAATTGCATGCATGAGTATGAAGCAATACTTGTTGGTGCTGCTAATATTGCCTGTTTCAATCCACGTGTTATCTATGTGTTCCATTATTGGAAAGTAAGTGATCATCAAGGACCCAAACATCTGTATCAAATGACCTAATCACTATGGTTTCTTTGACACCAAAAGACTCAAAAGCCATATTGGCACACACAGCATTCAGAAGCCTCCTTGTGTAGCTTCCTCTTGAGAACTGTACTAGTTTTGGGTTTCTTCAACACCTCTAATGGTGATGGACTTTGCTACTTCGCCACTGAAAAAGTCTTCAGCAAGGAGACTTTGTGTTGGGTACGCTCCTTTACTCAGGTGCATTTTGAACCATATATTCACAGAGGAATTTTACAAGTGACTGCATATTGGATGCCACAGTTAGAAACTTTTTCCGTTGAGGCAAAAGGTGTCCATCAATCACCTGGTATTTCTTGCATCCAACCTTAGATCCTTTCCAGCGCTGTCTCTGCAGTTTTCACAGTTACTGTTGTCATATCCATCAAAGACTTCAGTTACAGAATTAGCTTTGTCAAATCCTTTTAGGACCTGCCTCAAGTACTCAGCAACCAATCCATTTAATGTGTGGAATTTGTCACCAGCCTTCATTTGTGTGACGGCCATGGCATCTCTGATGTGCAGGGTGGTTTCTTTGTTGCATGCCCTTAGTTCATGGATTCTTGATCTTCCAGCTGATCCCCCTAATTCAGCTTTGTCTGTTCTTCTCATTGTCCCTTTTCCATGCTGATGGAACAGAGGTGCAGGTCCTCTTGGGTGATTAAGAACAGTTACCATTGAAACACCATGTCTGCATCTTGATAAGGCTGGGGCTCTGTGGAAAACAGTTTCTGGATGGATAGCTGCTGTGATTGTCCCTCCCTGGCCAAACTTAAATTGGGTCTTCTTGGCCATGACAGCAAATGTTTTGATGCTGGATTTCTTCACTGGGCTGAAGAAATTATGTGTCTCTTCAAAATCAAAGGCACCTCTCACAGATCTCTCCATTGTTCTTCACTAACATCTGCTATTTTCAGTGGAGACTCCTGTAAATCTGATGTTACATGCAGTCCAGTAGATATGTTGACAAGCACCTCTCGTCATGATTGAGTCAAATGGGTTTGCCTTATTGTTGATGACATGGCTGGCAAGAGCTGTAACACGTTCTTCATCCCGTGTCCATGCAGAGGCAAAGACTTGTTTGTGGACTTTTATCTCCACTACTTCTTGTTAAGCCACCTCTTTCTCTCATACCTGTTGCATATTCACTCAGGATACGTCTTGTGAGGGTCCATCAGACAAGGGCTGGCTTCTTTCTGGTCAGTCCTACAATCCCACTTTTGTCCTTTGAGTCTTTGGCTGGTCTGCATGATGAACTCTGATCAGATTCAGAACCTGTTTTCTTTCCTGGGTTCAGTACAACTCTGACGTGCCAAATTTGACTTGCTTGTGTAATTCTGAAAGCAACCCCTATTAGAGCACTGGTAGCACATCATCTAAATGAGAAAACTCATCCAGTCACTGCCAATTCAATTAATCACTCATTGCATCTGCTGATAGAATCACAGAGTTCTGTCTAGCAGTGGTGGATTTTGATAATTTTCCATTCTTTTGATTTTTTTTTTAAACAAATAATCCATTTTTCAGAGTTTGTGGAAAGCTTTTTTCTCTTTGATGTAAGCTTTACATCTTCTGTCTTCATATACTGTAACTTCCCCAAAGTAAAATTCCCAAAGTATATTGTTAGCACCACTATCACCATATTTCATTTAGTGCAATATATAGACTTGTGGTAAAGTAGATATAAATTAGATCTACATGTTAGTATCAAAATTGCCATTTTTTAGAGAGCACTTTGATTGAAACCCAGTATGAAGCAGTGTATTGTTATATTTAACATTAATATTGACCTGTGTGTGTAACTGAATTAAAAAGCTAGTTTCTAAAATATTTCAAAGGCAAGTACTGCATGCATAGACAATTACAAATTAAAACCTACCAGGCAGACTAGATGTCACCATTGTATGTACAAAAGCTTACAAATGGAGAAGGAATTCACATGCAGTATAAACTATGGGCATGCAACCTTCAGTGTGAGACTGACCTGGTCAGCAAATATCAACTGAAAATATAGAAAACTATTATAATTGCTCGTGAGACACCTTGATAAGTAAGAATTTGCAATGTGAAAACATTTCATGCTAATATTGCAAAATGTTGATATTTGCCATTTTTGCCACATGCTAAACAGCTTCATCACATCTGAGGGGGAAAAAAATACGTGCCCATGCAAAACCAATAAAAATCTGTTAAAATATTGTTGGTTGGCAGCTTTGACCAATAAACACCACATTAAGGTGTTGAAATGAACGTAAACAGTAAAAACTGTACTCATCGTCTTGTTGCAGTGTTCTGGAACTGTGCAAAATGTGACACTTGCATTTCGGGTGCTATTGTTTCACCTCACCTACAGGCTTACGTCACCATGCAACAGCTCCACATCCAATCTCATCTAAACATACATAAAATTAGCTTTCAAATGATGTATGATGTGGGGGTATGTAGGCTGGATATCTTAAACTCCAAAAATATGGCCCTTTTTTGAGAATTGCTGCATGCCTGTCTCCTTAAAATCTTTTCCCAAAACCCATGTGCTCCATACTCTCTGCCAGCTATAGTGCCCACACAACAGTTACATCTACTGGACCTATGTATACATCAAGTTCTCCAGAGTAGAGACTTCTTTTCGTGTTGTTTTTGCATAATTCTCCATAGAAATCACCATGTCCTCCTACAACACTGTGGAAATAATAACAAATGTCCTCCCGTATTGATGCAATGTCATTAGTCTGTGCCAAATAAATTGCCATTTCTGATTTCATCCTGCAAGTGGGCCAAATCCACCCTGACTTACAACATACATGGGGATTTCATGGGATGTACAGCAGGGAGAAGGCCAGCTCTAGATGTTCTCCAGACAGCCCCCTGAAATTCAAGACTGGCCCAGGAAATTCAGGCTAGATGGCAACTTTACAGGTATCCAACATGACACAAGGCTAAGGTGGGACTTGTTTTATTGTTGCATTAAGTAATTTTGTTCAACGGCAGAAGATGCACAAAGGTAACTGAAAGAATCCATCAGTAAAAAGGAATGGACACAAACACAGACAGCACTGAATGTAGAAAAGGCTGTACATGCTCCTAAGTGAAATCCCCAGTCAATAGTTAATTAGCGCAAAATGTACACGTTGTCCCGAATTCTGAACTGGAGAATGGAAAGGAATAACAGAGCAGACAACAACAGACAGTAGTCTTAGCCAGAGGGGCGTGTTGGACGGTTGGGAGTCACTGAGATGGCCTTGAAGGATTTATTTTGGACATTAGGAGTGCCTGCTTTGCAGACTTGCAAGCTGGAAATATATTTAATCAATATCTGCTTGAGGTTCTAACCCTGGCTCCACTGTTTGTGGGTGTGATTGATGTGCATTGTGTTGCATGGGAATCATTTCCAAGTGATGGCTCGCAAATGTTAATCTTCATGGGGTATGTGTGGAGGGAAAAATTTACAGTTCCCCAGCCTGTGCAGTCTGGATGAAATTCACCACTTGGTCCCACGTCAGCCTTATTTTCAGAACATAAGTGGGATGTAAGTGGCGTCTAAGCCTCACGCTGACTCAATGCACAGGGGTGAATTTCACCTTCTGTGTTTTAAGTTAAAAGCAAAAAATGAACTCTTGTTTCTGATGGTCAGCTGAGAGCTGGTGAGCTGGTGGATCAGGACAGTTCTGAATTACTTCTAATTACATAACAAATTACTCTGATTCCTAACATGGCAACACCTCTTAGATTTCCATGTGTTACAAACACATTCATGCTTGCTGGGTGAGGATATCTGAGTGAGATATTCATACATTTTTAGAAGTGCCCATTAGATCATCTAGCTTGACCTCAACTTATTAATCAGTGTTTTTGATTCAATTTCTGTTCTCCTGCTGCCACTGCTGTTTGCTTATTTATTTAAGATGTGTCCTTTCAGGATCTGTAGTGTTATATATTCATTGTTATTAATTAGCAGGTACATAGCAAATTTCATCCAGGAACCACAGAGCCCATTACCAAGGAAAGTACAGTATAATTATCCCTATTTTACAGATGGGATAACTGAGGCACAGCAACCAAATAAGTTGCCCAAGGTCACACAGGAAGATAGTGGTAGAGCAGGGACTTGATCCCAAGTCTCCTACGTCCTAAAATAGGGCCCCAATTGTTGGACAATCCTGACTCTCCAGGTGCAACCATTCTTGTTTGCCCCACCCAGGTTGTCTTAGCTCTGCTTACCCCTATGTATCCTCTCCTGTCTCTTAGTGTGCAGCCAACTATAGCAGCCTTGGGCTTTCTCCCATGCTGCCCCTGATGTTGAGGCTTCCGTGAACTAATAATGCCATCACTCTCTCCTCTTCCAAATGTCTTCTCAAGACACACTTCACCTCTGGTGCCTATAAGGAATTGGTGGGTGCCCATAACAGGAATATCACTACAGGGTGGACCTCAATAGCTTATTGTGAGTATGGAGCAGACGAGTTTTTGCCATGCTGGGGTGCCTTGCCTGAGTTGACCATAATTCCCCCAGGAGATGCACACTCTAGCTCTAACGACTCCTAGGGCATGGCTGAAACCCACTGGGCAAGTGTGCGCTTCTGCCTGTGCTATACCCACGGCTACGATTTAATCACAGGTACTTTTAGTAAAAGTCATGGACAGGTCATGGGCAATAAACAAAAATTCACGGCCCCATGACCTGTCCATGACTTATACCATAAAAAACCCTAACAAAATCTTAGCGGGGGGGGTTGCTGCTGGGGGGGTGGGCTGGTGAGCCGCTGTGGGGAGATCCAAGGGGGGTCTGCTGCTCAGGAGGGCCAAAGGGTCGCTGCCTGGGGAGGGAGGGGGCAGTGGCACCAGCTACCAGGGACCACCAAGCAGCGGCTGCTCCAGCCGTCCCCTGGAACTGGCCACCCCCCCGCTGCTCCAGCTGCCCTGGGACTGCTGCTCAGGAGATCCCCAGAGCCAGCTGCATTGGTCACTGCTTGGGCGGTCCCTGGGGCCAGCTGCCCCGGGGCAGAGCCACTCCAGAAGCAGCTGGTGTGGCTGTCTCCTGGGCCACCTGAGCAGCCGGCCCTGGGGTCAGCCACACCAGGCGCTGCAGAAGTCACGGAGGTTGCAGAAAGCCACGGAACCCGTGACTTCCACGACCTCCGTGACAGACACGGAGCCTTAGCTATACCTACTCTGTGAGTAAACGGAGGATGCTTGTGTGTCCAGAGTTGTCAATCTGGTGCGTCTCATGACCACTGGTAATAATTCTGGCACAGTGACGCAAGCTGACACCACTGACTTAGAAGATAAAAGGGCTGCTGCTCCCCCTTCCTAGGCAGGCAAAGAGGAAGCCACCGATGTCCTTTAAGCCTTGATTTATATTCTCCCATGTCAAGCTGCAGAACAGACTTTAAATATCGACTGGATACAATAGACGCTTGTTTCCAGTAAGTGCCCCACAGAAGTCGGCACACATTTCAGAGGGGATTTAAAGGCACTTCCAAAAGAGAAGGCAAAGCTTGTCCGATCTCCGGATCGCTTCTGACGCCTTCCCTTTCCCAGCTGAGCTGGGGGAGTTTATTTTTCCAAAGTTCCTACCCAAAAACATTTGGCAAAAGGGAAATTTGTGGAGGAGGTTTAGCTCAAATGAGCACAAAAACATGTGTCCCTGTAGTATATGGATGCTGTGTTTTGTAAAGCAGAACTGAGAGCTTGGGTATTGGGAAGGGGGAGGGGAGGAGATCTATTTACATAGATTTGAAAAGCAGGGGAGGAAATGATTTTCCGGTAGAAAATTCTCCCAAGCGTTGGTGGGAAGTCTCAGGTTTTTGGATGAACAGGTAGGAAGCAGAGCCAGGCTCTCGTGGGAGGGAGGCCCTTTGATAGCACAGTCTGAATCCCGATGCTTTGAAACACCTTTGAATTCTCACAGCTTTCAGAGCGTCCACCCACTCGTTTCCCAACCACACCCACATGTCTCTTAACTCGCTGGACCAGAAGGCTGAGTGGAGTCCTTTCTGCTCCAGCGCCAATGGGAAAGGGCAGAACACAGGGAGAGCAGAGCTGGATTTTTGCTTTTAAATGAGAAGCAAACATAGACTCTCTCATTTCCATTTTTTTTCTCCCCCCCACCTTTTTTCTCCCCCCCCCCCCCCCCCCCCCCCCCGCTGTATTCACGACTGTAGTACACCGGGATGCTGAGCCGACAGGCTGTGGAGTTTCTGCGCACCAATTCCTTATGCTTTTTCCCACGACCTTTCTTCGTGGCATGGGGCTGGTGCATGGACTGTCCAGCCCCCAGCACAAAAATACGCCATCCTGCAGATGTGAGCTGTATTTGGCAGGCTGAGTATTTGCATGTGGAATGGATTTAAAATATGGCCAGAGAGATTCCACCCTCCTAACTTGATATATGTCATATATAGTGAGGGTGGCCAAACTTTTCTTTGCACAGCGATTACAAAGGGTGCCTCACTTGTCCCAGGGCTGCCTCCACCTCTCTTCCTTTTTCATTCTATTTTTCTGCCATCTCCAGCTCCAGACTCCTGTCTAACCAACCCCCTTCTTCTTTCCCACCATGTGACACAGCTGATTGTTCCAGCCTTTAGGCAGGGGATGGGAAATGGACTCAACTAACATAGAGCCAGAGATGTGTAACTTGCATATAAATCCCTCTGCTGCTTTGATTCTCCTCTTGTTTCAAGGGTCCGGGGCAATGAGGTACGCTGTGTTCACCCAGCACTGCAAAAAGAGGGGTGGACTTTGGGGAGGAGGGTGTGGTCAGTTGAAACCTCCTCACACCTGTGTGCTGGCAGCAGGGTGTGATGGAAATCATCCTTTAACTTATGCATGCACCTATGTGCATTGCTGCTGCCATTGGGGCATACAGCTGCTGAGGGTACGTCTACATTTAAAAAAAACAAACCCAGGGCAGCAAGTCTCCGAGCCCGGGTCTGCAGTGCTGGGCTCATGCTACGGCTCTAAAAATAGCAGTGAAGATGTTTCCCGCTCAGGCTGGAGCTTGGGCTTTGAAATCCAGGGAAGGGGGTGAGTTTCAGAGCCCGAGTCGCATAAATCTACATTGCCATTTCTAGTGCCATAGCGTGAGCCTCAGTCTGTAGACCTGGGCTCTGAGACTTGCTGCCCGTGGCTTTTTTTTTTCTGCTGCAGTGTGGACATACCCTTAGCAGCCAGGAGCAAGAGACCATTGATGGGAGAAGCTGACCCACAAGGATCAGGAAAAACAAAGAGCAGAAATATTTGCTGTGACCATAAAGTGATGCTAAATTGGGACCAAGAGGCAGGAGACTGGCCCAGGGCAAGTGTTAGAAGGGACAAGGGGAGAGGATGGTTATCCCCAAAAGTAGCTGGCCTTATCCTTCCACCTAGCACGCACAAAGCAGTACTCAGAAGTCACCTCCTACAGGACAGGCCCAACAAAGAAAATGACAGAACGCCACTAGCCATCACCTTCAGCCCCCAACTAAAACCTCTCCAGCGCATCATCAAAGATCTACAACCTATCCTGAAAGATGATCCCTCACTCTCACAGATCTTGGGAAACAGACCAGTCCTCGCTTACAGACAGCCCCCAACCTGAAGCAAATACTCACCAGCAACCACACAACAAAAACACTAACCCAGGAACCTATCCTTGCAACAAAGCCCGATGCCAGCTCTGTCCACATATCTATTCAAGTGACACCATCATAGAACCTAATCACATCAGCCACGCCATCAGGGGCTCGTTCACCTGCACATCTACCAATGTGATATATGCCATCATGTGCCAGCAATGCCCCTCTGCCATGTACATTGGCCAAACCGGACAGTCTCTACGCAAAAGAACAAATGGACACAAATCTGACATCAGGAATCATAACATTCAAAAACCAGTAGGAGAACACTTCAACCTCCCTGGTCACTCAGTAACAGACTTAAAGGTGGCAATTTTGCAACAGAAAAGCTTCAAAAACAGACTCCAACGAGAAACTGCTGAACTTGAATTAATATGCAAACTAGATACCATTAACTTAGGCTTGAATAGAGACTGGGAATGGCTGAGTCATTACACAGGTTGAATCTATTTCCCCATGTTAGGTATCCTCACACCTCTTGTCAACTGTCTGAAATGGGCCATCTTGATTATCACTACAAAAGCTTTTTTTTCTCCTGCTGATTATAGCTCATCTTAATTAATTAGCCTCTTAGAGTTGATATGGCTACTTCCACCTTTTCATGTTCTGTATGTATATATATCTCCTTACTATATGTTCCATTCTATGCATCTGAAGAAGTGGGCTGTAGCCCACGAAAGCTTATGCTCAAATAAATTTGTTAGTCTCTAAGGGTACATCTACACTACGCGCCGGATCGGCGGGTAGCAATCAATCTATCGGGGATCGATTTATCATGTGTAGTGTAGACGCAATAAATTGATCCCCGATCACTCTCCCGTCGACTGCTGAACTCCAGCTTGGCGAGAGGCGGAAGCAAAGTTGACGGGGGAGCCGCGGCCGTCGATCCCGCGCCGCAAGGACGCGAAGTAAGTGATTCTAAGTCGATCTAAGACACGTCAACTTCAGCTACGCTATTCTCATAGCTGAAGGTGCATATCTTAGATCGATCCCCCACCTCCACCCCCTAGTGTAGACCAGGCCTAAGGTGCCACAAGTACTCCTGTTCTTTTTACAAAGCAGTAGAGTGATTCAGTCGGTGGTGAGTCAGTACCAAACCAATACCTCTGGGGACATGCTGCTGGAGGCACTTCATACAGAAGAGACGACAAACCAAAATTCTGATCATTTCTAGCTGTCTACAGTCTCATGATCAGAATAGGGGTGTTGACTCTCATGACCTAGCCAAATCCCAGGTCTCCAGTTTACCTTCCTGCATTCTCACTGCAATTTGAAACTAGTGTACAGCCTTTCCAATGCATCATTCCTCCCTCTCCATTTGGGGCTCTGTCTCACTTGTTTGGGTAGGATAATTCCTTCCCTTATGCATCTTATCCAAAGCCCTTTTCCGCAGCTTGAGAACTTCAATGCCTGCATAGGCAAGAAGCAATGAGTGGGCCCCAGTAGAGCGTTGAGGTGCTTACTGGGTGAACACGGGAGCTCCTGGGCAGCAGTGGAATTCCTGTGATTTCAAACACCACTAAGTTCTGCTGATGTAGGACAGTGATTTCACTGCTTCTGGCCCTCCTTAATCATCATGGAGCAACTGGACAATGAATACGTGGCATTACTATGAAAGCCACACTAACTGAGACCCTGGTGGGACTGGCAATGGGGTGTATGGAGCTCTTTAAGTCACTGGGTCTAGCCCAGGGCTCCACCCACTAGGCTGGGTGAAAGGAATCAGTGGGCGTTACACAGCCCCCACCGCAGCTGGAATTAACTGGCAGCCACACAGGCAGGGTCTGTGAAGAAGCCCCAAGACTGGACAGAGATTGAGACAAACTGCCTCACTCTAGAGGTTGTCACTCCAGGGCAGAATTGAGGCACTGTATAGGTAAGAAGCAACCAGAGGGCTTCTGAGAAAGCCTTGAGATGCCATTCCTGGAGGAATTGCATTGGTGCAGTGGCTGAATGAGTTGTGGCAGAAGCATGTATTGTGCTGGTACCCATGCTGCACCTGTTCTCTATGCAGAGGACTTCATTCCCCAGTGTCGTCACTTTCCCCAGCACTCCATTCATTTGAAAAATCCAATGTCATGTGGGGAAAATTGCACTCTTAACTCATGAGGCTCCCTATCTATTTGCAAATCTCTAGCTGGCTTTTCCCATGCAGCGGAACTGAATGGATTCCTTTTCAGGATTCACTGACCGTCAAGCTCCATGATTCAAGTGCCACAACTTGGCATCATAAAAAGCTCATGGTCCACGTGGGCACAGGGAGTGAAATCAGAGCACAGAAATTCCATTGAAATTTGGCACAAAAGCCGAAAGTCCCTACCGAGGTCTCGCTCAAATACATTCTCTGGCACCTTTGTTAAAGTGCTGCCCTCAGGGGTATTCAGAGCTGGCTTCCATGTTTGGTTAGAACCTTCTCCCAGAATTACACTGCAGTGGTATCCATCTCACCTAGGCGGTAAGCTCCTTGAGGAGGGTCTGTAGTTTTTCCTTCTCTCTCTCTCTCTCTGGTTCCATGCCCTTCTCTATACAGCACCAAGCACAATGGGGCCTTGATCCCTGATTGGGGTTTTCAGGCACTGCTGTAATAACAAGGTACAATATACAAATTATATGCTATAATAATGCCTGTCTGCATTTTTAATATGCTCACTGGTGTGGTATCTAGGTGACAAATGTAATTTAATTACCTACAGTGCACACCCCTATCCCGTATGCGCTCTCCCCTTTTGGAATTAGTAGTGCTCCTGGTATAATGTAAATTATTTTAGGACTTTGGAACAAAGAACATAGGCCCCAGTTCAGCAAAGCATTGAACTTTGAAGTCAATGACACTTAAGCATGTGCTCCATTTCTGGCTCTATAGCTGCAGTGTCCTCAGCTGTGTCGTCCATGCCTTGGGCCTATCATGTGCTATTGGATTAGGTTATTTGTTTGTTTCAAGTCAAACCGTAAATTACAACACAGCAGGGAACTAGGCCACCTGATCCGATCTTATTACAAGTGAGCAGATAGTGATCTGAGCATGTTTGTAGGATCTGCTGCACTTGCATCTCTGTTTCCTTGTCCTGGCCATGGGTTATTGGCTGTGATGGAGCCGAGTGTTACATCGTCACACTAACACAGAGCCCTAGAATGTAGGGGCTGCTAGCCAGAACTCTCAGTTGTCACCATTAGCTTTGGTTGCCTCGCTTTTTGGGTACCTCTGTTTGAGCTCCCCAAGGCTTGATCCTCACAGGTTCTGAACACACACAATTCCAGCAAGTCAGTGGGAGCTGTGGGGTTTCAGGTTCAAAGTGTCTAAAGTTGCACACCCAAGGATTGAGGCCCTTTTTGAAAATACAGGCCTAAGGAATGCTTCATGTCCACTTGCAATGAGATGTAAGATGGGAGAAAGTGTGAACGAGTAGGTCGTGCATTGTACTAGGAATTTTGAGGCCTGGGTTCTAGGCCTAGCTGTGACCTTGTGTAAGTCATTGGGGGGAGGGATAGCTCAGTGGTTTGAGCATTGGCCTGCTAAACTCAGGGTTATGAGTTCAATCCTTGAGGGGGCCATTTAGGGATCTGGGGCAAAAATCTGTCTGGGGATTGGTCCTGCCCTGAGCAGGGGGTTGGACTAGCTGACCTCCTGAGGTCCCTTCTAACCCTGGTATTCTATGATTTCACCTTAGTGGGCCTTTCTGAGCACTAGCATAGTGCACACGGTTTAATAATAAGGTAGTCCTGCTACCGTCTCTTCATATAATATTTATTCATATTGCAGTGGCCACTCAGA
>NW_020664448.1:5191837-5238747 GCF_002925995.2 Terrapene triunguis | reverse complement strand
GGGGGGGGGCAAGTGGGGCAATTTGCCGTGAGCCCTGGCCCAGCTGTGGTCTGGGTCTTCGGGGATGGGGGGCCCTTCAGTGCTGCCAAAGACGCGGAGCGACTGAAGGGCCCCCCGCCGCCAAAATACCGCCGAAGACCCGGACCGCCGCCGGGTGAGCACAAGCGCCACAGCTCCCTCGCTTTGCCCCAGGCCCCCTGAATCCTCTGGGCGGCCCTGGAAAAGTCTCTCTATTTCAATCTGGGGGCCAATCATCTCCGTTCTTCGCTGAGTCTTCCCCATGGCTAAAAGCTGTTCTCATAGATTGCGGCTCAAGCATAAGTATAGAAACTGAGCATTTCTGCCTGCCCAGTGTGACATGTTTTTCCCTAAGAAGGTGCTTGCTGGAAAGTTGCTATTTGTACCCCCCAAAAAAGATTATGGAAATGAAAATAAAACAAAATAGGTGGGAAGAAGAAAGAGAAAAGCTTAGTATTGTGTACAGTTGTAAGCAAACCAGAAGTTTGGATCTAAACATGAGATGAAAGACTTGAACTGATACTATCAACTGAAAAGACAGAAAAGGATGAGGAAAAGTAGAGAAGCCTCAACCACAATATGATCAATATCACCAGGTGAAAGAAAGTGACTGCTTGCAAGGCTTATCAGTAGGGACTTCCATAGACCAGTTAATGATTGTGCATTTGTGTAAAATACTACGCTTATCTCTGTTTAAGTTGTAGAACAAGTTTTATAAGATTTTTGTTACAAAAGAATGTCTCTGTTAACATTTATGTATGGGAATGAGAGACACGTTCCGTGAGGACCAGATCCTCCAGTTCTTACTCAGGCCAGACTCCGGGAGCTTTTTCTACATGAGTGAATGGCGACATTAGAAGCTGGTTTGAGTAAGTCTGAGAGCTGATTCTTAGCTGGAATTTTTTTTTAAACTTTGATCTCACTTAAGAGAGTAAAAACCCTGATACACTGGATGTTGGTCCCAGAAGCTGGAGGTGAAAAAGATCTATTAGAGAGAGTGCCATCCAGCACATCCTCAGCCCATGTAGGATTGCTCCGTACAATACAGTCAGTATATTTTCTAGTGCTTTGTCCAGTCCAATTTAAATGTCTTGGGTAATGGGACTTTACCAATCTAACAGATGTAGGAAGGGATTTTCAGATACCTTCAGGGAGTTAGGAGGCTGAATTTAAAATCCCACCCACAGCAATTAGGAAGATTTTTCCCTGTTGTCGCTGTAGATTTTCCTTCCCAGAATCGCACGCCATTACAACGAGGTGTATCCCCTTGTCACCCTAAATGCTTCCTCTCCAGCCTTGGTGTTTATAATAATACCTAGCTCTTATATTGCACTTTCTATCTATAGAACTCCAAGTGCTTCGCAATCTTTTAATGGATTTAGCCTCACAACTCGGCTATGAGGCAGGGAAGTGCTATTTTCCCCATTTTAAAGGTGGAGGGTTGGCTCTCGCTCTGCTTACAGCTTCTGAAATACAGACACAAGTGATGTCTGATTTTAATGGCATGGCCTTTCGAGTGGGGAAGATTTTGGCAGAATATCAAGAAGAATTTCCTGATCGATCAGAATGTGGAAGGGACCGAGGAAAGTGATGAAAATCTGAACACTTTAGCCATTTAATCCTGCCGTGGCAGGGGCATGGCTCCTATGTTCTAACAGGTCTTTCGCCAAGTGTCTATGATACACATAGTGGGAAGATAAAAGCTAGGCTTACTCTACCGATATCAATTACTTCACTGCTACAAAGCTGTTGACTCATAAATATCTCCTGGGGTGACTAAGTTCAAAAGAGTTTCTTTGGGCAGCCCATGTGTGGAATATGCAGCATCTGTGCAACTTCTCTTTGAGAGGCTGATGTGCCGATCACACAGGAGGCTTTACCTCTTGGGAGCTCTTCTGGTCCCTCTTTTCTCTCTCTTCCCAGTAGCTGGGGTGGGAGGGAAATGTTGCCACTTGTTCCACGGTCGGTTTTGTGAGCGGAGATGAATGTTTTCCGCACTGACCTCTCTGCTGGAGGATTTTAAGATGTAGAGTGGAGAGGGAGGGTTTGTGCAGAAGTTCTTATTTATCGGGCCTTTTCTGTGTTTTCCCTCTGGTTTTCCAATGCCATGACAGCAGCCATGTCAGGGCACCTCCCTGTCTGGAAATGTTTAGGAAGAAATAAACATGCCTGCGGTGATAATGGTGTGACATCCGAGCCACAACTTAAAGGGATCCCAGTGAACAGCGGATGCGCTGCTGACCCAGTCCAGGCAGCTCTGGGGAGCTGTCCATGGAGATAGAGTCCAAGTGTGAAATCTTGTCCCCAGTGACTTCCGGGGGGCCAGGATTCTACCCCAGGTCTTTTCACTGTTGGTGCTAAGATCTGCCACTGAGCTACCAGGCGCTTGCACACAGAACCTTTTTCTGTGCATGCCACAGAAACAACAACACAACAAAACGAAAAGGAGAAAAACTCCATTTTCTGGTCCTTTGCTTATTTCCCTAGACTGTTCAAGCTAGCAAGTTACTGCTCCAAGAGGAAGAGAGAAGAAGATGGGACAAGACAAACTGAGAGCTACTCATCTTTATCCACCCTCCACATGCTCACAGGGAATGGAGAACATGGATTATCCCAACCTTACCCTAACAGATGTTACCTGTTCAGTGCTTCAGACCTTGCCCATACTCTGGGCAGACGGCAGTCTAGTGGTTATGGCAAGGGGATGGGAATCCAGACTTCTGTGCCTTACTCTGCCACTCACCTGTTGTGTGTCCTTGCATAAGGCATGTAATCAATCTGTGCCTCAGTTTCCCTATCTCTAAAATATGAATCATAATTAGAGTTGGTTAATATTTTTAATGAAACATGGCTTGTATATCAAAAGAGAAATTTCTGCAGGAATTGTCCCACTTTAAATTGTTTTTGGCTCTTGGCTGAAATTTTACTTGTTTTGGATGCCAAAATTCTGGATTTCTGTGTTTTACAAAATCAAAAACCTTCGAAAGAATAATTTGATGAAAACAAAAACTTTTTCCATTCTTCACTGAAATTTTTCACAGGAGAAAAAACCATTTTGTGGCCAACTTTAATAATAATGCAGTATTATCAACTTCTCAGACATCTTGTCATTTATGTTCATAAAGTGTTCTGAGATCCTGGGTTGTAAGGTACAAAGTGCAATTTAGCATTATAAAATTTCCTTCCTCACCCCAAATTTGATTAGTTTAACCCTGAAGCTGTGAAAAAAGGCATCTGATCTCATTTACTACCCTGAGACACCCTTAAATATTTTCTTGCCTGCATTTTCCCCCCTGAGTTTACTTTTCAACAAATTTTTCTTCAAAGAAGGATTATATACTAGGGCTTCCCCTGTAAAGACTAAAGCAATAGCAGAATCAGAAAAATCTATTTCCAATGATTCCATAGTCAGGTACCTATATGTAACATAACACGGCTAGTCTCTCAAAACCTTGGATTCCTGTCTAATGCTCCCACACTGACCTCAGCACCAGCTATAATCACTGTCTAAGAATGAGAAGTAATTTAGTTCCTAAGCAACCTCTCTCCTGGACTCCTGCTAAATTGTGACTTAGCATTTTCCAAAGCAAAAAGGAGACATTGATAGTGATGTGTCAAAGCAGGTTCCTTTTATTAATACACTTAACCCTTAGGAATCTGGGCTAATACCCAACTACCCATTGTCAGCCAACTGGCTACCATGCTAGGGCTTGTTTATGGGTGGTGCTGTGTCATGGGGTGGGGAGGGGAGAGGAGGAGGGTTTCTGGGCTAATATGTAAATTTAGGTAAACCCACATTCCTTTGTCCAGGACAGACCTATCACCTTTACCTAGGCTAGGCTGTCTGGTTTTAAACATGTTCTAGTAACATTAAAGAGCGGGAATTCAGAACTTCACGTATAAGGTGAACACATGCATTTTACAAAGATAGTAGGGTGACCAGATGTCCCGATTTTATAGGGACAGTCCTGACATTTGGGGCTTTTTTTTGTATGGGCTTCTATTACCCCCCACCCCTGTCCCGATTTTTTACACTTGCTATCTGGTCACCCTAAAAGATAGTAATGACTAGAGTGCTATGAATTTTCACGATACCTTGCAAGGCATATTTTGTGCACACATCATTGCGTGTAGGATGTGGATACAGGGGTGCTTACGGACACATCTCCCTTATGGCCTGATCCAAAACCCATTGGAGTCTGAGGGAACCTTTCCATTTTGGATCAGGTCCTTAGTGTGTGTGATGACTGCCCGTTTTCATGAAAAGCCCGGCTGCCAGCACTTAACCTGCAACAGGGATTGTAGGATGGGGTCGCCCGTGATCGCAGGGGACTGGACATGACCCGAGGAGGTCCCCTCCAGTCCTATGATCCTAAAAGGAGCAAGCCCCAAACTACCCATGTTCTACCAAATGTACTTATATGGCCACCATTACTGTAATACCTGAGCACATCACTGTCTTTCAGGTATTGGTCTTCACAGCATCCCTGCGAGGTGCAGATATCCCCGTTTTACAAATGAGAAACTGAGCCACAGACAGACCACAGGACTTGCCCAACATCACACAGGAAGTTTGTGGCAGAATAGGGTCTCCAGTGTCCCAGATTAGTACTTTTCACCTGGAACGCATAGGCTCCCTGCTTTCCAGTTCTGTCCCGTCTCTCCCGGTCGCTGGCTCTCAATCCCTCCCTCAAGCTGGGAAGTGTCAGGGGAGGAAATGTGTTGCATCTTGAGGTCAGGCCACCACCAGGGAGTTGGCAGGCTGGCGATGCAGGTAGTGATTGAGGATTGATTGGCGATCCCTCGATTCGAGGACGATCTCTACCATGAATTTACATATGGCTCCTGAGATGACTCAGGAGTCCAATCCTGGAACCGCAAATCCACCCGCAGTAGGTACAGACGTTTTGTGGCAGGCCAGCAGCCTGCTGGGAGAAAGTTATTTTTTTCCCCTTCCTCCTCTCTCTCTCTTTTCAGTTTCAAGGACAAGGTGCTTCTCCTTGAATCGGGCCACTGCCTGGTGGAGGATATGGCGCCATTGGGGTTGGTTGATGGCTTGCTCTTCCCAGCTTGTGATGTCCACATCAGTTCCTCTGCAGATTTTCCTTTCCAGAAAAAGGTGGAGCCTCCACCTTCTTCTCTCAGTTGACCTTCATCTGGGCACCTTATCTCACTCAGGGCAGTGACATCGATGTTATATCTCGCAAGTTCCCTGGCAACGATAGCAGTTCTTCTTTCCGGACGTACATTATCTTTGTTATCCATCAGCGTGCGAACATTCCACGTAGCAAAAGTCACTGTCTTTTTATAGCTTTGTCCACAGGCAGAGTGATCCCAGTGGATGCGGTAATCCAGCCACGAGTGTATGAGACACCCTAGGTTTAGGGCACCTTTTCTAGCCCTCTCCCCATGCAGGGTGAGCAAAGGGGATCCTGAAGAGGATTTCTCAGTCACGATAGTAGCTGCCAAATTGCACCTCTGTCTCAGGTAGATGCAGATAGTGACGGAGAGAGGTATGGTCTGTCCACTGGAGCTGGAGGCTTTTCCTGATAGGGAAACTGAGACTTTGGAGAAGTTTGTGTTTTGTCCAGGGTCACATAATGAGGCAGTGGCAGCTGGGACTAAACCCAGACATACAGGCTCTGTTCGGAGTCCTGCCCTCTGTTGGTGTATGGAGTATTGATAGGGTGTCCATCACTATGGTATCCAGACACTAGGAATGTTATTTAAAGCAAATCACAGTGTCAAGGACTGGTCCCCTGGTCCCTTCTTGCCTGTTTGCTGTTATTCGGTGGCTTTCATCTGAGCGACCCGGGCTCTGTTTGAATGAAGGCTGTTTGTTGCAAGTGAGTGGGGCAAAACCAGGTGGCGGGAGAGGAGCAGGCGTGGCCTCAGGCCATGACTTCTGCGTCCGGCTCTTGAGTGAGACTGGGCAGTGGCGCTGACAAAGCGACTTGCTCTCAGAACAAGCTGAACTGCAGCTCTCCCTTCGAACGACGTCCCCTCGGCCATCGAGAGCCAAGGTAACAAACTCATTCTCTGGTGGAACTGCCTAAGGAATCCGTGGAGCTGCACCAGAAAGGCTCAATGTCTTGTTTATTTGCCTCTGCAACCGAATCGTCAGGAACCATATATCTCCTATTACACAGACACCATCAAGTCAAACGGGCTTTTCTGTCCATTTTACCATATCCCATGCTGTATCTGCATACATATCCCTGCATACTGTGCCCACCATTTCCTAGGAATAGCCGACCATGCTAGTGAAGGCAGGGGGCTGGACTCAATGACCTTTTTGGGGGGGAGAGGGATAGCTCAGTGGTTTGAGCATTGGCCTGCTAAACCCAGGGTTGTGAGTTCAATCCTTCAGGGGGCCACTTAGGGATCTGGGGCAAAATCAGTACTTGGTCCTGCTAGTGAGTGAAGGCAGGGGGCTGGACTCAATGACCTTTCAAGGTCCCTTCCAGTTCTAGGAGATGGGATTTCTCCATAAGGGTGACCAGTCTGCATGCAAAATACCTTCAGGAGGTCATATCATTTTCACTGAATATGCAGGATAGAATCTGTTCCTTCTCTCTCCTCACTGTATTGGCTCTGCAGGGCTAACAGGAATAAAAACCCTTACTATGACCATTAAAGCCGGCAGGTCTGACTCAGCATTCACAACAAGAGCAATTCTGTTGAGTGAGATGCCATTTTTACTTAGTCAGTGCAGCACAGATGGATGTAAGCAAGTGCTTTGCTGAATTGGGGCCTTGGTATTTAGCTGCTTTGAGCCCACAATGAAATAATGGCAGAGCTGGGAATAGAAACCTAGAGTGACCTAACAATAAATAACCTGTCACCTTTCCCCTCTAGCTACGGTAAGTTGTCCATCCTTGTTAGGAAGTGCAAAGACTTCATTTTTGTGCCTCTTTATCTTAAAAAAAAATAAAATAAATAAAATACACTGGCAAAGATTCAATGTGCCATAAAATGGCAAGCACACTGCTTCATTTGTTGGAAGTAGTTATACAGATTAAATTAGGGCTTTAAAAAAGAGAGAGAGAACATGCATTTTCTATGGACAGAGTTCATTCACAAGTCAGTCATTTCTCTTGCTCCTCGGGGAGTAATATTAGGCAATTAGCTAATTGGTTTTGGGAGGTGACCTGTCAGTGCCTCAAGGAGGAAATGTCTGCTGTGCAGTTTGACATAAAGAATATATTTTAAGCCTATCGTGACAGCTGCGAGCACCCCCTCTATTAAAATCAAACATGTAATGGCAGTAATAAATGCAAACTAGGAATCCATTGTACTGAGCGAAAAGCAATGAAAAACCTGATAATACATACTAAATTGCAATCACAGCCGGCATGTTATTGTATCAGGTTTGAAATATTTCTGAATTATCTTATCATTAGCACCACATAACCATCTGAGGCATTTCTGAGGGTGAAATCTGTCCCCAATCGCCTTTTTATACTCTCTTAATCTGGTAGCTCCAAGCTGTGTGTATAAAGTTATTTTTAAGACTGATGGGTCCAGATCTGATCTTTGTCTAAGTATAGGAGATTTGAGTCCAGGTGTTTGGGCTGGTGCATTTTAGAAATAAGGGCCAGATGCAAAGCTTTGCTCCATTTCTGTATGCAAAACATTGCAGTTTTCTGAATGTTTTCCACGGCTCTGGAGAATGTTCCCACAAGCCTGCCCCTTGGGTGAGGGTGTGTTAAGCATTGTTCTGTTTACCAGTCCTGAGCACACCTGGTGAACAGAGAGGAAGCAGTGAAAGGAGAAAGAGACCAGCAAAAAAGACACATGTAGACCCCAAACATCCTAACACTGGCACCCCTAGCATGGCTTTGTGGTAATAACCTAGCCCTGGTGCTAATGCCAGGCGGTGGTGATGTGATGCAAATAAACATCAGTCTTTTAGGAAACCTTGCCTGAGGAAAGCAGGAAGCCTCTTCGCCATGATTTCTAATCTGCCAAAACATTCACAAGCACTTTCCCCCTGTTTACCCATGTTTCCTTGTCCTGTGCTCTGAGTTACGTTGTTGGCCCATGCGAGTCAGTTATAATACTGGTTTCAAAGTAGCAGCCGTGTTAGTCTGTATCCACAAAAAGAACAGGAGTACTTGTGGCACCTTAGAGACTAACAAATGTATTTCAGCATAAGCTTTCGTGGGCTACAGCTCACTTCTTCAGATGCATAGAGTGAAACACACAGACAGAAGATATTTATACATACAGATGGATTTCCACTCCATACGGCTAAATGCAGTGCCTTGCAAAGTGACAAACAGCCTTATGTAGTGGAGAACACTAAGGCTTGGTCTACACTCACCCCCCAAATCGAACTAAGGTACGCAACTTCAGCTACGTGAATAACGTAGCTGAAGTTCGAAGTACCTTAGTTCGATCTTACCTCGGTCCACACGCAGCAGGCAGGCTCCCCCGTCGACTCCGCGGTACTCCTCTCGTCTAGCTGGAGTACCGCAGTCGATGGCGAGCACTTCCTGGTTCGACTTATCGCATCCAGACAAGACGCGATAAGTCGAACCCAGAACTTCGATTGCCAGCCGCCGAACTAGCGGCTGGGTGTAGACATACCCTTAGGTGTAGATCTGCAGTTTAGGTATTGTATTATTTGGGCATTGAGAGAAGCTGAGTGTCCACATTTTCCATTGTAATCAACAATGGTTGATAGTGCTCAGCTCCTCCCAGGATCAGGTCCACAGCTTGGCCTGTGTAGGATGCTGTACTGAATCCGTCTAGCACTTCTGGGCTGAACTATAAATCTAGAGTAACTCCACTGAGGTCAATAGAGTTATTGCCATTTATGCCAGAGTAGCAGAGCAGAATTTGACCTTTATCCAAACTGTTGTGTCTGCAGGGCTGGTTGTGTCTGATAGGGTGGGCAGGTGGTTGCTTAGGGCAGCAAAATATTTATGTTGATGACAGTTTAATTTGCGAGTGGCTGCTGTCTGTGAAGGGCCATGCATTGTCCAGTTCATTTAGAGCAGCAAAATTCCCTGAAGTGTTGCTACGTTGCCTTGGGTTTGTTGGTCTGTGTTCTCCACAACAGCCTTAAAAGTAAAGTACATCCAGAGCGCCGCAAGAGCCATTTTACCCAAAATGATAACCATCAATAAAAGTCCTCAAAGGTTTTAATACAGTCAGTTGTGGTTTAAGTCACAAGTGGGATTTTAAAACATATGGGCTTACTTCTAGTCCTGGAAACAAAGCAAGATCTAAGTATTCGCTGGCTGTCTTGAGGATGTCAGCTGATTGACACAGGGAAATGAAAGGATTTCTTCCCATCCCACAACTCTATGTACAAGAGTGCAGTATTGGGATCTGCGGGGAGAGAGGAGGGCATGGCAGGGGGATCAATGAGTGCTGCGGATATTCGACTGGATGGACTTGCAAGGCAAAGGGTGTGTTTTCAGAAATACAAGCTCCCAACTTACAAGACAAGTTGCCATTGATCATAATATTTTCATCTCTATTGACCTTTTAGCCCAACAAACTTGACCCAAAAAAAACCCCAACAACCTCTCACTGAAATGCAGCCACCTGTGGAGTAGGATGTGGCAGCAAAGGGTACTGAAGGTTTAACAGTGTTGCCAATTTGCATGATACATGGTGTTTTTTCTTAAATCTCCAGTTTCTGGAGTCATGTGATTATGTGAGAATCTCAGCTTTCATTGAAAAATAAAAGGTAGTTTCTAGCCCCGATGGTTGCATAGAAAAAGCTTGAAAGCATGAGTTCTTAAGGCTCCAGTGCCAGAAGACACAAAAAGACCCAAAATACAAGATTTTTTTAATTAAAAAAAAAAAACCTTGTGATACTTTTTAAGCCAATGTCATGATTTTTGGGGGCTAGACTCATAATTGGTAAATGCTTGGGGTTGTAATTTAACATGTGCAAAGTACTTTTAAAGGTATCAAACCCTTAGTTGGGGATTGGTCCAGCTTTGAGCAGGGGGTTGGACTAGATGACCTCCTGAGGTCCCTTCCAACCCTGATATTCTATGCTTCTATGATTCTGTGGATGGGTCTAGACTTGGATTTTTCAGCAAATATTTCCCACCATTGCTAATGCCCCCACAGCTCCACTTGTGGTTGCAACAGCACTAGTGTAGATGGGCCTCCCAGGGCCACCAGTAAACTTCACACCATGTCATTTAACCCTGCCCAGAGCAGGCACATTTGTCATGGTGCTTTAAAAACCAGTGGCCACCTGGAGCCCTGTCTACCCCAGCGCTGTTGCTGCTATAGTGGAGCTGTGTGGGAGCTAGCAATGGTGGGAAGAGGTGGCTGCATTTCAGAGACAAAAGCAGGGCAATGATTTCCCTCCCCACCACATAGTTAATCCCTTTCCAGGGTTTGGAGGCACTGTGCAGGGAAAGTGTGGTTCTAGCCATTGTGCAGAGCCAGTCCTGACCTCGCCCATGTTACCCCTACTGCCTTGTGGGAAATCTCATTATTTCTCAAGTAGGAGCTGGTCAGAAATTTTCCAGTGGTGCCATTTTCCACTGGAAGATGTCGGTTCACTGAAACCTTTTGCAGGAACACATCCATTTTGTCAAAGTTTTCACTAGACATTAGCAAAACATTGTGTTTCGACTTCATCATTTTGACTTGGTAAATTATAAATTATGATATATAATAAAAGTCAGAACAACTTTTCACCCCGATTTGATTTCTAAAAGCTTTGCTCTAGTTCTCACAGGAATTGTTTCGGGGACGTCCTCTGGCCTGTGCTATGCAGGAGGTCAGTGAGGTGATCACAGTGGTCCTTTCTGGCCTTAGAATGGATGAATCTATGAAACCAAATTTTGAAATATCAGAATTTCCCATGGGGCGGAAATCCCAAATTTCAACCAGTTCTACCCCCAGCCTTCACGCCTGAGGTGCCCGCTTCTCCCAGAGAGGCGTAAGGAGCTGAAGCCGGGGGCATGGAAGCACCCATGTGGAGTTGGTAATGTGCAAGAGCAGGGGGTCAGGGCTGATGGCAGAAAGGTGGGGCATGCTGGAAGCGCTCTGGGCAGTTGAGGCCAGGGCGTGTTAGTGCCGTAAGGGTGATAGAGAGGGTATTTCTCAGCCTTTTCACGTTGGCCAACCCCATTCAAAGTCCAAAGTTCTCACAACCCTGCCCCTTACATTTGTTTGTGTGTGTGCGTCGAGAGGCTGACAGAGAATACTGAAGGCTAAGGATATGTGGGGAGTGGGGGAGTGAGATTTTCTTTCTTTAGATTGCAATAACCTTTTCAGTGCCCCATTGTCTTTCATGTACCCCACCGCCCCCCCGGGGGGGGGGGAGATGTGACTCATCAGCTGAGAAACATTGTTATAGCTCTACAGGTCAGGCACTAGTCTTCCACCTGCCCAGGAATGCAGTCAAAGCAGCTTTTGAACCTGTACGTGTCTACAACATTTTTGTCTCTCACTGGATCTTCCCATGGAAGACTCTCCAAAACAGGTTGCTACACTCCAGTGCCCTGCATGTGGCACAGTCACCCACAGCCCGATGGGAATATTTCTGTGCAGCACAGCAAAGCTCTGCTTAGCTTTCTGGGCAGAGTCTAACCATTGCCACTTTGCATCCATCCCATGAGCGAGCCAGCCCTTCCCTTCTTCTTTCAGAATCTAGGCAGCCAGGTCCTGCCGGCAGACAGCCTCTTCATCTCGTCGCTCATATTAATCCATCAAACCGTACTGCCTAATGGATCTGTCTCCGGCCATGCAGAAGAGCCAGGATGGGGGCGGGGGAGGGGGAGCGTGCTGAAGGGGCAATGAAATAAGAACGCTGTGAAGGAACAAGTCTCCCTTCGGTGCTGTACCGCCCATCTCGACTCTTTGTGCTTTTCAGAGAGGCGGGGAAGAGAATGGAGTCCCCGAGTAATTCTGCTGCACTTTCCCACTTTACACAGCATGTAGTTAACCCAGAGAGACCAGACTACGCAGCCAGCCTTAGCTGGGAAACAAGTGCTGCTTCAGCATCCTTGTTATTAAATGTTTGTATTCAGTAACACCTAGAGGCTCCCACCTAGATCAGGGCTCGGGTGTGTTAGGGAAGGGGTGGCCAACCTGAGCCTGAGAAGGAGCCAGAATTTACCAATGGACATTGCCAAAGAGCCCCAGTAATATATCAGCAGCTCCCCATCAGCTCCCCCCCACTCCCAGCGTCTCCCGCCCACCAACAGCCCCACCGATCAGCGCCTCTCCCTCCCTCCTCGCACCTCCCGATCAGCTGTTTTGTGGCATGCAGGAGGCTCTAGGGGGGAGGGAGAGGAGCAAGGGCACAGCAGGCTCAGGGGAGGGGGCGGGAAGGGGTGGAGAGGGGGAAGGGCCTGTGGCATAGCCAGGGGTTGAGTAGTGAGCACCCCCCCCCCGGCACATTGGAAAGTTGGCGCCTGTACAAGGAGCCGCATATTAATTTTTGAAGAGCCGCATGTGACTCTGGAACCACAGGTTGGCCTCCCCTGTGTTAGGGGCTGAACCTACAGAAGGTCAGACTAGCTCTGGTGGTCCCTTCTGGCCTTCAACCCTCTGACTCCATGACTCTATCCTAAGAGGCCAGACCCTGCCCCAAAGAGTTTGCTGTCCAAACAGACTTGGCAACAGCTGAGCCAGCTGCCAGGAGGTGGGTTGCCTGGAGACCATATGCTGGGCACCTGGGAAGGTTCCCAGCATCAGGAAGGCTGAGCAGGGAAGGACCTGCTATGAACATGAATCCCAACCCACTTCCCTGTTTGGGGAAACTCTCCCTCTGTCCCAAGACTTTTGCCCTTACCTCCACTGGCCACCCAAACCTATAAAATGGCAGGTTCCCAGGGTGCCACCCATCTGGAATCTAGTCAGCATTCTAAGGGTTAATAATTCATATTCCCATTTCTGGTTTGGCCAGTTCATGCACTATGGGCTGGTCTACCCTGAAAAGTGACATCAGTCTAGCTATGTCTCCTGGGGTGTGAAAAATCCACACCCCTGAGCGGCATAGGTAAGATGACCTAAACCCTGGTGTAGACAGCACTAGGTCGACAGAAGAATTCAGCCTAGCTTCCGCCTCTTGGGGAGGTGGATTACCTACAGTGACAGGAGAACCCTGCCCATCACTGCACTCAATGTCTACCCTGAAGCACTACAGTGGCGCAGACTCAGCACTGCAGCTGTGCTGCAGTAGCGTTTTCAGTGTAGACGTACCCTATGTACTTTCCTACCCACCCCAGTACCAGAACTTCCCCCTTTGCAGAACTATACAGAGACCCTGGTAGCTCACTCATCGGGCTTGATCCACTTACCTCATTTTACACTGGTGTAACTCCACTGAAGTCAGCAGAGTTACGCCAATGTGAGATCAGAATTGGACCCACTGGGTTTCTTTTCTTTCTGTTATTATAAAGACTTGTGGCAAATGGCTGGAAGTCTATGGAGAATAGCCATCAAAACTGCACCCCAGGGAATCTGGGTGTACAGCATGTGGTGGCAGCTCTGGGACTGAAGCCCAGATGGATCGCTGTGTCTGATGGCCAGTGTTTTCACTGGCAGAATTTTAAGTGCTTGAATAAATACTCCCTACTGGAAATCCTAGTTGGAAATTATTTTTAATCTGACTACTCCTGGTTCTGTCTGGCACTTAGACTTTTGAAAAAAACATAATGGGCTACTGCAGGGGTTCTCACACTGGGGGTTGTGACCCCTCAGGGGGTCACAAGGTGGTCATATGGGGGTCGCCAGCTGTCAGCTTTGTGAGGCTGATAGTCCTGTACTGTCATTAAATTACCTTCCCCCCATTTTTAATTTATAAGGAGGGTCACACTCAGAGGCTTGCTGTGTGAAAGGGGTCACCAATACAAAAAGTTGAAAACCACTGGTCTACTGTTTCCTGGGACTACTGATCCTTTAATAGAGACCAGTAGAAACCAATTAGAGATTGGTATAAATGAGCAGAGACCAGCCAATGAGTTATTTCTAATACAGTTCAACCCACTGGAATTTCCAGGAGGGATACTTGTTCAGCATCCACGTTATTAAGCCTTGTAAGGAAAAGGCACTGCGGGATGCACTGCTGGTATCCAGCAGACCATGCTCCTACCGAGCCAATGCCCAGCGTGATGTTCTTGGTCAACGTACAGGTGGAGGTGCTGTTTTTCAGGTAATGAGTAAAACCACTCCAGATCACTACAGATCCCAGTGTCACTTTCCACATGAGGTGTTAAATCTGGGATCCTGACCACATTTCAGCCTAGGCAATTCTGTCCTGTGGTCTCATTCAGACTAGTGTTCTTCACTTCTTATCTTAAATGGTTCATTGTTACTGTGCCCTGTTAAACAGCTGATGTGTTCCACACAAGTAATGGCAGCATTTCAACACTTAGTGAAGTGGTCTCTGAAGATAGTTGCGAAGCTTTGGTATTCTTCACAATGAAAGGTGCTAAATAAATGTAAAGTTATAATAATCCCTAAACCTTAGATATAGAGTTTGGTTTTCTGTCTATCATCCAAAGTGTAATTTCTTTCTTCCCCACACACTATATTCTTGGGTGCTATAAAAGTATAAGTGATATTTATATTCACAGCTTCTGTTTCCCCAGCCAATCAGAGCTCTTTTCAGTTGACACCTAACTCATTTGTAAAATAGATTTTCAACTCTTTCATAATGGACTGCAGAGGAAACAGGGACTTAAATGGCTCCTGTCTAGCCTATAAATATTCAGGTTGAGAAGTTCTTTATGCCACTCGGAGGAACATCTATCATGCAAGGCGGCAGAACTTAAATAGACTAAAGGGTCAGGAAAGGGACAAACTTAAAAAAAGAGAGAGTTGCATCTGCAAAGTTTGAGGTGAAATGATTTGCCCAAGGTCACAAAGGGGTCTGTAGCAGAGCTGGGAATGAACCCCAGGCTCCCGACTCCCAGTCCCATGCTGTGACCTAAACAGAGGGCTCTGGTCTTAAGGGTTGCCAGTGTGGGACCCTACTCAATTCAGTGCAAAGAATATTAAAGAAGGGGGGGGAAGCAGATTTTGTGTTTCTGCTCTGTGGTTAACTTTGACCCGGATCCTGCAATGGGACCCACGCTGAGACCCGCTGATTTCAGCGAGACTCGGGGACACCGCTTAGCTGTACAGCTCCACCCATGTGGATCTCACTGCAGGATCAGTAATTATGGTTAATAAAGGAGCATCTGCCCCATTAGTCAGAGAATCAGGCTTAGTTGTTTACAGTCTCCCTTCAGTTCCTCAATTCCTGTCCCTGGGTTTGGCTCTGTTTGATCCTGAGGTCTCCAGGGGCCAAATAATTCACACTATTGGTTCAGAGCCGTTTAGACTCTTGGCAGAAGTGCAGTGCTAACAGGAGAGTCTCTATACATGCTGTTGCAAAGGCCTGGGAGGAACACCTCTGTGCTGGCCATCGCTCCTGACAAGCCAGTCAAAGAGAGCAGCTATAAGGGCAAACATCCTGAGAGGAAGAGGAAACGCTTCCTCTTGGCTCCCAGTCACCGGATCACTTGCCTTCATATAGAAAGAAAATGTTGTGTTTCCTGCGGGAGGGCTGGAGCATGTGTATTGGCCAGAGAGAGGAGACCATGTGTTCCCCAGTTGTGCAGAGATGGGCTGATCCAAAGCCCACCGCAGTCAATGAAAAGACTTCTGATTTCAATGGTCAAGCCAAGCTTAAAGAAACTTCTGACATGTACATTGTGTTAGGTGTCTTTAGGTATCCTGCTTGTTAAAAGGGGACACTAGCAAGAGAAAAATCATAGCTCAAACTAGCCAATATACTATAATACCTGTGTGACTGCCAATGCGAGCAAAGGTCTGTTTTGCTCACACAAAAGGAGGTAGAGGCTGGTAGAAGTATTGCAGGGCGGTGGAAGATGAGGACCCGAAGCTTGCACCCAGTACAGAAGCTGTTAGGTTATCTTCATAGAGCAAGAGCAGCCCTGGACTCTCAATCTGGATGACATTGAGTGAGTTTTTCGGTGGCAGCAAATTCAAATATCAAAAGTCTCCAGAAGAGAGAGCACAGTGTGTGTGACTCGCTCTGTAACAGCACCACCTAGAGCTAAAGCAGGCAGCACCCTGCAGGAAGGCAAGGGTCCCACTTTACTTTTAAAAGAGCCCCACATTCCCACATAGCTGCATTTGCCACAAAGATGGGGGGTGGGACGCTTGGCTGATGCAATGACATGGCCTGTGCAGAGGGAAGGGAACGTTTTCGTCAAGCTGACAATGAACAAAAGAGCTAACGCTGCATTGCTTCTAGATCAGCCTGTTCTCTGGCTCTGCAATGTTTACAGCATCTGCTGGGGCAAGCGGGGTGGGGTGAGGAGATACAAAAAGGATATTTGTATTCTGCTCCGGAACTTGTGATGAGACTGACCTACACACACACACACACACACACACACACACACACACACACACTCAGTGTTGTGGTCAGTTAGCAGCAGCAGCAAGCTCTGTCTCTGTATAAAAAGAGACAGAGTGAAAACTGCTGACTGGATCCATCAGAAGACACAATACAGAGAGGAAGACTCCAGGAAATGAGAGTTGTGGGTGGTGTTTTTTTTTTTTTTAAATGTCCAAGAAAAGATTTCCTGCAGCACTAAAAGGGCAACAGAGGCGGGAAGCTCTTCCCCAAAATAAATAGGCAGCTGGATGTAGACAGCTCCGCCGTGGGACTGTCTGACTTGACAGGGAATGGATCAGGGCAGCTCCCCTTCCAAACCCCATCTCCTCCTCACATTATAGGTAGATCCAAAACGTACCATCCTTCCTCCTCCCCCATTTGGTGATTGTATCTGGCTGTCCCTGGAAAGGAAGGAGGGGGGGAATCTGCCAATTGATAGGTCTCAGAAAGCCACAGGTTCCTTTCAGAACCATGCAGGGAGGGTGCAAATAAAGACTCATAGACTCATAGACTCATAGACTTTAAGGTCAGAAGGGACCAATATGGTCATCTAGTCCGACCTCCCGCATGATGCAGGCCATAAATGTTGACCCCCCCCACTTTCCCTTAACTCTGCTGTTGAAGTCTCCAGATCGTGATCTAAAGACTTCAAGTTGCGGAGAATCTTCCAGCTTGCGACCCCTGCCCTATGCTGCGGAGGAAGGCGAAAAACCTTCAGGGCCACTGCCAATCTACCCTGGAGGAAAATTCCTTCCCGACCCCAAATATGGCGATCAGCAGAACCCCGAGCATACAGGCAAGATTCTCATGGAGCTGATTCTCCTCTTACTTACACCAGCATAAAGGTAGAATACAATGGAGTTATTTTGGATATTGTGCTCCCAGGGTAGCTGGGAGCAGGACCCAGAGATGCCCAAGCAAAACTCCCTTGACTTAAGTGCAATCACCATAATATTGAAGCTATTGCAAGAAATATCGGGGGAGGGGTAGCGTACAAGGGCAGGTTTATTGCCATTAGCTGGTGTAGATCAGGTGTAACAGTGTATGGCACAGAAGGCCTGATTCTCCTCTCGCACGCACTGGTGTAAATAAGGAGTCACTCCACTGGAGTTCTGGCCACATAATACTGGGGTAAGAAAGACCAGAATTGAGCCCTCACTCTCAGATCCCATCTGACCCACAGGCTCCCACCTAAGGTTGCCAGGAACACCCGGTCGAAAAGGGACCCTGGCAGCTCGGGCCATTAAAAGTCTGGGTGGCAGTGCTGCAGGGCTAAGGCAGGATAGTCCCTACCTGTCCTGACACTGCGCTGCACCCCGGAAGTGGCCAGCAGGTCCGGCTCCTAGGCAGGGGGGCCACGGGGCTCTGCGCGCTGCCCCCGCCCCGAGCACCAGCTCCGCACTCCCATTGGCTGGGAACTGCAGCCAATGGGAGCTGGGGGAGGGGGGAGCAGTGCCTGCGAGCAACAGCCTTACCTGAGGTAAGCTTGTGCCCCAATCCCAAGCCCCAATCCCCTGCCCCAGCCTGGAGCCCCCCCAACCTGGAGCCCCCTCCTGCACCACAAACCCCTCATCCCCAGCCCCACCTCAGAGCCCGCACCCCCCAGCTGGAGTGTTCCCCCACCTGCACCCTGACCCCTGCCCAGAGCCCTCTCCCACACCCTGAACTCCTCATCCCCGGCCCCAGCCCAAAGCCCGTACTCCTGTCTGCACCCCAGCCCCCTGCCTCAACCCGCAGCCCCCTCCCACATTCTGAATCCCTCGGCCCCACGCTGCAGCCTGGAGTCCCCTCCCTCACCCCAAACCTCTCATCCCCGGCTCCACCCCAGAGCCTGCACCCCCGCCCGGATCCCGCACCCCCTCCTGCACCCCGACTCCCAGCCCCAGCTTGGAACCCCCTCCTGCACCCTGAACCCCCCATTTCTGGCCCTACCCCAGAGCCAGCACCCCCAGTTACAGCCCTCACCCCCCCCCCCCACACCCAACCCCCTGCCCCAGCCCAGTGAAAGTGAGTGAGGGTGGGGGAGAGCGAGTGATGGAGGGAGGGGGAATGTAGTGAGCAGGGGGCAGGGCCTCAGGGAAGGGACGGGGTTAGGGGGTGTTCGGTTTTGTGCGGTTAGAAAGTTGGCAACCTACCCCCTGCTGTTCATTCCAAACACTTTGTGGCAGACTCTGTGTCTGGCTGACACAGCCACTTTCACGCTTACTAACCTGGTGTTGTTCCTGGGGGCTGGCAGAATCGAAAGGCCGTGCAGCAACGTAACACAGGGCAGAAGCTGAAGCTGTTTCTCTAGCAGCAGCTGCTGGGCCCGAGTAAACCATTCCCCGGGGTTAGGATAAAACGTCCCCCATAGGCAGGGTACTCCACCATTGTCCATTATGGGGTTTCTTGCACCTTCTCTGAAACACCTGGTGCTGGTTTTTGTCAGAGATAAGACCCTGGACTGGATGGAGTTGGGTCTGATCCAGTCTGGCAGCTCCTGTGTAAGCTGAACTTTGGGATGTTTGCAATCCAGATCAGGGTCTGATTTTTGCAGCTTGAACCCGAGTCTACTTCAGTAAACTCTTGTTTATTTCAAATATGGATAAAGCAAACACAAGAGACCTACATGTTTCAAAGTCAAAGCCTCTTTGACTGTGGCAAGTTGCCAAATCTGTCCCTTCTTATCTAGCCCCCAACCACTACCGTAACTGAGTGTCCAAGAAACGTTGGTTTGCAACCGGGTCCGGGCTGTGTACCTCAGCGTAATATCACAGTCAAATCTTCCCTTTCAACTTTTCCAGTTAAACAATATCTTTCCTTTTTTAAAAATCACTGATAAATTTTATTTACCCAAATATTCCAACTCACATGCTGTATCTAGACAAATAACAGACCTACACATGAAAAGGCCCCATCCCTTCATACAGCAACTGAACTCAAGGGAAGAGGTGTGAACAGAATAAGATTATTCAGCAATTCCTTCTCCTCTTCTAAGGTGGACTGGGCATCCCTTAGACCCAGTATAGGTTTCACATTTAAAAGCATCCTCCGTTCCACCGATCATGGAAGGGGTCATGCATGGAAAGTGCAAGTGTGTTCTTAACTAGGTATGATGTTTGTATGTTTGCATGTAACCCTGTATATGCCTTGCATCATCCATGCCTGATCCTATAGAGCAGCGGTTCTCAAACTGTGGATCGGGATCCCAAAGTGGGGCATGAACCCGTTTTAATGGGGTCACCAGGGCCGGCTTAGACTTGCTGAGGCCAAAGCCCGAGCCCCACTGCCCAGGGCCAAAGCCGAAGCTGGGCAGTGGAGCGCAGGTTACAGGCCCCCTGCCTGGGGCTGAAGCCCTTGGATTTCAGCTTTGCCCCTCCCCCTGCCTGGGGCAGTGGGGCTCGGGCTTTGGCCCCCCACCCCAGGGCAGCAGGGCTTGGGCGAGCTCAGTCCCCCTTCCTGGGGTCGTGTAGTAATTTTTGTTGTCAGAAGGGGGTTGCAGTGCAATGAAGTTTGAGAAACCCTGCTGTAGAGTGTAAGTTCTTGGTGGCAGAGGCTGTCTCTTACTAGGCATAGGGGGACCCCCATATTGGTGGGGGCTTCTAGGTGCTAAAGTAATGTAAAATAATAAAATAATCTTTGCATTGCTGCCCGTGTGGGTACTAAAGCTCACTGTGACATGCTGAGGCAAACTTTCTTGGATGATGTATATGGATGGGAAACATGGAATAGGTAGAGTTGGGCTTTGAAATTGTCAAGCAACACTGTGAGATCTGATGTGTGTTAAATAGGGCTATGCATTTGGAAGAAGTATGATTTAAAGAGGGAGTCTGAATGGGAATCTCCCAGAATGAAAGCAGAAACTTCCACAAACTTATGACTAGAACCTGCCACTCACAGACCCAGCGCTTGCTGGAAATCAGAATTGCTTTTGAGGGAATTCTGCTTGGGCACCCAAATCACGCATCACCTTTGAGAACTGAGTTCCCAGTGACTTCAGTAAACTCATAACCTTTCTGTGCCTCAGATTTGCCTGTAGCACTGCGTATGTGCCTTACAGCAGTGTTGTGAGGCGTGATTAATATTTGCAAATTGCGCTGAGATCAGGTGAAAAAATGTCTAATTATGATGTGTGCCCTCCTCTGCTTTGCAAGCAGATATAGCCAGGGGCACACAGGCAAGGCTGGTGATGGAATTAGATGATCAGTTCTGAGAAAACGACTGCTATTCAGTACAAATGTTTATGCTCGTCTCTTACAGTTACACACAACTGCTTTTAAATGCACCTCTAATCAGAGGATGTAATTAGATAATGGAAGCAATTTAGTATATGCCAGTGTCATGCAGCTAAGAGAGCTGTACCAGTAAATATCAATATTCCATCCAAAGCAACCACACATTTTGAAACCAGTGATGCAACAATTGCAGGGAATTTTAATGCAAATAAGGAAAATCCAAGAGCTAAAATATCTTCCTTGTTGTTTTTACTTTGCATAAGGCAGAGGAACCTTAAAGAGGCTAGTGCTTTAGAGCCTCATTAGCTCCTGACACAAGAGCATACCACCCATTCAAAGGCTCTTTCACAGCCCAAGAAGGCCTTGGAACTCCCGGGAACCATCTCATGAATAGCATCACATTGTGCAAAGTTGGATGGAGGGGGAGAGAAAGCCATTGTGGAGGGACGGATTCCATGTGACGCTGATGGGCTCGGGAGTGCTATTCTCCATTCTCCATTGTAGTGTTTGCAGAGATGCATCACCATGAGCACAAAAAGTAAGGGATGGGAATACGCTGTATCTGCTCAACCACAGTCCATGTGTGGTGTTTTCAAATGCACTTAAGTAACAAAGGGCTTGTCTATAGGAATACCTAGTTCATGGCAAGCTGGGGTGTAAATCTACCTTGCACTAGCCTGCCACTCACTATGTGCTCGTGTGGACCTTGCTGCTGCGCACTAAAAGTTCACTCATGTGCTCTAAATCTACCCCCATTTCAAAGCAGGGTAGACCAAAGTGCACTAGTGCATGGCAGCAGGGTCCACACGGACACTTAGTGAGCAGCAGGTTAGTGCAAAGTAGATTTACACCTCAGCTTGCCACAAACTAAGTACTCCTATAGACAAGCCCTTAGGAGCACCTGCCCCACTGAAGGTCAACAGAGCTTGTGCTGCTTGTGTTATTTAGGGTGGGATTTTTATAGCACCAGACCTGGCATTTACAGCCAAATTTTCCAAAGTGAACACTTTTGGATCCCTCCAGTGTTGGGTAGCCAGCCTCTTCCTTTTAGATGCCTAACATCTGGGATTTTCAAAGGGGCCTAAGGAAGTTGGGCACTCAACTCTCTTAGACCACTTTGAATATTTCAGCCTCACTCTGGATTTGGATGCCAAATGTTAGGCACTTAATTTTTCAAGTTTGAACTCCAAGGGCTAAAAATTTAGCTTTAGTGGTTAGAGCAGGATTCCTGCTGGGCTCCATTCTTGACTCTGCCACTGGCTCTGTCAAGGCTGGATCCCCACTTTGAACTTTAGGGTTCAAATGTAGGGGCCTGCATGAAAACTTCTAAGCTTATCTACCAGCTTAGCTTTGGTCCGCTGCCACCATCACAAGAATTCCCTCCCTGGGAAGCCTTGAGAAACCTTTCACCAATTCCCTGGTGAACACAGATCCAAACCCCCTTGGATCTTAAAACAAGGAGAAGTTAACCATCCCCCCTCCTTCCTTCCACCCTCCTTTCACCAACTCCTGGTGAATACAGATCCAAACCCCCTTGGATCTTAAAACAACGAGAAATCAATCTGGTTCTTAAAAAAGAAGGCTTTTAATTAAAGAAAAAGGTAAAAATCATCTCTGTAAAATCAGTATGGAAAATAGCTTTACAGGGTAATCAAACTTAAAGAGCTCAGAGGACCCCCCTCTGTCTTAGGTTCAAAGTACAGCAAACAAAGATACACACTCTGGTAAAAAGGTACATTTACAAGTTGAGAAAACAAAGTAAATCTAAGACGCCTTGCTGTCTTTTTACTTACTAGTTTGAAATAGGATAGACTTGTTTAGAAAGATGGGGAGAACCTGGATTGATGTCTGGTCCCTCTCAGTCCCCAGAGCGAACCACCTTAAAACAAAGAGCACACACAAAAGCCTTTCCCCCCCCAAGATTTGAAAGTATCTTGTCTCCTTATTGGTCCTTGGGGGTCAGGTGTCAGCCAGGTTACCCGAGCTTCTTAACCCTTTACAGGTAAAAGGATTTGGAGTCTCTGTACACAGAGAGCTGTTACCCTTCCCTTAATAGTTATGACAGGCTCCCTCTGGGACTGTGGGTAAATTGCTCCATTTCTTTGCATTTCAGAATTCCCACCTGCAAAGACAGTCCTAATACTTCCCTACCCGTTCAGATATGCTATGAGGCTGTAGAGTGCTTCGAGCCCCACCTCTGAGATAAAAGGAACTATACACAGACAAAGTGTTGTTGTATTTAACAAGAGCTAAGTGGAATTTTTTTTAATTACATCTCTGTGAGAATCAGACAGGAAAGGTTTCACCTCCCCCTGTTTTCTGAGCACCTGAAAAGCCAAATTCTCTTTTCTTCTGGTTCTCATCATATTCTACCTGAGTCCTCTCACCTATGTGCTCAGGGCTCTCCATTGAGATGCATGCATCTGACAGCAGCATCTGAGCCTAGAACGTCTCCCATTCCAGAGCAAGCATTGGCTGAAATGGAGAGGCAGGGAATTTAGTCCTCCTGCCTTTCATGTGTGGCTGCCTTCCAAATCCATTACTCTTTATTACTTGTATTACAGTAACATCTGGAGATGCCAGCTGAAATTGGGACCCCATTGTGCCAGGCATTGTACAAACACATAGTGAGAGACAGTCCCCACCCCACAGAGTTCATAATCTAAGTACATGAGACAAAGGGGGAGGGAAACTGAGGCACAGAGAGTGACGCAACTTACCCAAGTCAATGGCAGAGCCAGGAATAGATGTAAGAGCTCCTGCCACCTGGCCCAGTCCCACCAAACCATGCTGCCTTCCGTATAATCACGTCAGGCCTCAAGTGAAATGAGTTTTAATCTAATCTTGGATTGCTAATATTCTGGGTCAAATTCGATGTTTAGCTATTGCACGGCACACAGCTCCCATTGATCTCTGTGAGCGCCAAGCACACACATCGAAGGGCCAGATGCGGCCTTTTGCATAAGTAAGGTTTTGTCTGGTTAGCCTGTGCAATAGCCCTGGTGAAGGAAGGAAATTACACTGTAGATGATGTGAATGTAACAGGGGAATGAGGTGGACCCCCCCTTTGTCAGTATCTGACTTCATCATGTGCTTGCCTGGAGCATTACTTCACCAGCAGACAGCCCCTTCCCACCCACTAGATCCACTGCAAGGGTGTCTCCGATCCCAGCTCATGGGTGTGTCCAGCCAAGAATGGATTGGTCCCCCTTTACTGTGCAGTTTGCACATTCAGTGATCTACTGAAGATTCAGCTGTGGATAATTCAATGCCCGTTCACATCACTCGGGTCAAAAGGTCCATAAAGTGTGAGTCATGCAGAAACCTTTCCCCTCCCCTCCTTGGGGCAATTTAATTAAAGACTCAACATTCCACATCCAAACTAAAATGAATTCCAGCCTGTTTGTGTATGTAAGATAACATACATATACAGCAAAGGAAGAGTCATGTCACATGTCACATTTCTCTATTCAAGACTATAGGGTGAGTGGCTGTAGGCCCTCACCTACAGCTGGCAGCGGTTCTCAAACTTTAGCAACCCGAGGACCCCTATTTTGATTTAAAAATTTTCACAGACCCCCCAAGCCCCTCACTCAGCCCCATGCCCCGCCCCCACTCCACCCCTTCCCCCAAGGACCCACCCCCACTCCATCTCTTCCCATCCCTGCTCCACCCCTGGAAAATGCAGGAGGCACTGGGAGGGAGGGGGAGGAGTTGATCAGCGGGGCCGGCGGCCCCAGACATGACTCGTGGACCCTGGAGGTCTGTGGACCCCAGTTTGAGAAACCCTAATCTAGGCCTTTAAAGGCTGATACAAGAATCTTCCTATTGTAATCTTGCCATTATTTTTTCATTTCCCGTGCTATTCCCCGTACCCCATGCTATGATATATGGCTACAGACGAGCCCTCTGGTTCAGCAGAGCCCTCTCTCTTTGGCACAAAATAGCAACGACCTGTCTTGGCTGGCATGAGTCCATCCCATCAGAGATAGAGACCTTACAACAGTGATCTACTCCTCTCTCCCAGCTAGGGCCCTACCAAATTCATGGTCCATTTTGGTCAATTTCCCGGTCAGGAGATTTAAACAATAATACATTTCATGGTTTCAGAGATTTAAATCTGAAATGTCACGGTATTGTAACCGTGCGGGCTCCCGACCCAAAACAGGGGTCATGAAGAGGGGGTCACAAGGCTATTGTAGGGGGAGTCACAGAATTGCCATCCTTACTTCTGTGCTGCTGCCTTCAGAGTTGGGCAGCCAGAGAGCAACGGCTGCTGGCTGGGCACCCAGTCCTGAAGGCAGCGCCACCAGCAGCGGAGAAGTAAGGGTGGCAATACCATACCAAACCACCCTTACTCCCGCGCTGCTGCTGGCAGCAGTGTTGCCTTCAGAGCAGGGCTCCTGGCCAGCAGCCGCCACCACTCCCCAGCCGCCCAAGGTCTCCCCTACAATAGCCAGATTTCATGGGGAAGATCTGTGACGCGTTTTTCCACTGCCGTGTATTTGGTAGGGCCCTACTCCCAGCCGTCCCCTTGACATGGCAATTTTCTGTCTGCATTTAGATTAATAACAAATTTAAGAGTCCCAAACTGGCTTCACAAAGAAGCTCAATTCAACAACATGAGCAGGACGTCTTTGCGGAATACTGAGTGATGGGCAACACAGTCAGCCAATGAAACACGAGCTAGAAACCTGACATCAGAAGTCTGGCACTGGCTGAACAAGCCTGAAGGGCAGGCTGCTCTTACACAGAGAGCCACAAGTACTCCTGTTCTTTTTGCGGATACAGACTAACACGGCTGCTACTCTGAAACCTGATTTCTTGGGGTTTGTCTTGCACCAAACTTGCTTCCACCTGTATCTGCATTTCTGCCCCTAAATCCCTCCACCTTGGAGCGCTGATGGAATTCAAACCTGCCTTAGTTCTTACAGGCGTCGTTTCATTAATTTAAAATAAATTCTAAATGGATGGGAAGAATCATAGCCTGCAGAGCCATACAGGTTGCCTTTCATTTCCTTCTTCCTCCAGGGATCATGGGTGAACGTTGTCTAGGGACTGAGGTCTGATTTATTAAGCTATGGGTAATAGGGCTTTACTGAGCGCTGCTATCAGAAAGATGAAGAGGCCCTTTGAAGGCAAGTTCCTGGGAGATTGATGTTGCTGTTCTACTTTGTATAAAGCAGTTTAGACTCTCCTTAGAGCAGGGGCAGTTCTGCGGTCTGTATTATGGACGTGCTCTTCAGGCTGTTCCAGACGGAACCATGGATAAAGGAAAGCTACCCAGATCCCAGTGCTGGCTGAGACTTCATACACATCTGTTTAATGCCATATAAATACCAACCTTTAAAAATGTACCCAACCCTGCAAGCCCAAGGAATAAGCCTCTTAGCCAGGCTGCAACCCAGATGCCCCAAGCCATACCCCCACCCCACCTCTCCTGCCCAGTTTCCTGCTAGTCAGGTATCCACTTGCTTGCACCTAAAGGCTTTGGTCTCTTTCAAGCAAAACTCTTAGCTCCAGGGCAGGGTGTGTGCAGGAATTTAAATTTGACCCCTTTTGGAGGGGCACATTCTGTGCTTCCCCCCCAGGAGCTCGCTCTTCCCTCCCCTTCCCCCCCCCCCCTCCAGCCCTGGCAGGAGCTCGCTCTTCCCTGCCCCTGTGGCCCCCGGGGCTGGAGAAGTTCTGTGCCCCCAGTGTTTGTTGAGGGGCCCATGCCCCGCTTGCCCCCCCTTGTGCAAACCCCTGCTTATCTCCCAATGAATGGTGCCTCCAGGAGAGATCTCAATTGGGGTTGAGGAGTGTCTCGGGGAGGCTGTGGGAAAGCCATGGGTGAGGTCTGAGAGTCTGTGCATGCTACATGAGTCCATGTTCACCAGAAGTCCTGGAGTCTCTTGCTAGCAGTACCCAACTGCCTTAATGTGTGTCTTTGAGCCAGTCCCATAACCTCTCTGTGCCTCAGTATGTTCAGCTGAAGAACAGGGATAATGATGCCCACCTACCCGACTGGGATGATGACTGATTAATGCTTGCAAAGTTCTTTGAGACCATCAGATTATCAGGACAGAGCCTCATTATTATATTAGCGGTTGTTGGTTCCAGGCCCTTTTTCACTCTTAGGCCTGGTCTACACTGGGGGGGCGGGGGGGGAAGGGAAATCGATCTAAGATATGCAACTTCAGCTACGAGAATAGCGTAGCTGAAGTCGACATATCTTAGATCGACTTAGAATTACTTATTTTGCGTCCTCGCGGCGCGGGATCATCGGCCGTGGCTCCCCCGTCGACTTTGCTTCCGCCTCTCGCCGAGCTGGAGTTCAGCAGTCGACGGGAGAGCGATCAGGGATTGATTTATCACGTCTACACTACACGCAATAAATCGATCCCCGATAGATCGATCACTACCCACCGATCCGGCGGGTAGTGTAGATGTACCCTTAGTCCAACTCACTGCAGCATCTAAAAGTTAATCACATTTACCACCTAACCTTTCTGAAGCTTGGCACAGAATGCCATTTGGCATGAGGTTTTCTTATTGCTCGTAGATTTATTTTTAATATCCCTACACCCCTCCTCCCCCCCGAAGCCTAGACTCCACCACTATCCCCACAAACCATGCCCTGCTATTCTACATAACATTTGCTTGATTTAAAAATAAAGACTACTGAGTGCTTACTGGAATAACTATAGAAACCAGATATTTCGTTCTACTATAAAAGGCAGGGGTGCTTATGGCTGGGAGGCCAAAGGCATTTCTAGGCTAAGTGAGATTTATTTTCAGTTCCACGGTCTATGAATATGCAGCCAACAATTCTAAATTTAAATCCTCCCTTCCAAGAAGGTGCAGTGGCACTACAAGGGGTTTAAATCCAGGCAGGATTCGTACCGCAAGATTTTAAATAGTCAGTCTTGGAAAAGAGGGCTGAAATTTAGAGGTGTCTGTTCATCAGGGTTATTGCAGTAGAGCTTTAGGATCAAGAGGCACATTGTGCTAGGCATCATACGAACACAGAGAAGTCCCTGAGCTTACAACCTAAATAATGCCTAGAAACTCTCTCTTTCTTAACACACAAAGGGAAGGAACCAGTGAAAGGATTTTGTGGGGGGGCCCAGATACCACAGCGATGAGCACTGTAGAAATGTGCATAGCAAATTGAAACAGAAAGCAAGGACCTGTTCTAGGGCTATATTAAAATCCGTTTCACAGTTTACTGCGTAGGGGGAGAGGGGGGTGGGAGGTCTTTCAGATGAGATCTAAAGCCGAAGTGTAACAATTAGGGCTGCCTGAAAATTTTCTATCAAAACATTTTTTGGATGGAAAATTGTTTTTTAACAAGACAAGTTTTCACAGGAAAATCTAGTCTACCTCGCTGTCAAAAGAGGATTGTTCCCTATAGCCTATTGGTGTGTCCTGTCTAACATTAAACGGTTCGAAGGACAGAGCTTCCACTGTTTCCCTTGGGAGACTATTTCACACTCTAATAGAGCTTACTATTAGAAAACGTGGTGTGATATTCAGCCTGAATTCTCCTTTCACCCCATTCTTCTTCATTACAATCCCTAGTACAAATCTAAACCATTTCTCTTTCTCCTTAGTGTTTACACCCTGCAAATACTTGCAGACAGTTATCATGTCCCTACTAAGTTGTTGTGTAGCCAAGCTAAACGTATTAGCTCACCAACCCAGTCTCTCTGGCCCCTTAATCATATGTTGTGTTGCTCTTCTTGGAATGTTGTCCTGTTTGTTGACATGTGTGTGGAATTGAGGTGCCCAGTATTGAACGTAGTGTGAGGAAACTAACCCTGCAGGAACAGGAGCACTCTACCGAAAGCCACGCTTCCTATTAAACAACCATTGGATATTGCTGCTTAGAAACAGCCCTTATAATAATATATGGAGATATCCTATCTCCTAGAACTGGAAGGGACCCCAAAAGGTCATTGAGTCCAGCCCCCTGTCTTCACTAGCAGGACCAAGTACTGATTTTGCCCTCCATCCCTAAGTGGCCCCCTTAAGGATTGAACTCATAACTCTGGGTTTAAGCAGGCCAATGCTCAAACCACTGAGCTATCCCTCCCTTCCTTGTTATGGCCTAGATTGTGTCCTTGTCTTCCTCACATGAATCTGGGAGGAAGGCTGCCCGTCTGCCTCCCATCTCCTGCTCAGCCACGTGAGCTGTAGCTGCATCTTGGGTCTGGGTCTGATGCAGAACACAGTTCCTGCTCTCCAGATACTCCCCATGCCCACAGGTGGGTGGATGGGGAGTGTGCAGAGCCTTGTCTGATAAGGGGTTTACAGGTCCTCACTGAACTCCACTTCTGTTCTTTTCCTCATCCACTAAGACCGAACCCCCAAATAAAGCACTTAGCCAATAGCTAAACATAATTTCCACAGACTCTTTAGCTTCTAGGGGCAATCAAAGCACTCTTCCCAGCTCTGCCTCTAGGTCCATAAGTTACATCACGGTGGGTGGTGCATTATTTTGACCAAGAACTTAGCTAGTAGGTAAAGGCTGAGATAACATTCACCTATAGCCAAAATGTTACCCACCCTAGGCAGCAGCCAAATTCCCAAGCTCAGTCATCCAGCTGAGTCCAATAGGAACTCCCACCAGCTCCTGCAACCTCTCCCTCACCCGGAGCTCTGGTTGGCTACGGGAATGTAGAGACAAGTAGAACTGCCCTTAATGGCAACTTCCTCACTGCCTTCAAAGAGAGACTGAGAATGCTTAGTAACTACCAACTCCTTTCTTCTGATTCCCTGGGCTCTTGTGGCTGCTGTATAAAAGCATCTGGGTTACACACAGACCCACCACTGAAGGAACAGGAGTTCTCTGTATATTCACTGAGGATGATCATCATGATGGTGTGGGAACAACAAAGCTGTAATTCCTCATCTTCTCTGGTGGGAGGAGGGTATGGATGTAGGGAGGCAGAGGAAGAATCTAAAATGGGTTTCAGCTCAGATCTATTTACTCAGCTGCTGAAACCACTTGAGCATTCATGGCTAGAAAAGGACATTTAAATGGTAGAATCAGCACACACTCCTCCATCTCCCCTGCTCCTTCCCGGCGTGCCAGTAAGCTGCACTACCTCCTAGCACCACTGCCGCTTGCTAGTGTGTTCATGTCCAGTCACTCACACCTCTGCAGATGTTTGCCTCTGTGCCAAACAGTGCCCCAGATGGGGCCGTGCTGGAACAAACCTCCAAGAGAGCTCTGCTCCCCCAGGAAGTCTGCCGCGACTGAACGGGTGCCGGCGGGCATGGTGATTGCTTGTGACGTGGGAACTGGGCTCAGGCTGCCAGTTCATTTCACACAGGCCTCTGTAGAGCCAGTTGCTGCTGTTGATGGGCGAACCTCCAAAAGGTTCAGAGAGCTGGGCTTAGACAAGCTCTTGGAAACTAAGATGTGCGTCTCAACCAACTGAGGTGTTTGAGAAACTCTTTCCTGGGCTTTTCATTGAGGGCCCCACTGCAGGGGCGGCCAAACCTCTGCACTGCCCCTTACCTCCAAACCCTAACCCTGCACCACTCCTTTCCCCGAGGCCACACCCCCACACCACCCCTTCTCCCCGAGACCCTGCCATAGCACCTCCCCTTCCCCCGATGCCCCCACACACACTGCCCCTTCTCCCTGAGCACCCCCCTCTCCGCCACTTCCCCACGAGGTCCCGCCCTCACAGCCCCTCTTCCCCTGAGGCCCCACTCCCGTACTGTCTCTTCCCCCCAAGACTCCACCCCCTTTCCCCCATCACTCACCCTTATGGCCAGTAAAAGTGGGGATCCATGCCCCCCTCTGCTCCGGGACCCCTGCCCCACTGCCTTTGGAGTGAGGACAGTCTGCAGAGCCTCGGCAGCAGTAGGTTGTGCCACTGGATTCCCCGCTACCCCGTCAAATGTCACACTTCTGGGGTTTCCTCTGTAGCGATGCCCCCCCAAGGGTATATCACACCTCAAACGCCCCCCTGGTCACACAACAGGTTATGTTCCCAACCAGCACTTAAGAGCCACAGCATCCAAACGTTACCAGTTCACATACCATGACTTTGCATGGCTGGAACATCAAGCTGGTGTACCACAGTTTGGGAACTACCCGGGGAGCCCCATATTGCAGCCACTCGTGAACAGCAGATGTGGGGGGGAGGAATAGGAGAGAGACATTAACTAAACTTTCCCCAGCTTTGAGCTCTGGGCAAAGGCTCAGGACAGATTAAAACCGGCAAGCAAGAGATGAAAGGATTTGATTTCAGCTAGCGATCCCGAGCTATCCAGTTCCCTGGATTGTTACCTAAAAGCGATTTGGATAAACCGTGCCTGGCTATCCTAGTGCAATACGCTAAAGCCAGAGTGACTCAGAACATACCTGGACTCTCAGAACAGAAGTGCCTAGGGTCACCAGATATCCCGATTTTATAGGGACAGTCCTGGTTTTTGGGTCTTTTTCTTATATAGGCGCCTAATACCCCTTACCCCGTCCCGATTTTTCACACTTGCTATCTGGTCACCCTAGAAGTGCCTAGAGATGTTAAGTTGCTAAGACTGGTATGATTTGTGTTCTCTCTCTCTCTCTCTTTTTTCCCTCCCTTGTGCCGTATGCTCACCCCGATCCTTTGGGCAAAACCCAACAGCCCAGTCTCAGCCACTTGCTGTTGCTGAGTCACCCCAGCATATCCAGTCAAGGCTACAAGGGGCAGGGTGAGTCAGCACAACAATGCAAGAGCTGCTGAATCAGGAGGAGGGTGAGCCATGTGCAGGCTGAGAAATTCTGTCTCCCAGCTGACTTCAAACACATGCCAGGCATTGGCCGGAGAGCACACAGTGCTGCTGCGGGTGGAACAGCCTGGGATACGGTTAAAACTGAGGCTGCCTAAAACATGACTCACCCAAAAAAGGGCAGATCGTCTCAGTGACAATGAGCCAAAGAATCTGCAGCTAGGTTAGCCTCACTGACTTCCACTCGCCCTGCTGCCTGTGCGGCACCGTGCAGCCAAGCTGCACACCTGCTGCCTACTTCTTTGTGGCCACACAGCTACCCTGTGTGATTAATACTTAGCACGTACATATAATCGTGCCTGTCAGATGAGGGCTTTGAAAATACTAATTAACCCCCGAGAACACTGTGAGGAAATGTATTGGATCTGTGGCTGCATAAGGGCTGTTAGCAATTCTGCACCTGGACCGTGCTTCTCGTCTCACTTATGCTGATGTCAGCCAGGAATAATTGCACTGAAGACAATGGCGTTACGCGGCTGTCAAACACGTGTCAGTAAGCTCAGAGTCAGGTGAACAGGGAATGTCATAAATGGGGGAATGCTGGGAATGGGGCAATGCTTCCGCAATTGTCTGGAGAGCACAAGCTCTTCCCTCCTTTCTGGTTCAGCCCCTGGCTACAGCCACCCTCTCTGCCCTTTTTACCATTGAATCGCCTCAGTGTCCATCTCAGACCTGCAAATGGCAATTTACTTGATGTCGCCTGCATGGCAGGGCAGATCACCTGCCTCTCCTGGGTAGGAACTCATTCCAGCCAGCTGCAAGGCAAGGTCCATCTGCCACGCTGAATTCTCTTAGGTGAGAGAACAGGGCTAGGGCTCCCTTCAGAGATCTGGTCAAGGCCCCTCCACAGAGAGTCCTTGATAACCCACACAATAGCAGTCTGCAACAGCTGCTACCTGACCACCCAGCCTGGGAACAGATAGCATCAGCGAAGCTCTTGACTTCAGCCCCCTTGGAGAGCATCTTTCTTGCTATACAAACCTAGGTCTCCTGCTGGATACCTCAGTGCTACCCCTGGCTCACCAGGTCAGACCCTTCAGAACATTATCCACGAAGAATGCTTCCTGCTGGCCTTACTGGCATAGACACTGCACCCCCACCCCAGGATCAGTCCCAGACATGATTTAACACTGTAAATATATCTCAAAATCATCTTTTCCACCAGTCCTCCTCCCAGCTGCTGATTCCCCCACCCCATTCCTGTTTTGGAGGAATGATTAACACATGCTGCAATAAAACTCATCCTCTCCTCCTTCCACTTGTCTCGGCTGCAGGTTCAGGTTCCCACAGCCCTTTGCCACCTCCCAGATCACAGAAATGTTTCAAGCTGAGAAGTACTTCTCAGCCCATCACGTAGCAATGCGAAGCACTTTTCCGTGCTCAAAGTGCTTTGCAAACATTAGCAAAATCATCTTTGCAACACCCCTCTGAGGTAGGAAAGGGTTGGTAGGAAAGGCAGAGAGGAAACTGAGGACCAGACAGGTTAAGAGACCTACTCAAGCTCAAGAATTCCTGGCTCCTAGACCTGTGTCCAGGCCAGTATTCTATTCTGGTTGTTGTCCCATGCACACCACTTGATTATGTGAGAGTCTTGCAGGCTTAAGAATAAACAGAAGTAGTAGCCTCTGTCATGTAAGGTTTCCCCTCCATTCCTCTCCCTCTGGGACGGCAGGAAGTTATGTGTATGAAGTTTTTAAAGCCAGGTGTCCTCCGGAACCTTCGCAGACCCATTAAGTTCCTGGAGTTAATAGCAATTGACTAAAAAGTCTAGTGAAGACAAGTCCTAAGCAACACAAAGCATATTGGCTTTGAAAAACTCATACATATAAACTTGATGCCCTGTCCCATAGGAAGCCAGAGGACTGAGTGCTGGGGTGATGTGCTCTCGACAGCCTGGCTTGCTGAGAAGTCTTGCTGCTTCTTTTTGTACTGGATGCACTGAAGGCAAATAATACCTTTATGTCATATTTAAGGTACTTATATGGCCCCCATTCCTACAGTATCTGGGCACTTCCCAATACCCTGGCAGGGTAGAAAAAGTGCTGTTATCCCCATATTACAGATGGGGAAATAAACCACAGAGAGACTAAGGGCCAGATTTTTAAAGGTATTTTGGTGCCTAATGATGTACATAGGTGCCCAGTGGGATCTTCAAAAGTGCGTAGTTTCTAACTCTTATTGGTGCCTAACAACCTTTAAAAATCTAGCCCTAAGTATTTTGCCCAAAGTCACCCAGGAAGTTTGAGGTGAAGCAGGAACTTGCATGCAGGTCTCCCAAGGATCACTACTAGACCATCCTTCATCTCTGCATTAGCTTCCCAATCACGTAGGTAGCATTTGTCATCCACTCATGCCAATGAATCTCGACACCTCCATCCTTGAGCTGTCTGGCTAGGACCACATGAGGATGTTGCTTGCTGACACTTGCCTCTTTCTTGCTTCAGCGCTTCTGATGTGTTTACGTTTGAGTGGAAGATGTTTAAGTGGGTCAGCAAAGAGGTCATTTTCTAATGCAAAGTGCTGCATGTCCTTAATACATTGAACAACAGGGATTTTAATAATACATGAAGGGGGAAGAGGTCCACTGCCTTCTGAAATACTTTTCAGATATTGATCGTGTCGGCAGATAGATCCATGGCCAGTCAGGATTCCTGTGGAAATATGCACAGCGGAGCCAATGGAGTTTTTCCTATTTAGACCAGCTGAGGATCCGGCCAAGGATTGTTAAAGGCTTTTTCGGTGCATATGAGCAGTGAGATATTATGAGCTAGATCCCCAGCTGGTATAAATCAGCTTTGAAGTCAGTGGGATTACTTTGATTCACCCCAGCTATCTGGCCCGACATCGTGGTGGTGGTATTGAAACGCACCAGAGATAGACATGGCACTTTAGAGAGGCTGCCAAGGCCAGATTCCAAGGGCACGTGCTTCACGCTATGGTGGTGTCTGTTTTTTTCAATTAGTGGGGGATGAACTGAAGGGTTGGACTTTGGCTTCTGGCCTGGTAAGGATCCCAAAGTGTTTCTAATCACACTCACTCCCTTGGCTCTCACCAGGAGCCCAAAGCCTCCATATTTGGGCTGCAGCATCTCAGGGGAAGTGTTTGAAATCTAACTGGAAAACATTACTCCAGAGAAATCTCACTGACACAGCTCTGTTGATCTAGGGCTTTGTAAAACCTGGGCCAGATCCTCAGCTGATGCAAACCATTACTGGCGTCAATTGAGCTATGCTGATTTACACCAGCTGGAGATCTGGCCCCTTGTTTATACAGAAGATACCCCTGGGTATAAGTCAACTTGACCGTGTCTCTCAAACACATTTTCCTTTGCAATGTTCTATGCAGGTTCTCCGGATCTTTCAATACCAGCTTCAGGCCAGGGCTAGAAGCATTTCCAGACAGCCCATGCTCACCTCCTGGAAACAGGAAGGAGCACAATCCTTGTGACGTTTCCTGCCCTGTTTTGCCATCTCAAAAGCCTCCAAATCTCAATGAACTCCAAAACCTATCAAAATGGAACGCCTCATCCTGTGGGGGACATGGGTGTTGCCACTGACTTCAGTGGAGCAGGATTCATGGGCTCAGAGCTTTAGCCCTTTGAGGATTGCCCATCATTAACTTTTCCCCCCCGGAGGGGCTGGCTATACCTTATTCCAGTTTACCAAGCTACTTCTCGTGCACATGGAAATTCCGAAGCAAAGCAGGATGCTCTGTGCACCAAGAGCCTCTTAACTGGAGGAAAGCAAGGGCCAATGGTAGGCGGTTTAAAACAAACCAAAGGAAGTATTTCTTCATACAACGCACAATCAACCTGTGGAACTCTTTGCCAGAGGATGTTGTGAAGGCCAAGACTATAAAAGGGTTAAAAAAAGAACTAGATAAATTCATGGAGGATAGGTTCATCAATGGCTATTAGCCCGGATGGGCAGGGATGCAAAACCATGTTCTGAAGTGTCCCTAGCCTCTGTTTGCCAGAAGCTGGGAATGGGTGACAGGGGATGGATCACTTGATGATTACCTGTTCTGTTCACTCCCCCTGAAGCACCTGGCATTGGCCACTGTCGGAAGACAGGATACTGGGCTAGATGGACCATTGGTCTGACCCAGTATGGCCGTTCTTATGTGATTGGTTAGCAAAACATTTTGTCTTTGTGTTGATTTACTGCCCCGAGCAGCAGCCCTGCAGTGTGCAGATGCGTATTTTCCCCATTGCTCCAATGGCTCAGGCAGACAACTCCACTTCCTGCTGAAGAGAAGAGTCTCCCCCTCCTCTGGCCTTCACTAATGAGTTAAAAAACCTCTACTGGCTGCTTCCCCTGGCTCTTAGGGAGGGGAGCTGAGATCCTATCACTGATTCCTCCTGCAGGCCTGGAGAGGAGAGAAGAGGGAATAGACGATGATAATCCAAAGATCTCAAAGGGAATCATAGAATCATAAAAATGTAGGACTGGAAGGGACCTCAATAGATCCTCTAGTCCAGTCCCCTGCACTGAGGCAGGACTAGGTATTATCTAGAAGTTAATGAAGATCCTGATGACAGCAGTCCCATCCTCTGCCCCCTGGAAGTGGGATTAAAAAGAGATCATAGATCTGAAAAGTCAGGGAAAGAGACGTTTGGGGTGATTCACATAAGGGCTGGGATTCATAATCAGGCATCCAAATACTTCCTGAATCACAGGCTCCCGAGATCAGAACGTCGGTCTCTGTGCACAGCTGTTCCGTTACAAGGTGTCAGAATAGCATCTCATCGTTTGGGGCATAAATGCTGATGTCATTTCTGTGCCATGAGGAAAGCTGGTTGTAGTCATGCAACCTGCAAGCCCCAGAGAAGCAGGTGGAAAGGACTCTGGGAGGCACTGCTGCTTTTGAGAGCTATTGTGTTCATCATCTATAGAGTCCTCAGAGGAGTCGTCTTTCCACCGGACTCAAAGCAGATCCCAACAAAATGGCTAGAGGGGAAATCTCTTGCTTCAGGTCACACTGATCCTGCCACGGAATTGAAAGAAGATGCTCAGCTATTTTAGCTGGCTGTCATATACATGAGTCTACAGCAGCAAGCTGTGCAAGGTGTGGGTCTTTACTTAGGTTAACATGGGATGGCAGAGGGATGTCCGGTGTCATTCTCACTGCCTCATTTACCCTGGAAATTGAACGGCTGAATTGGGCCCTTCATTCACTTTATTGCTGTGCTATAGCTCTTTTCGGGAGGCTGGTGAGTTTCCCCCAGGAGAGGGGCATTTCCCAGGAGGCATAGAGCCGGCCTATCGACACCGCTGTCCCAGTATGCATGTTGGAGGCATTCGTGGGGAAGCAGGAGTGGCCTTGTCCCTGAGCTCCAGCTGTTTCCCACTGCTACCCCAGCCTTTTCGGACCTTAGGCAGCTGGGCACAAGTAAGGTAGCACCTGAGACTGCTCTGACCTGTGCTGGGGTTTGGGCGTAAAACAATGATATTTCTTGCTTTGCTTTGGTTCGCTTGAGATAGTCACTTAACTGCTCTGTGCCTCAGTTTCCCTGGGTGTAAATGCTGATTACAGGCCCCACCGGGGTACTGGGAAGCTCAACTAATTGCTGTCTGTACAGTGCTCTGACACTCAGAAGGAGTGCTATAATGCAGAGCATTATTATTGATTAGACATCACTATCCCCTGCGTGGCTCCATGCAGGGCTCTCCAAGGCTGTTTCAAATGGCTGCTTGCAGTGTAACCCACAACATAACGATTAGCTCATTCCATCAGCAAGTGCATCCTGGCTGTTGCAGTCTCGTAGCAAAGATTCGTGCTTTGGAAATGTGCCCGCGAGGAGCAGCCTGGCTGTGAAGTCCCTGTGGTCTCCTGGTGTCCAGCCAGTTGTTTACTACATAAGGTCACCCATGCCCTGCAGGCTGCTAGAGTTAACCAGAGTTCATCATTTAACCTTTGCTCCCAAAAACCTTCCCAGACAGTCACAACACTGATTGTGCCGACAGAACATGTCTTCTTGGCACCAGGGAAGAAATAGCAGTGCTGGCGGAGGCTGGAGAGACGTGACCGTTGCTTTGTGTTTTATTCCATAAGGCCAAAGCCTCCATGTTGCAGTCACCAGGCTTCCAACCAGCCCCTTCAGTGAAGCATCTTACTCAGTGGAAGGTGTCGCAACTGAGCGATAGCCATAGCCTTGTGTGAACCCCTCTATCCATTCATCCATCCATCCACACTCCCATCCTTACATCCTCAGATCCTTATGCAGTGCCCATCAATGTAATAGCTGATTGCCTGTCTCTGTGGCACTCCCTGCTGCTATCAGTCCAGGAGAGCTGGGAATCCAGGTTACCACCTCTCCTGGCCATGCCATGCCCTTCAAGCTAAGCATACAGGATATCAGGGTCCCAAAACCGGGGGATGGCACAACTTCCTGCTGGGAGGCTGTATCATGCAAAACGTTGAGACTTCACAGTGCAAAGTCCACACTATCCTGATGCAGGCAGGGCTATAACAAATGGCCTTTGCTTATGGGGAGTCTTAGGTTAGGGCCAGTTCAGACAATGCTGCCAAACCTGCAACTGCAGGGAACGCCTAGGTGATGGGGCATCAGCCCACCAGAGACAGGCTGCAGTGCCAGTGAGATACTATTTGCTGCTAAGGCTCCTGTGACACATGCTGTGGAGTGTAGGCAGCTGAAGGAGAGCTGTCTGATGGTGGTAACTTAAGAGTCTGGAGCATTAGGCCAGTCCCCCTTTATCATGACCCTGAGACACGGCAGAATAGCTTCTCCTCCCATTTCATATGAAACCTCAACTAACTCCCTGCACCCAAACGTCCTGCTCCCCGTCCCTCCACTCTCACCCCCAGTTCTGGGAAGATTTGCTGGCATGGGGTAGGAGCTTTCCAGGAAGCGTCACACTGAAATTCGGGCCTTATAATAACAACTTACAGGGCGCTTTGTGTTTGTAGATGTCGCAGCGCTCTGCAAGGGTGGGGAGGCCTCATTCTGCCTGTTTTACAGACCGGAGTGGGAGGCTCACTCACTCACACAGAGTTGAAAAGACACCAACCCCCCACCCCCGAAGTCACACAAACAAGTCAAGGGCAGAACCAACAGGATAAAGCCCACGTCTCCACTCACAACCCTGAGTTCATCACAGTTGCTGCTAGATGGGTGACTTCGCTAGGATCAAAGATTTTTCTGAACCAGCCCTGTCTGGTTCTCCCATGTGAGCTGAGCGCTGTGGGGCTTAACCGTTTTCTTTATGGTGGTTAATTAGTTTCTGGCTTATCAGCCTCTGTTCACATATAACAAGTATTAGGGTTTGGGGTTGTTCATACAGCCAGCGTGGCAACATATCTTCCACCAATACCTATTTCCTAGGTGCGGTACCTATATTTAGGGCTGGTACCAGGTGTATTGGTGAAGGTACCAGATTTCCTACCGATGGTTTTTGGTATCTACATTTTAAAAGGTGCTTTCTACGGTGCAGAGAATTTCCTAGCCACGTTCACTGCTCTCACTGAAGCCGCGGGAAGTGTTGCCACGCAGTGTGTTCACGAGCTGGCTGTAACAGACAAACGTTTTCAGGGAGGAGGAATTGCCTCTGACCCACTCAGGAGCTGTTTGCTCACTTTTCCGGCTGTTGCAGAAAAAGGACACATCCCACACCCAGTGTAAGTAACCAGAGCTTTGCTGAGCCAAGGAAGAAACTCACCCCTGTGCAGAGAGCCTGCAGAGACCTGAAGATGTCAGTGGTGCAGAGCCTTTTGGAAAACCCTTTGCACAGGGGTAATCCCCACCAAAGTGAATAGGTTGGGCCAGTCTCAGGCCTGGGCTACGCTGGGGGGGGGGGGGGTCGATCTAAGTTATGCAACTTCAGCTACGTGAATAATGTAGCTGAAGTCGATGTACTTAGACCTACTCACTGCGGTGTCTTCACCGCGGTGAGTTGACTGCTGCCGCTCCCCCGTCGACTCCGCCTGCACCTCTCGCGGTGGTGGAGTATAGGAGTCGATGGGAGAGCGCTCGGGGATCGATTTATCGTGTCTAGACTAGACTAGACGTGATAAATCGACCCGCCGCTGGATCGATCGATCGATCCACTGATCCGGCGGGTAGTGTAGACATACCCTCAGGCCATTTCAGGAGGACTCCATTTTAATTAAAGGTGATCTGCAAAGGGGAAAAGGAAACTGTTCAGCCCAGATTTCTGTTCTAGATGATCCAACTAACCAGGCTATGGAGGGCATAGAAATACAGCTTACTACATCTTTTCAGAATCCTTCCTCCCCTTCCCCCGCCCCCCTTTTGTGAAACTTCTTGGTAACTGCAGGTTGGCTGAAGAGATCCCAGAATACGGTGACACAAACACCAAAGATCTCCTTTACAATCCATTTAAACGGTGGCATTTGTGATGTCACAGAGTGGCCCATCCTGGGATACCTTCGGCAAACAAGAGAGCACCGGGACAATTTCATAGAAGGAGCGGACAGATTTTTAAACGTGCCGTGCCATACGCTCTCTGAGGCCAGGTTAGTGCAGTTACTGGGCACCTAGATCTGATCCCAATTTGCTGGCCATTTTTGCCTTGCAGTTTACCTTGAAAATACCTAGTGTCAATTCTTACCCCCAGATCCAGGGTGCTGTCACGACTGCACCGCTGTCATCGCCCTGCCTTGTTCTTCTGAGAGAACCTCTATCTCAGAACAGCAAGAGGGGGCAGCGTATTGGCCCAAATGTGACATGGCTCCCTGGACGTTCAGGCTCCAACCCCAGCAGGGCTGAGTCAGGCCTTCTCCCTCCCCGGGTAGATTAACCGAGTTCCGTGAAGATACTCTGTGGGCGTCTTTCAGATCAGAAACAGTGGTGTGGCTTTCACTGAAGTCAGGTGGGGCAGCAGGTGTCCAGTGCCACTGAAAATCAGGCCACAAGATCCTGCCTGCTGTATGTGCATGTGACACATCCGCTGGCGCTTTTCATACTGGAAGGGCTGCCACTCTTGTCCTCTCTGCTGTGCAGAGTGGCTGCATCCCCTTGGTACTATATATGGCTATATTTTGCACAGTCCTTTGAGCTCAAAATTCCTCCACCGTCTCCTTGTTCCAGTCCCTCCGACAGGCTCCCTTCTCCCTGGCAGGCCCACATGACATGAGCCAGCAATAATATTAATAATCCTCAAAACAAATCCTAGCCAGTCCCTCCTCTGGGTTCCCCTCTGTGCCCTGCATCTGTCTTGTTTACACTGTAAGTTCCTCAGGGCAGGGCTGTCTTGTGTGGGCATCAAGCTATTGCCCGCCCTCAGCGAATGACAATCGCACCAACTGTAAATGAGTGTAATTAGATTGTTTCTGACATCCGAGCCACACCAGCCCTGCCCAGGAATACAGTATTGTAACACGCTCCTCCGCTCTAGTTTTGATGTTACCAAGCTCGTTTTTGGTTGGTGGAGGCTGCCTCCCACTTGGAACATGCTGTCCTTAATCACAGCACGGCTCTGGGCCTGAGTGATGTGTTTACGCGCATGTTCTGCTCTGCTGCACCGACCCATCAGCTGTCAGCGCTCTCCCGGAGCCACAATAAGTGCTACATGCTAAAGCAGATAGAGCCGACGCAGGCAGAGGCAGTGAAATACAAACAGGTGGGGCTCAGCTGTGTTGTTTTTATTTATTTATTATCTCTATTATGGTAGCACCTCGATGCCGCAGTTGTGATTGGACTCCAGTGGTACAAGGGGTAAGAGTGAGTCTCTGTTGCAAAGAGCTGGCAGGCAGGGTGATCTAGTGGCTAGTGCATTGAAGTGGGAGTCAAGAGACCCCCAGGTTCTGTTCCACTGACCTGCTGTGTGACCTCGATTGTCTACACTACAGATACCTATGCCAGCAAAGCTCCCTAGTGGAGAGGTGGTGTATGCCGGCATAAGGAGTTCTTCTGGCGGTATAGGTACCCCGCATCCCGGAAGGACATTCGCTATCCCAACAAAAGCACTCTTCTGTGGGTAGAATTGCATCTATGCTGGGTGTTATGTCAGCTAGGAGGTGTGGTTTTTGTCATGCTCTGAGCCGACATAGCTATGCCAGCAAACCTTTGTTTTGTACAATAAGCCTTCACTTCTCTTTCCCCTCCCATTCTTTGCCTGTCTTGTTTATTTAGATTTTAAGTTGTTTCAAACAGGGACAGTCTCCTACTATGTACAACGCCCAGCTCAATGGGGCCCTGTTCTTAGCTGGGTATTACCATAAACAGAAATAATAATCATAATAATTTAAAGAGACAATGGAAGGGAACTGAGACAGAGAGAGGTTAAGTGACTTGTTTAAGGTCACACAGGAAGCCTGTAGCAGAGTCAGGGATTTAGCACAGATCTCCCAAGTCCTCACACAATGTCTCAACCTGAAGATCCCCCTTCCTCTCTAAGGGTATATCTTCACTACCCGCCGTATCGGCGGGTAGCAATCGATTTATCCAGGATCGATATATCGCGTTAAGACGCGATATATCGATCCCCGAACGCGCTCACCGTCGACTCCGGAACTCCACCAGAGCGAGCAGCGGTAGCGCAGTCGACGGGGGAGCCGCGGCCGTCGATCCCGCGCCGTCTGGACCCCAGGTAATTCGATCCAAGATACTTCGACTTCAGCTACGCTCTTCGCGTAGCTGAAGTTGCGTATCTTGGATCGATATCCCTCCCTCCTCCCCCCCCCCCAGTGTAGACCAGCCCAAAGGATGACTGTGCAGAGAAAACAGTGCCATCCTCTTAATTTATTAGCAGTGCTCTCTTGGTAGGATTTAATGTCTCACTTCTAGGGCAAAAGGCAAATCAGTATTTCATCCAAGCAGAGACAGGCTTGTGCTATGACAACAAAACAGCACACGAGCCTTTTGCTGAAGATTAACAAGCCTCGGGATTTTTTCTGAGACTAAAATTCCTTCCCATGGAGCACGAACCAGTCCCCCAGGAAAATAACCCAGGAGCCCAGTCCATTATATAACAGTGATGCTGTGAGAAACTTCCCATGGCTGAAAGCCTGATGGGTGGATCATTCCTCATAACTTCCCTCTTTTTATTCCTTATTTCAAATTAATCCACGGACACTGAGCTGCATGAATGTTTGCTGTTGATGGGGCTCTTTAACTGCATCAACTGTGCTTACAAGGCTTAAACATCACTTAGCAGGAACGATGCCTTTCTCTGGGTTACTTTAAAGAAGGAGGGATCGTGGAGGCTGGGGGTAGTGTGCGTTCTCTCTCTTGTTGTCTCTCAATCCTCCGTTCCAACTCTGTTTCTATCCATGTTTGTTTTCCTTTAACCTTTTGTGGCTCCCTTAGGCTTCTGAGAACCCCCTGAGAAGTGCTGAGTGGAAAATGGTTTTCCTATCCCATGAGCGTTTTCAAGGTTTTGATTTTTTTTTCTCTGTCCCAAATCAGGATGAAAAGTCAAAATCTCAAAAATGTTTGTGAACTGATAATCTGGGGGGAAAAAATCAGATTGGGTCAATTGAAACTTTTCAGTAATTTCCATTTTTTTCCATTTTGACCTTTTAAAATATATATATAACTTTTTAGCAGTATAAATTAACTTTTCAAAATGAAAAGTTGTTTTGAACCAAACGCCCAAACGTTTCACTTTAAAACCATCATTTCAACAAGTTCAAAACTTTCCCCCCCGAAAACACGTTTGAATTGGGAGAGTTGTCGAAACCGACACCTCTCTGTGGACAGTTTTGGTTTCGACTGCACTCGCTGTAGCGCTGCAGATGCCCAGGCTGTGAGTTGAGAACCAGAGGCGCCCTGTGCCTTGCAGAACTGGGCCTGATCTGTGGAATGAAGTCCCACTATAGTTCCCCACTTAGCGTGTCGCTCGTCCCTCCAACCCCATTACATGCCTGCAAATGCTAAGGAGGAAAAATAAAACCTGGGTGCACTATGGACTGATGATAAGCTGCACTTCAGAGCCTTATCCTCTCCTTTTGGACATCACGCATGGGCAGAAAGAAGGGCATCCGGGAAAGAGGGACTCCGGCAGAGGAAGAGGGGATGGAGAGCAATGCAACCTCATTTCTGAACCCCCTGCCTTTTGTGGCTTTAAATCTCAAGCATCACATGGCAGTGGCAGGAAATATGTAGACGAGGGGGCTTTGGCCTTTCTGAAAATCCCACAGTAGACTCAGATGGCCGCTGTAGGGCCAAACCCTCTTTGCCTTACTCACGTACCTAGTCCCATTAATGCTAATGGGTCTGATTCCACTGAAACCAATGGAGTTACACTCAGAAATTAATTTGGCCAAATGGGACTAAAACTCATGTGAGTAAAGCAGCTTGTGATCATCCAGTGGCCTGAATTCAAGACTAGGTGCCAGGAATTCTGTCTGTGCGTTTCTGTTGCCCATCCCCACGGTATCTAAGTGCCTCCCAATGATTAATGGATTTCACCCTCACAAATGCTCCTGTGCAGCAGGGCAGTATTATCTCCATTTTATAGATGGGGAACTGAGGCACAGAGAAACTAAGTGACTTTCCCTCATGTCACACCCAAAGTCTGTATCGAAACTGTGAATTGAACCCAGACCTCCTGAGTCCTGGGCTACTGCCCTTCCTAATAGATCCACCTTCCTACCGAGAAAGCCTGAGTTTTAATCCCACCTGAGACATGGCTTCCCCTGAGGCCCTGAGCGACCCTCATAGGCCAATATCTTCAAAAGTAGCCACTGATTCCTGAGGGCCCAACCTGCGACCCTTATGGTTTGCTTTTCAGAGGTGCTGAGCACCTGCAGCTCCCATTGACTTCAACAGGGTTCTTCCTTGTTGCAAAACTTGCATGGGCAGCCTTACCTGGCCAGAACCTTAATTCCAGCACTTCCTGATTTCTGTGTGCTCAGTTGTACAAACATGTGCCCTGACCAGGGCCGTCCTTACCCATAGGCAAAGTACGCAGCTGCGTAGGGCACCAGGAAATTTGGGGCACCAAATTGCCCCAAATTTCCTGGTGCCCTGCGCAGCTGTATGCTGCTCCAGCCCCTGCCCCGCCTCTTCCCCATGGCCCCCCCGCTGCTCTGCCCCAGCTCCGCCTCTTCCCTCCCCTGCTCTGCCCCCTCCCGCCCCCACTCCACCCCTTCCCCAAAGCCCCTGCCCTGCTCTGCCCCTGCCCAACCCCAGCCACACCTCTTCCCGCCCCTGCTCCGCCCCAGCCTCGCCCCCACTCCCCTGAGGAGTGCAGCAGGGTCGGGCGGCGGGAAGTGCTGGGGGGTGGTTCCCCCATGTCCCCCAAGCCAGCCCTGCACCCCCGCGGAGGCCTGGGGCCAGCCCCCCATGGGGGGGCTGAGTAGGGCCCCAGAATAGCTAGGGATGGCCCTAGCCCTGACCCTGCCAGGAGCTCTGTGCAGCTGGATCCAGCACCAGTGCAGGGCCCCAGTGAAGTGAATAGGACAGTGCACTGGCACAGAGACCCATCTGCCAAGAGCCCATTGCAGGACCAGGGCCATAACGTTCTATCAGTGCATGGGGCTGGCATTGATAGAACATGATGGCAATTGGCTACAGCATGGATTGACAGGTCGGGGGATTCCCTGTAGGTGCTTCTGTTACTGTTTTTAGGGATGTTTGTTTTACCATTTCATAGGACTACTGCTCTCTCCTGCAGCCCCTTATTGCTGTTTTTGAGAGACCAAGAACACCCAAACAGCTGCAAAACTCAACCACAATTATCCAAGCATCATGGTCAAAAATCGTTTAATGATTAATCAAATGACTAAAAAACTGATCCAAGCTCATTGAAGTCAATGGAAAAAACCCTATTGATTTCAGTGAGCTTTGGATCAGGCACAAACTCAGCAGTTTGATAAGGTACTTTTTAGGGTACATATTCTCTCAAATTAACAACTGACTAATGGGGGCTGGGAGGGAAGTTTCCCTGAAGACAGCGACAAAGTGGGTGAATACCCACTTCATCATAGATTCATAGATTCTAGGACTGGAAGGGACCTCGAGAGGTCATCGAGTCCAGTCCCCTGCCCGCATGGCAGGACCAAATACCATCTAGACCATCCCTGATAGACACTTATCAGACGCGTGTAATGGAAATTTCCAGAGGCAGGTATAAATATGCAGGCAAGAATCAGTCTAGAGATAACGAGGTTAGTTCAAACAGGGAGGATGAGACCCTCTTCTAGCAGTTGAGGTGTGAACACCAAGGGAGGAGAAACTGCTTTTGTAGTTGGATAGCCATTCACAGTCTTTGTTTAATCCTGAGCTGATGGTGTCAAATTTGCAAATGAACTGAAGTTCAGCAGTTTCTCTTTGAAGTTTGGTCCTGAAGTTTTTTTGCTGCAGGATGGCTACCTTTAAATCTGCTATTGTGTGTCCAGGGAGGTTGAAGTGTTCTCCTACAGGTTTTTGTATATTGCCATTCCTAATATCTGACTTGTGTCCATTTATCCTTTTACGTAGGGAATGTCCAGTTTGGCCGATGTACATAGCAGAGGGGCATTGCTAGCACATGATGGTGTATACTACATTGGTGGACGTGCAGGTGAATGAACCGGTGATGTTGTGGCTGATCTGCTTAGGTCCTGTGATGGTGTCGTTGGTGTAAATATGTGGGCAGAGTTGGCATCGAGGTTTGTTGCATGGGTTGGTTCCTGAGTTAGTTATTATGGTGCGGTGTGTGGTTGCTGGTAAGAATATGCTTAAGGTTGGCGGGTTGTCTGTGGGCGAGGACTGGCCTGCCTCCCAAGGCCTGTGAAAGTGCGGGATCGTTGTCCAGGATGGGTTGTAGATCACTGATGATGCGTTGGAGAGGTTTTAACTGAGGACTGTAGGTGATGGCCCGCGGAGTTCTGTTGGTTTCTTAATTGGACTTGTCTTGCAGCAGGAGGCTTCTGGGTACATGTCTGGCTCTGCTGATTTGTTTCCTTATTTCCTCATGTGGGTATCGTAGTTTTGAGAATGCTTGGTGAAGATCTTGTAGGTGTTGGTCTCTGTCTGAGGGATTGGAGCAAATGCGGTTGTACCTCAGCGCTTGGCTGTAGACGATGGATCATGTGGTGTGTCCGGGATGGAAGCTGGAGGCATGAAGGTAGGCATAGCGGTTGGTAGGTTTTCGGGATAGGGTGGTGTTAATGTGACCGTCACTTATTTGTACCGTGGTGTCTAGGAAGTGGACCTCCCATGTAGATTGGTCCAGGCTGAGGTTGATGGTGGGGTGGAAGCTGTTGAAATCGTGGTGGAATTCTTCCAGAGCCTTCTTCCCATGGGTCCAGATGATCATCCACCAATGTAGTTCATTTGCAAATTTAACACCATGAGCTCAGGATTAAACGAAGACTGTGAATGGCTAGCCAACTACAAAAGCAGTTTCTCCTCCCTTGGTGTTCACCCCTCAACTGCTAGAAGAGGGCCTCATCCTCCCTGTTTGAACTAACCTCGTTATCTCTAGACTGATTCTTGCCTGCATATTTATACCTGCCTCTGGAAATTTCCACTACATGCGTCTGACAAAGTGGGTATTCACCCATGAAAGCTTATGCTCCAATACGTCTGATAG
>NW_020664448.1:5180395-5191437 GCF_002925995.2 Terrapene triunguis | reverse complement strand
TTGAACTAACCTCGTTATCTCTAGACTGATTCTTGCCTGCATATTTATACCTGCCTCTGGAAATTTCCACTACATGCGTCTGACGAAGTGGGTATTCACCCATGAAAGCTTATGCTCCAATACGTCTGATAGTCTATAAGGTGTCACAGGACTCTTTGTCGCTTTTTACAGATCCAGACTAACACGGCTACCCCTCTCATACCTGAAGACAGATTGCTTCATAACTGCCTGCTGTAGGGTTTCTTGTACTTTCCTTTAAAACAGCTGTTCTGTCCATTGTCAAGGGCTAGATGGACCACTGGTTCGATCCAGTAGGTAACTCCTATATTCTTAGCATCTGTATCACACTCACGTACCACAGTGCTGGGTATGGGATAAGAAGCTAAATGGATGGATAGAGTCATGACTAGGAGTAATAGGATGAAATAAAGAACAGGCTGAATACCAGGAAATACTTCCCGATAGTGAAGGGGAAGTGGTGGAAGCCCTAGAATATGAGTCATTTAAAGCCAGCCAGGACAAATCAGTGGAGCATACACTGCAATAGGCAATCTTGCACAGGTAGGGGAAGCTGGACTATCATAAGTGTATTAGGGTCTTTTCCATCTCTACCCTAGATAGGAAGTTTTAATTCATCCAGGGCCACTTTTCATAGTTTTCTATTCTGAATTACCCAGGAAGGGAACCCGAAGGAGAATAAAACATTCAGCGACTGTACCTTTGTATGTACAGAACTGATGCCACAGCAGTGGCCATGAGCATGAATGGCCTTGAGAAGTGCTGTCACTCATCACAGATTTCCACAGTGCAGGGTCCGTCGGTCGCATTATACGACTGAGTCCACATGGCTGACCCCATCATAAAGGACACGACTGATTAACTGGGACGTTTCGTTTTTTTATTTGAAATGAAGAATTTGGCAAAATCGACACGAATCTGCAAAATGTTTCAGTGTCACCATCTCTGGATGTTTGGTTAAAAACAATTTCAGGCACAACATTTCACCCACCTCTACTCACCAATTCTTACTCTGCTAATCTCCACACCCCATCGTTTGTACCGTCAGTTACTCCCCACTTCTCGGCAAAGATCTTATTGCTTTTACAAGATCCACTGCGCTGCACGACTTGAAACCATTACAAATGAGTGACACTTGGAAAATGCATCGCAAAATGTTGTTTTGCCAGGCATATTCTCTGTTCCTTTATTGGTTTGTTTTCCTTCTAGTTTGCAGAATTCCGTCATTGCAGTGGGTCTCCCAGACCGCGCGAGCTAGCAAGGTTCCATAGCATTTTGCCTTCCTTTTGCTTTGTGGCTTCTTGTAAAAGGCCATGTGCTCCCCTCACGCAGGCCTTGCAGCCTGGTGGGGCACTGCAGATGTGCAGCACCTTCGTATCCTAAAATTGGGGCCTCAGTGCATTCACAATAAAGGATCTGAGTGAGGGGAAGCCAAAACAAACTAACAAAACAGCATGTCCACTTTATTAAGATCTTAGGGAAGGAGCAATTGCCACAACAGTGCATAAAGCCCTCACCTCTGGACCCTAGGTCAGAGCTCCCAAACTTAAACTCAACAAAATAAAGTATCTGAATCTTGTCAGGCTAGTTCCCTGGAGTCTGAGGCTATGTCTACACTACCGCGGTAAGTTGATCTACGCTACGCAACTCCAGCTACATGAATAACGTAGCTGGAGTCGACGTACCTTAGGTCTAGTTACCGCGGGGTCTACATTGCGGGGGGTCGATGGGAGAAAATCTCCTGTCAACTTACCTTACTCTTCTCGTCGGGGGTAGAGTACAGGGGTCGATTGGAGAGCGATCTGCTGTCGATTTGGCAGGTCTTTACTAGACCCGCTAAATCGACTGCCGGTGGATCGATCTCAGAGCGTGGATCCCAGCTGTATGTAGACCTGCCCTGAGAGACAGTCCACCATCCACTGCAGCCTGCATGGCTCCTAATCCCCTCTCCCTTGCTCAGCTTCCTGATTCTGTTTAAATAGCCCAGCCCTTGGGTGAGGCAGGGCCCCGTTGGTTACACCCAGGCTGTCTTGGTTGTAGGCGCCACCCTGTCCCTTAAAGGGGCAGCACACTCCTTCACACGACTCGTTAATTACCTCTCATCTGGCACCCTTAGTTCCTTATTAGTAAAATCTATAATGGCAGGCACTGATTTTTGTACAGCTTCTTTTTGAGGCATGCAACTTTTATGGCAGAATTCTCTCCTGTTCCGGGAGCTATACACAGTCATCTCCTCAAAATAAGGCTTAAGCAAGACATACGTGACGCATAGGTCTTGTGGCTGTTCCCACTGCATGCGGGGTGAATTTCCCCCATGGGAATTAAACTTATGCCATGATCATTCCTCACCCAGCAGAAAAAACACAGAAGAGGGAACATTGGTTTGATGGCACCGAGTGATGTACAAGCTTTTCTCCAGCAAGATTATTCCCACTGCTACCCCCACAGTTCAGGCAGAGGCAATGGGTATCTGCACATTGGTTGCACCACAGGAGGATTTCCCAATGCGCGTCGCCAAAGGACACTGTTGTTTTCAGCTGGCTGCTGCTGACAACACAGTCAGTCAAACCTATCGAACGCTGGGGTCGCTAGCGAAATAGGAACAAACTGTGTGAGCCACAATGCCTATTGGGCACCCATAAAGAAGGACTTTCCAGCTGCAGCACAACATTCATGCAGGAGGGACAGAAAAGGAAAACTGCAATGAACCAGAAAAGAGATTCTAATTAGGCAGAAGAGCAACTCACTGTAGGTTATTTAACATCTCTCAAATACAGCGTGTAGCTCTGCTGTCTGCTATGGCTCTGCTCCCATTCACACCAGCTGACGATCTGGCTGTGTGCCTTTGGAACAGGCTCATCAGTCACATAGAAAGCGGCCACGTGAACTGTCTGATGGTGCATTCACCTGGAATGCTGAAAGCAGCTGTCTGTCCCAAGGGTGAAGCTTGAGGGGGCATGAGCAGGAGGCTGTCAGCGGTCGCTGCTGGCCTCTCGAATCTATTCTTCCTGGAAACATATCTAGAAAGTATTGCCCGGTTTCACTCTTTCTGCAGGTTTTTGGCTAACTGGAGGCTCTGTAACACACTGGCATTCCACCTGCAGCTTGGGTTTTCTCTGTCCTCTTCTTTTAATGCATGGGGTGGGAGGAAGTCATGATCAACTTGTTCTCTGTGCTTGAACTAAGGCATGGACGATGCACCCTTCTTGAGGGTGCCAGTTCCTTTGTTTCAGTGGGCTGCCATGGTTGCACAGTGAGATGCTGTTCCTTAGGTAACCGGAGTCAGTCCTGTGGAGGGAGGATACATATGAGACCAAAACTTTGATTTGATTCTGTAATTCATTGGGATCCTGTGCAGAGAGCAGAGGGCCAGGGTGATGGGTTTTTCAGTAGGTGATATGCATTGTTCTGTCTCAATGGAAGCTTCATCAGGGTCATCAGTTTAATTCCTAGATAAAATGAATTGCAATAATCCAGTCTACAGGATACAAATCCATGGATTGCCATGGACAAATCACAGTCTGATATGATAGAGTGCAGTCTTCTGCCCAGCTGTACCTGGAAGGAAATTTTTTTTATTATTTTTTTTGCAGCCATAGCTATTTGGATACTTAAGTGAAATTGGGAAGTCCAGAAAGACCCCAAGACTGTGAACCATCTTGATAAAATTTGTATCCATATCTGATCTCTGATCTGCAAACATGGTCCGCAGATATCTGCAGATTTGCAGGAAAGTGTAGGACTGAAAGGGACCTCAAGAGGTCATCTAGTCCAGTCCCCTGCACTCAAGGCAGGACTATGTAATCATAGAATCATAGAATCATAGAATATCAGGGTTGGAAGGGACCTCAGGAGGTCATCTAGTCCAACCCCCTGCTCCAAGCAGGACCAATCCCCAACTAAATCATCCCAGCCAGAGCTTTGTCAAGCCTGACCTTAAAAACCTCTAAGGAAGGAGATTCCACCACCTCCCTAGGTAACCCATTCCAGTGCTTCACCACCCTCCTAGTGAAAAAGTTTTTCCTAATATCCAACCTAAACCTCCCCCGCTGCAACTTGAGATCATTACTCCTTGTTCTGTCATCTGTACCACTGAGAACAGTCGAGATCCATCCTCTTTGGAACCCCCTTTCAGGTAGTTGAAAGCAGCTATCAAATTCCCCCCTCATTCTTCTCTTCTGCAGACTAAACAATCCCAGTTCCCTCAGCCTCTCCTTATAAGTCATGTGCTCCAGCCCCCTTATCATTTTTGTTGCCCTCCGCTGAACTCTTTCCATTTTTTCCACATCCTTCTTGTAGTGTGGGGCCCAAAACTGGACTCGGTACTCCAGATGAGGCCTCACCAATAGAGGGGAATGATCACATCCCTCGATCTGCTGGCAATGCCCCTACTTATACAGCCCAAAATGCCGTTAGCCTTCTTGGCAACAAGGGCACACTGTTGACTCATATCCAGCTTCTCATCCACTGTAACCCCTAGGTCCTTTTCTGCAGAACTGCTGCCTAGCCATTCGGTCCCTAGTCTGTGGCAGTGCATGGGATTCTTCCATCCTAAGTGCAGGACTCTGCACTTGTCCTTGTTGAACCTCATCAGATTTCTTTTGGCCCAATCCTCTAATTTGTCTAGGTCCCTCTGTATGCTATCCCTACCCTCCAGCGTATCTACCACTCCTCCCAGTTTAGTGTCATCTGCAAACTTGCTGAGGGTGCAGTCCATACCGTCCTCTAGATCATTAATGAAGATATTGAACAAAACCGGCCCCAGGACCAACCCTTGGGGCACTCTGCTTGACTGGCTGCCAACTAGACATGGAGCCATTGATCACTACCCATTGAGCCCGATGATCTAGCCAGCTTTCTATCCACCTTATGGTTCATTCATCCAGCCCATACTTCTTTAACTTGCTGGCAAGAATACTGTGGGAGAATGAATCAAAAGCTTTGCTAAAGTCAAGGAATAACATGTCCACTGCTTTCCCCTCATCCACAGAGCCAGTTATCTCATCATAGAAGGCAATTAGGTTAGTCAGGCATGACTTGCCCTTGGTGAATCCATGCTGACTATTCCTGATCACTTTCCTCTCCTCAGAGTATTCAGAAGTGATTCCTTGAGAACCTGCTCCATGATTTTTCCAAGGACTGAGGTGAGGCTGAGTGGCCTGTAGTTCCCCGGATTCTCCTTCTTCCCTTTTTTAAAGATGGGCACTACATTAGCCTTTTTCCAGTCATCCGGGACTTCCCCCGATCGCCATGAGTTTTCAAAGATAATGGCCAATGGCTCTGCAATCACATCTGCCAACTCCTTTAGCACCCTCAGATGCAGCACATCTGGCCCCATGGACTTGTGCTCATCCAGCTTTTCTAAATAGTCCCGAACCACTTCTTTCTCCACAGAGGGCTGGTCACCTCCTCCCCATGCTGTGCTGCCCAGTGCAGCAGTCTGGGAGCTCACCTTGTTCATGAAGACAGAGGCAAAGAAAGCATTGAGTACATTAGCTTTTTCCACATCCTCTGTCACTAGGTTGCCTCCCTCATTCAGTAAGGGGCCCACACTTTCCTTGATCTTCTTCTTGTTGCTAACATACCTGAAGAAACCCTTCTTGTTACTCTTAACATCTCTTGCTAGCTGCAACTCCAAGTGTGATTTGGCCTTCCTGATTTCACTCCTGCATGCCTGAGCAATATTTTTATACTCCTCCCAGGTTATTTGTCCAAGCTTCCACTCTTGTAAGCTTCTTTTTTGTGTTTAAGATCAGCAAGGATTTCACTGTTAAGCCAAGCTGGTCGCCTGCCATATTTACTATTCTTTCTACACATCGGGGTGGTTTGTTCCTGCAACCTCAATAAGGATTCTTTAAAATACAGCCAGCTCTCCTGGACTCCTTTCCCCCTCATGTTATTCTCCCAGGGGATCCTGCCCATCAGTTCCCTGAGGGAGTCAATAACTAGACCATTCTTGACAGGTGTTTGTCTAACCTGTTTTTAAAAACCTCCAGTGACAGAGATTCTACAACCTCCCTAGGCAATTTGTTCTGGTGCTTAACTATCCTGATGGTTAGGAATTTTTTCCTAATGTCCAACCTAAACTTGCCTTGCTGTAATTTAAGCCCATTGCTTCTTGTCCTATCCTCAGAGGTTAACGTGAACAATTTTTCACCCTCCTTCTTGTAACAACATTTTATGTACTTGAAAACTGTTATCATGTCCCCTCTGTCTTCTCTTCTCCAGACTAAACAAACCGAATTTTTTCAGTCTTCCTCATAGGTCATGTTTTCTAGACCTTTAATCATTTTTGTTGCTCTCCTCTGTCATAATGTTTCTCTCTCCCACTAGTATAACCTCCATCTTCTCTGAGTCCAGTTTCAGCCATCTGCTCTTCACCCAGATGCTGATGGCTCCCAGACACTGGGATAGATGGGAGACTGGGCTGTTAACGTCTGATCATAAAGAAATGCAGAGCTCGGTGTTGTCTACATTTTCCTGGCAGGGGGTCCAGAGGGTCTCCTGAGGTCCGCCAATGGCTTCATATAGACATTGACTATGGTTGAGCTGAGGTTTGGGGCTGGTGGGATTCCAGAGGTGAGGGCTGTGGAACCAGAATAGGGAAGTTGCCCATCATGACCCTCCAGATTCATTCTAAGAGTAAAGATCGGCACATCTCAGCACTTTCCTCCTATTACCCATCTCTGAGATGGGACAGCAGTAATTGGTGGTTGACTGTGTCAAATGCCAAAGTCAAGATTCAGCAGTGTGATTATGGATGGATGTCCCTTGTCTGTGGATAAGAGGAGGCCATCTATCATCAATGCAATCAGTAATGTCTCTCTCCCATGTCCTACCCTGAAACCTGACTGGGGCTGAGGAATCTAGGACATGGACAATGTATAGGCGGAGTTGAGAGACAGCTCTTCACTAGCTTTGAGCAGTAGCTAGCGAAATTGGTAGCACAAAATGATGATTTTTTATATATTAGCCAGACTGTTTATGATTTGGGGGGGGGGGGTGGATTTTGCTTTCCAGGGATGTATAAAGGATGCTGTACCTGTATAGGCTATATTAGTGGAGAATCTGCTTAAGTCATTAGGCATAATTATAGCACTTCTAACTGAACAATGGAACGATATGCCTTTGAATCACGTGTCTCTCTTGCTGTCTGCACATTGATGATGAGCAGACCGAAAGCAAACAAACACCACCTGCTGCTAGCCAAAGCTCTGTTGGATTAAAAGGTACTCTAGCTGTGTAAACAGGTGTCAACTGAGGACAAATTGTTCGCATGTAGTTTGGAGAACTGTCCTTTAGATTATGGGGGTCAGGGATGGATGGCTCAGGTAACTAGCAATGTTCTACAGTGCCTTTCAGCTCTGGGACAACAGCTGGAACCCAGACGATGCTGGAAGTGACTGAGAATCGCCATGATCTATTGTAAAAGGAGTTGGTGGCCATAGCGAGCATATGTCCACATGATAGTAGGATGCTGCACTCTCATTCACCTGCCTGCACTGGTCCATCAGAAAGCCTAAGACCTAACTGGCATTACATTAACAGTAACATCTGCATGGATTTTCCAAACTCGCTGCTAGCCCCTCCCTTCCCCGTCTCTGTCTCTGCTCAGATGTGGTTCCTCTGAGTCAGGGTTAAGGCAAATTAGTGGGAATGGAGCGATTCAGTGGGAAGCATGGGACTGCCGTTGCCTCCGTAAGTCGAGGACTTTTCTCTCCAGAGATGTCAGTTCCGCATCATCTATGAGCATCCGAAATGTTGTGAAACCCACAGGGTAAAAAGTATCCACATGCAATGAGCCAGCTCAAGACCTATGCCTCATTTAAGCCTTAAAGATATGGGATTTAATTGATGCCTAGACCCTCTGCTGCTCTTCTGCACAGGGGTGAATTTCACCCAGTGTGAGCTATTGAAAGAAAGGCTTTATTTCATTAGGAATTCAGTGGTAGCTCAGCCACAGTTGGGTCAATGTCCCTCTTAAGGCAGGAAGCCTGGCTATAATCAACACTGTTGTTGTGGATGAAAAAACAATAATAGCTCTTGATAAAAGCTTCGCTTTGATTGTCTAGAGTAGGCCAAGTCACCAAGGCTGGCATGAAAAAAATAAAAGAAACAAAAGCTGGCTGATAATATAACAGAGCATTCGCTTATTACAAAGTATTCTGTACAAAGCCAGATGAGCTCCGGACTGAGCCAAAGAACCAATCTCAGATTCCTCTGTGTGAGTCTTGGGGAAATGTTTTCACACACAGCGGCATGGCTTATACAGCTGGAAGAACTGTTCAATAATAATTCTGCTCACTTCTATGGGACCTGGTGTGACAATGCAACATCATGACTCAGCCTCACGTCATCGGAATTCAAGACATCTGAAAGGGCCCTGCGGATCTGATCTGATCTTCCCGACTGGATCAGCGTGAGCTTGGCTTTCCAGTAAAACCATCCAATTGGCTTGAGGAAAACTCACACTCAAATGTCTGTGGCCTTGATACACACACACACGTACATCTTGTGCCATACAGTCTTTATGTCTCCTTGCCTAAGCTACACCATAGGTCTATCCTGTAATGGCCACCCTGTGTGTTAATTGTAATAAGAGGAAGGATGGTCTAGTGGTTAGGTCATTACCCTGAGGTTTGGGGAACACAGGTTAAATTCTGTGCTCTGCCATGAACTCCTTGGATGAGTCTCTGTGCCTTTGTTCCCTGCCTATAAAATGGGATAATATACTGCCCTCCCCCAGTGGGAGTAGTGAGGAAAAAGACACGAAAGATCGTGAGGTACTTAGAGGCTATGGCGATGCTACCTATATAAGTAACTTACAAGCCCTGTAAAAAGCCCTAGAGGGATCAAGCTGGCAAAAGCACTGGATGATCTAATAGGTCTTTTCCCGCCCTACCACCTATGATTCTATGCAGAAGTCAAACCCGTGTGCCTGATTCTGTGAGCCCTCCGTCTGGATGTTTTCCCCAGAATCATGACATGTTAATGGGTGTTTAGGCCAGTTCCATCCCTGGTTTAACCAAGGATTGATTCAGCCCACGCAGCATTCTTGAGGAGTTGCTTCCAGATTAATGCCAGAGTTCATGTTGGAACCTGGAAGAAAACATAAAACCATCACTGATATAGTGTGCAGACGATACAAAAATTCGGGGGGTGGCAAATAATATAGAGGACAGGTCAGCGATACAGAGTAATCTTGATCACTCAGTAAGCTGGGCTCAAGCAAACAATATGCATTTAAATATGGCTACATGTAAAATCATATGTCTAGGAACAAAGAAAGTAGGCCATACTTACCGGAAGGGGGATAGTATCCTGAGAAGCAGTGATTCTAAAAAAGATTTCGAGAGGTAGTCGTGGATAACCAGTTGAACATGAGCTCGCCGTGTGACACTGTGGCCAAAAGGGCCAATGGGATCCTGGGATACAGAAACAGGAATTTCAAGTAGTAGGGAGGTGATTTCTGTATTTGGCACTGGTGCAACCACTGCTGGAATATTGTGTCCAGTTCTGGTATCCACAATTCAGGAAGGACGGAGGGGGTTTTCAGAAGAGCCACAAGAATTATTAAAGGGTTAGAAAACTTGCCTTCTAGTGACAGCAGGGCCGGATTTCCAATTAAGCACAGTAGGCCCGTGCCTAGGGACGCCGGCGTTCTAGGGGTGCCGAAAAGTTAAAAGTAAGTTAAAAGTTTTATTTTTTATGGAAAATATGAAGATCAGCTGTAGGCAGGAGGGGGGTACTGAAGATGCTGTGCCTAGGGGCGCGTAAGGCATAAAACTGGCCTTGAGTGACAAATTCAAGAAGCTCAATCTCTAGCTTATAGAAGAACAGAAGAACGGCCATAATGGGTCAGACCAATGGTCCATCTAGCCCAGTATCCTGTCTTCCCAACAGAGGTCAATGCCAGGTGCTTCAGAGGGAATGAACAGAACAGGGCAATTATCAAGTGATCTACCCCCTGTCATCCAGTCCCAGCATCTGGCAGTCAGAGGCTTAGGGACCTCCAAAGCAGGGTTGCATCCCTGACCATGTTGGCCAATAGGCACTGATGGACCTATCCTCCATGAACTTATCTAGTTCTTTTTTTAACCCAATTATACTTTTGGCCTTCACAACATCCCCAAGCAACAAGTTCCACAGGTTGACTGTGCGTTGTGTGAAGAAATACTTCCTTTTGTTTTTTTAAACTTGCTGCCTATTAATTTCATTGGGTGACCCCTAATTCTTGTTTTATGTGAAGGGGTAAATAACACTTCCTTATTCACTTTCTCCACACCATTCATGATTTTATAGACCTCTATCATATCCCCCCTTAGTCATCTCTTGTCTAAGCTGAACTATCCCAGTCTTTTTAATCTCTCCTCACATGGACACTGTTCCATACCCCTAATCATTCTTCTAGCCCTTCTTTGTACTTTTTCTAACTTTAATGGTGACAGGTTTCGGTGACAGGTGTTAGTCTGTATCAGCAAAAAAAAAATGAGGAGTCCTTGTGGCACCTTAGAGACTAACAAATTTATGATGGGGGTGCTTTACCAAGTGTTAGGTCAGTCTAACAAGATAAATCAATTAACAGCAGGATACCAAGGGAGGAAAAATAACTTTTGAAGTGGTAAGAGAGTAGCCCATTACAGACAGTTGACAAGAAGGTGTGAGTAACAGTAGGGAGAAATTAGTATTGGGGAAATTAATATTGGGGAAACTTAACCTAACTAACCTAAACTTAATTTCCCCAATACTAATTTCTCCCTACTGTTACTCACACCTTCTTGTCAACTGTCTGTAATGGGCCACTCTCTTACCACTTCAAAAGTTATTTTTCCTCCCTCGGTATCCTGCTGTGAATTGATTTATCTCGTTAGACTGACCTAATACTTGGTAAAGCAACCCCCATCCTTTCATGTATTTATACCTGCTCCTCTATTTTTTACTTCATGCATCTGATGAAGGGGGTTCTAGCTCATGAAAACTTATGCCCAAATAAATTTGTTAGTCTCTAAGGTGCCACAAGGACT
>NW_020664448.1:5119172-5180295 GCF_002925995.2 Terrapene triunguis | reverse complement strand
GCGATCTGCGGCGGCAATTCGGTGGAAGGTCCTTCGCTCCGAGCGGGAGTGAGGGACCGTCCGCCGAATTGCCGCCGAATAGCTGGACGTGCCGCCCCCCTACGGAGTGGCCGCCTCAAGCACCTGCTTGCCAAGCTGGTGCCTGGAGCCGGCCCTGACTCTAATATATCTTTTTGGAAATGGGGCAACCAGAACTACACACATGTATTCAAGGTGTGGGCGTATCATGGATTTATATAGTGGCATTATAATATTTTCTGTCTTCTCTATCCCTTCCCTAATGGTTCTTAACATTATCTTAGCTTTTTTGACTGCTGCTGCACATTAAGTGAATGTTTTCAAAGAACTATCCACGATGACTCCAAGATCTCTTTCTTGAGAAGTAACAGCTAATTTAGACTCCATCATTTTATATGTATAGTTGGGATTATGTTTTCCAATGTGCATTACTTTGCATTTATCAAAATTGAATCTTATCTGCCATTTTGTTGCCCAGTCACCCAGTTTTGCCAGCTCCCTTTGTAAATCTTCACAGTCAGCTTTGACCTGAACTATTTTAAGTAATTTTGTATCATCTGCAAACTGTGCCACCTCATTGTTTATCCCTTTTTCCAGATCATTTATGAATATGTTGAACAGCACTGGTCCCAGCACAGATCCTTGGGGGACCCTGCTATTTATCTCTCTCCATTGTGAAAACTGACCATTTATTCCTATCCTTTGTTTCCTGTCTTGTAACCAGTTACTGATCCATAAGAGAACCTTCTCTCTCATCCCATGACTACTTACTTTGCTTAAGAGACTTTGGTGAGGAAACTTGTCAAAGGCTTTCTGGAAGTCCAAGTATGCTATATCCACTGGATCCCCCTTGTCCACATGTTTGTTGATCCCCTCATGAATTCTCATAGATTGGTGAGGCATGATTTCCCTTTACAAAAGTTTAACAAAGAGAAGGCTACGGGGTGACTTGATGATAGTCTATAAATATCTCCATGGGGAACAACTATTTAATAATGGGCTCTTCAAAGTTATACCACAGTCCAATGGCCGGAAGTTGAAGCTAGACAAATTCACTGGAAATAAGGTGTACATGTATAACAGTGAGAGGAACTAATCATTGGAGCAACTTGCCAACGGTCATGGTGGATTCTCCATCATGGACTATTTTTAAATCAAGATTGGATGTTCTTCTAAAAGATCTGCTCTAGGAATTGTTTTCAGGGAGTTCCATGGCTTGTATTATATAAGAGGTCAGACTAGGTGATCACAACGGTCCCTTCTGGCCTTGGAAGCTATGAATCTATAATTATTATTTGTATTATGCAGAGTCCCAAATTGAGATCAGGGCCCCATTGTGCTAGGTGCTGTACACAGTGAGAGGCAGTCTCTGCCTCACACTGCTTAAACTCTAAACAGCTAAGACAGACCCAAAATGGGAAGATCACCAGAGAGGCAAAGTGACATGACCAAGGTCACACAGCAGATCAGTGGCAGAGTCGGGGTTGCATTCCGGTTTTCCAATTCCCATTCTAGTATCCTATCTAATAGACCACACTCACTCTACCACTCAGACTGTCCTGCTGTCTTCCTCGTGCTGTGCCTGGCTGAGTTTATGAGGCAGGCATTACATAGCTGCACCCCTCACAAGGGCCACAAGGTGATACCCCAATTCACTCAGCACTTTGCTGTGTTCTTATACAGCTCCCTTAGGCCAGAGAACTCAGATACCTAGAGGCTTGCCTCAAATTACTGATGGCCCCATCATCAGCTAAGGTAAATGGATGTCATCTCAGTGGCGCTATGCTGATTTACACCAGCTCAGGATCTGGCCCTGAAGCTTGGTAAACTAAACCCCGACAACAAACCTGTTACTAAGTTGTACTTGGTCAGGTCTGTTTTCACAAAGTGGTGCTGCAGGGACCTCACTGACAGTAAGAGAAAAGGCTTTGTCTTCAGTGAAATTCACCACTGTCTGTTTCTTTTGGTTTCCAAAGAATAACCCTGCCAGGACTGTGGAATCAGTACCAGATTGTGAAGGGATTGAGTGTAGTCTGATAACGCATGGATACTAATGCAGTGAATAATAAAAAAGTTTCCAGACTATATACAGGTTATACATCCATTACACAGACGCTTTGCACAACATGACAAACCTCAGGCTGGCTTAGCCTGAATTTCTGTGTCAGTTTCAGAAAAGTTTAGATAACACAACAGGACTGAGACTAGACTTGGTTGCTGAAACAACACAGACCTTCAGGCCTGTCACTGGCACACTGATTAATGTTCAGATGCAGAGCTACGAATGCAGCCAGTATCTTACCCTCCATAACCCAATGAAATCTCTCTCAAAACTGCCCTTCACTTCCATGATAAAGGCTCCGGTCCTTTACGGCCTGCGACACACCCATGTGAAGTCATGCCCTGTGTAATTGTGGTATATGGGAATTTTTCCTATGGTGCTGCTGCCCAAGGCTCCAAGCAGCTGTGGCAATGAAGGACAATCCCATTGTGATGTTACGAGCGCACACGGTGCTGTGACCACATTGCGTTGTGATGGTGTTTGGCAACGTGGTAGGGGATGTTCTAATGTCCAGGGTATGGGTTTGTGGGTTCATTTCTCAGCTCTGCCCCCAACTCTTAGTGTGTTCATGTCCAAATCCACACCGCAGTCCTCCCAACTCTGCTATAATTGGCTCCCAACGGTGAAAGTACCTCTCCAGACTGGCTGACACCCGGGCCTTTGTTGTGCTGAACCTCTGTTTATTATTATTGGTATTCCAGGAGGTCCTTGAGGCTCCAAGCAAGCCCAGAGCCTCAATGCACGTGGCACTGTACAAACACATAGTAAGAGAGCTTATAGTCTAAATAGACAAGCCTGAGAAAGGGTAGGCGACAAGAAGGATCATTCTCCCCATTTTACAGATGGGGAACTGAGACACAGGAAAAATTCAAGTGACTTGCCCAAGGTCACTCAGGGAGTCTGTGGCAGCTCTGGGAATTGACCCCAGTCACTGCCTTAGCTATGTCTTCTCCAGTGAGTCTTTACTTTAGAGTGTTCCGCACCAAGGGTGGAGGGGAGGCTCACCTGTCTGTTCTCCCCTTTAACTACATCCAAGCCGTCCAAGCAGAGACCTTTCCTCCAGAGAAGTGGCCTTACCCTGTTCCTTTTGGAGTGTGGCAATGTCAGAGTCCCTAGAAAGCAGTGGGAGCAGCTCTGGAGGATTGAATGCCCTGCCCTGCCTTTGCCCCTGGTGCTGTGTTTTCCCACCTCTCACCTCCCCAGACAGAGCTGGAAATCTGGGGAGCCATTTCCACATTCCCTGTGCTGTACCACTGCCTCCGCATGAGACTGTGGACCTGTCTCGGACTCCTCAACTCCTCTCGCCCACCCCCAAGTCAGGCCGCTGAGCATCTCATTAGACGTGTCAAGGCTCTTCCAGTACATCACGGGAGTGTGAATTCCTCTGGCAGGGGAAACGCAGTCAGTTCTGCTCTCTGCCAAGCTGCTAGGCCAATGGCTGTGGGCTGAATGTGTTTAATGGGGTGTTAGTCCCTTTATGTGAAGGGGTTTGTCACAGACACAGGATGAAAACGGGGAGGGGGTATTAGCGGCGGCTGCTGCAAAGGAGACTCATGCAGACACAAAACCATTTACGTGCACATTAACTACAGAGCTGTCATGGTGAAAGCAGGCAGGATTTGGAGCCCCGTTTCTTTCTCTTCGCTGTTGTCTGCTCATATAGACCTGGGAGTGTAGGGCCTGATTCTCCTCCACTCTATGCTAGGTTTTCCACTGGTTATCAGTCTATTGATGTCAGTGGAGTTGCTCCTGATTTTACACTGGTAGAAGTAAGATAAGAATCCAGCCCATGGCATCTAGAGGTGGGAAATGACTGTACTAGGCCGTACTAGGCCCATCTCCTTGCCATTTCCCTATAGGCTGTGTTAGTCCTCCTTTTATAGGATTCATTACACGCTGACAATGTGCTCAGCTCCCTGTGAGACACGAACTTCAAGAGGGTCCTCAGACACATACACACAAGGTATGCTGCATTATGAAATCCATTGCTCGACAAAAGGGTGCAGGGACCAAGACGCCAGATACTGATTTAAAAGGTGCTGACATCCGATTCCCAAGACGTACACGGGCAGTGGTTCCGTTATGCAGCTTGCTAATCAAGTCCAGCAGAGTGGATGGGACACCAACACCCTTTAAGGCCTTTCATAGCACGACTTGGTCAACCGAATCAAACCTAGCCTTAAGCGTGACATACGCCACAGGCAGCGGCTTCCTGAACTCACGCTGTACCTCTGACAACAAGCGGAGGGCCAAAATGGTGTCTAATGTGGACTTGTTCCTCGTAAAGCCTGACTATTGGGGGCGATGCTTCCAATGTAGCAGGGGCTCCAAACACATCAGCAGAACATGCGCAAACCCCTTCCCTGGTATGGACAACAAGGAGATCGGCCTGTAGCTCTTACATTCGCCACACCACCTCTTCCCCTTTTAAATAACATCACAATACCATCCTTCTAGGTGGTTGGCAAGGTTCCAGTTCTCCACATCAGCTGAAAGATGGCCAGAAGTGATTCTGCTACTGCTTGAGCTAAAAAAAAAGGGGGGGGGGGCGGGGCATGGGGGGAGCCAACAGCAAAACTCCCACGGATTTTGATGGGGGCAGGATTATCCTTAAATCCTTTAGTTGCCTGCTGCAGCAGAATCATACGCCTCTTATGTGCACCAGCCACAAGGGGGACAAAGGCCCATGCTCTAATCCAGGGGTGGCCAACCGGAGCCTGAGAAGGAGCCAGAATTTACCAATGTACATTGCCAAAGAGCCACAGTAATACATCAGCAGCCCCCCATCTGCTCCCTCCTCCCCGTTCTCAGCGCCTCCCACCCACTGGCAGCCCCGACGATCAGCACTACCCCGTTCCTCCCCACACCTCCTGATCAGCAGTTTCTTGGCATGCAGGAGGCTCGGGGGGGGGGAGGGGGAGGAGCGAGGGCACTCCAGGCTCAGGGGAGGGGGTGGGATGGGGTAGAGTGGGGGCAGGGCCTGTGGCAGAGCCAGGGGTTGAGCAGTGAGCACCCCCCCGGCATATTGGAAAGTTGGCGCCTGTAGCTTCAGCCCCAGAGTCGGTGCCTATACAAGGAGTCACATATTAACTTCTGAAGAGCCACATGTGGCTCCGGAGCCCCAGGTTGGCCACCCCTGCTCTAGCCCTAAAGTGGGTTACACTCCCAGTGGTAAGGGCAGGCAGGACACTTAAGCCCTGAATGCAGTGAAGGCCATGCTGGCAATTCTGGTGACCACGTGTATGGGTGGAAACAGTGCCTGGATCAGGCGGACCCATTCATCTAACCACGTTCTGCCCCCTAAGCAGAGCACATGCTCTCCTCTCTGATCAAATTTGTTCCCCTGTAATGGCCATAGCCATGGCCTTCTTATCAGCCATTGCTGTGACTGAATAATTATCAGTGAATTCCTTGCCTCACCAGTAAAAGGCAGTTTGAATGCCCTGCTTAGATGCTATCAGCACTTTTTGCTGCAGTTTCCCCCTTCACGTCAACTAGGACATGGTCAGGGAAGGCAATGTACTACACTGCATGTGCCAGGACAAGCTATTACCTACCTCCCGTTCAGAGTGGAAAGTGTACACTTGCATTAACCCCTCCATCACTAAGGATAAGTGTGATTCAGCTGGTTCCTCCTGCCTCCCTCGCCCATACCCTCACCACAAATACCCTGATTCTCTCCTAAACTGCCTATCCAAGAGACGCACCCTCTCCTGCAAACATTCTTTCCTGGGCCACTGTCTCCTTCCTCTTAGCCTCCAGGTATCTGCTTCTTGCACCCACTCTTCACAGACCTCTTCCTCCAGAATCCAGCTCCACCTCCCTACTTCACGATCTGATTGTCTGGTTCGTAACAGGTCACATGGGGAGCACACCAAGGAGGTCCCTGGCAGAGAGGAGGCAAGATTCTTGACCCAGTCTACTTACCCCCTACCAGGAATCTTCCTCATTCACTCAGCCAAGCATGCCTCAAAAAATCTTTTCCTGTCTGTGGATAAAGCACCCCCCAGCCCTGTGCACGTAGCCCATAAAACCAATGGAGCTTCCACTTGCTGAGGATCTGGCCTCAAACCCATAAAACAGCCAGTTTCCAAACCCATAAAACAGCCAGTTTCATCCATCTGGAAACTGGACAGTTCTCTGAGGGATAACATGTCCTTGCTCTATTAAGAGGTTCAGTAGAATCCTCTTATAATAGGCACAGATGGGTCTTCATGTAACAATTAAGTAATCGTCCTGATGATCAGAGGCTGAGACGAATACATTGTGCTGGGAGGTCTTTATTATTTTTTTCTTTTTTCATGAATTGCCTTAAAAAGAAGTAAGGTATGAGGAATCAAAATATTTTAAAATGATCTAAAGGCCATTAAACAGCCATAATTTAGTGGAGAAGATGCCTGATATGAACAAAGGACCACACAGTGGAAGTTTATACCACACAAACATCATTATAGCTATTAAGCTACTGGCCCTACTCCACCATTTGGAAAAAAAAAAAAAGCTATTGAACAAATTTAACCCTTGGATCAAGCTACATGGGAGTGAAATGAGAGGCTCTGGTATAGCTGGGGAAATGGAAGTAGGCAAAGGTTTCATACACACTGGAAACAGAGGGGACCAGAAATAAGCAAAAACTGAAAATTGAAAACAAAACTGGGAACAGGCAGGGCCGGCACTTCCACTAGGCGACCCTAGGTGGTCGCTAGGGCGGCAGGATTTGGGGGGCGGCATTTTGCCGCCCTCGGCGGAAATTCGGCGGCGGGGGGTCCTTCCGCTCCGCGTCTTCAGCAGAAATTTGGTGGCGGGTCCTTCACTCGCTCTGGGACCTGCTGCTGAAGTGCCCCAAAGATGAGGAGCAGAAGGACCCCCGCCGCCGAATGCTCAGAGGAGGAGCGCTGCTGCCTTGGGCGGCAAAAACCCTGGCGCCGCTCCTGGGAACAGGGAATGTTTTTAGTGAGATACAGTGTGGGCCAGTTGCTAGAGCACAAAGCTGGGATTTCAAAGGGCTGCATTCTTTTCCTGGCTCTTCCACTGACCTGCTGTGTGCCCATCTTCTATGCTCTATAGGTGTTTATACTGCACTCATTGCTGTAGTATCTGAGCTCCTTCCAGTCGTGACCCATGAAGCCCAGCCCCAGTGTGAGGCTCCACCCCTGACCTCTGATTGGCAGAGTCCCAGAGTGGCTGATTGGCCTGCTGGCCCGACTGAAGCCAACATCAGGAAAAGGAAGCGGTGTGAACAACTGGGCTTCACTCTGTTGTGGAGTGTTCGCATGCGTCTTGTGCTTCCTGCTACACCTGCTATCTACTCCCTGCTCCCGCTTCTCTGGTTTGAATTCCTGGCATTTTGACCCAGATTGACTTGTGGTTCCCCAGTTTGTCTCCAGCCTCGGACCCCCTGGTATCCTGACCCATCCTCTCTCTAGTTCCTATCTCCAGTTTGTCTCCTGCTTCTGATCTCCTGCTATCCCAACCCAGCTGACTCTTGACTCCTGTCACTGAGGACTCTGGCTCTGAATACTAGGTCTAGCCACCCATGACCTGGCTGTGACAGAGTTCCATTGTGCCAGAGAGGCCAAGTTGTCAACCCTGGTCTTTATCCTAGAGCTCTGGGCAAGTCACTTCATCCCACTCTTTCCCTTCCCATCTCTCCCAGACACTACGAAGTTGGGGTGCTCTAAGAAAACCTAAGGTAGCTAAATCTGAACGGTAATAACCTCCAGCCCCATGAAACAACCAGATAAATTAACTGCTCAACATACTTGGCCAAACCCATAAAGGCAGCATATGATATTGCTCTATATCACTTCAGAGAGGCTTCATTCAAGCAGGCTACATTACAACAGTGAAATACTCAAAGCAAAGGCCCTCTCCTAGAAAACACAGTCTGAATGATCACATGGTGGAAATAGATCCTGAAGCCACAAGGCACAATGGAAACTCAAGAGATAACTTTGTAAAGAATATAATGGGGGAGAAATTGAAACAGACATTCATTGACGTTGTTGTACAAAATTCAATGAAGTAGGGGAAAGATCCCTCCTCAGCCTATCAGAAAGAATGATTCCCGCAAACAGACAGGCAGGAAAACTGTATCACCTCTGCCTGCTATGGACACTTCACTCATGATGGACACAATGGGCAAAATTCAGAGTCTAAGGGCTTGATCCAGCTCCATTGAAGTTAGTGGAAAAACTCACCCCCAAGTTCAAAGGGAATTAAATCAGGCCTGAAATAAGCATCAAGGAACCTCACTTGCATCCCCTCTGCATTTGGCCCATTACCCATCTAGCCTGATCCCATTAAGCCAATGGAAGAGCTCCCATTGACATTCAGTGGGGTTTAGATCAGACTCTAAAGCATCAAAGCCTTTGCTTTTATGATACTTCAATGCAGGCATCGTTTTCCCTTCCAAGGACAATTGACACAAGGCATTAATTCCCACTAGACCTGTAAAATCTGATAAATAGCTCTTTAGCTGGTGGGGACACAATGTAACTTAAAGGAATTTGACTAGGAGGAGTACAGTGTAGTAGCCATGGTGATGAGCATTATGAATGCCAGCCTAGATTAGGTTACACAGAAACTGCAAACTGCTCCTTCTGTAAAAATATCAACAGACATGAAGAGGAGCTCTATGTAAGCACAAAAGCTGGTCTCTTTCACCAACAGTGGTTGGTCTCATAAAAGATATTACCTCACCCACCTTGTCTCTCTAATATCCTGGGACTGACGTGGCTACAGCAACACAACAGTAAACTGATTTGTAAGAAAATAAATGAGATTCACATGCAGGGGCATGTTTTCTTTGTATGAGTAGATACCAGGTTTTACCAACAATCTGAGGTCGTGTTCAGATTGACTACAGGGGGCTTTGGATGGGTTTGTCCATTGATAAGATACAGAACAAAGTAGTGGAGAAGTTGTAATGGGTTTGATGTCAGTGATGATGAGAAATTCTCTTTCTAGTGCTGCCGTATCTCACGCTTGTTGGTGTTTTTAATTAAAGCTTCAGCGCCTGGAGTCAGATGATTATGTGAGAACCTCACCTTTCTTCTTCTTCTTCAAGAACCCCAAATGTATTGGGTGTTTTTAAAATCTTTTAAAAAAGAATGTCATGGTTTGGGGGGGCTGACTTATGATTTTTGAATGCTTAGGGTACACCAGGATTCTGGACTTAGCTCTGTTGCGGGCCCCTTGCCTCTCTCTTCTTCTGTTTCTCCATGTACTACATGGGGATAATAATCCCCCCGTATAGTGGTGTGAGATCTATGGCTCTTCAGTGCTAAGTATTATTACCCAGAAGCTAATGATGCATTCTCTTCATGGAGCTAGGCTAAAGGGGTAAATGTTTGCAAGTATAGAAAGCTGTTGTGAGGGACGGTGGCATGCGGTCTTGTTATTGTAGACCCACAGAAATAGCAGATAAAAAAGAGCGATTCGTTTTTTTCTGTAATGGTTACATATGGGGCGTGCACACACACCTCTATATATTTAGTTCCTCTAGTAGCAGTCATGGCAAAGAGAAGATTGTGATTGTTTCCCAAGCTGAATTGAAATCTGAAAGCCAGCCTGGTGAGTTGTATTGCTAAAGAATTCGCTGCTCCACTGCATTTGTAAGATTGTACTGTGCCTGGTTTCCTGGCATCGACAGCCAGTTTGAGAATTAGCGCAAAACTAATTAGATTACAAATCTTGGAGAAGCAAACAAAGGCTATTTATAAGTCTTTATAAGAAGAGAAGTGAAAATCTGATTGTTCAGAGAAATGACTGCAGAGGTTTCTCTTTCTTAATTGGGTCACTGAATTCTCACAGAGCTAGTCTAAATACCAGAACAGGCCTTCCAGAATGCACTACAACAGTGACCAGAATGAAGTGGACACAATAAGTACTATTCTGAGATGTACAGTGTGTATGTGCACCACTGTCGTCTACTGGATGAAATCAGCACTGCTGAGTCCTGTACTGCTATAATAGCTAAGGAAGATCCTCCTTGCTTCTGGAGAAGAAAATCTAAATTCTATACCAGCTGATGCTATCAGTTTCTAAGTCATTGCATGATAAGGGCTGGCTCACGGCACATCTCCTATAACTGACATCATCTCCAGCGTACTGAGTGATGTTTTTGCCTTTATTATTCATTATGATTATTATTTATTTATAGCTACAGTACAATCATTAGTCATGATTCATTACCAACAAAGACAAGACTAGGTCCCTGGCCTGAATCACTTCCAATATAAGTGACATGGACACAACTTTCTTGTCAGTGGGGTGTTGATAAATGAAAGCTGATGTAATTCAAGTGTGAAGTATTATTATTTATTATGAATACACAGCCATGTAGGGTTGTGGCCATAGTTTCCTTTTGCTGGGATAACACGACAGCTGCCAAAGCAAATACCGTTCCAGACTGGTTTTCAATGTACCGCTCCTGTTTTCTCATGATGCTGTACCAGTTCTGCCCTGGCAGTATTTAGATACCAACATGATTAGGTTCCTCTACCATTCTAAGACAGACAGAATATATACAACCTAGTGCCTGCCCTCCAATTAAAACTTCTGCTTCCTTTCTCCTACTCTTGTTTTTGCTGGCTGCATGTAATTGGGTTATATCAGTAGGAGCCAAGGTGCAGAGATTTCTATCATGCACACTATAGTCACCCTCATCATTAATATGGCTATATAGCCTGCTACAGGTCCCAGCAAGTGATGTTCCATCTCAATAGGTCACTCAGATCAGAAGCATTGCATGATCAGAGCTGTAGTTTCCATCCCTGTATTAAAGATGACGGTGGCTGCAATCTTCTCCATGTTATGGAAATTAGGTTCAATCTTTGGGCTCCTGGCAAGCCACCAAATTGTCCCTCAGTTGGACAAGTTTTCGGTACCAGAGGGGTCAAATTTACTTGAAACCATTACGCATGGTAATTAATATCTTACCTCAGGCCCTGGGCTAGGCCCTGGGTGCTGGAGGACTTGAGTTCAGTCCATGCAGATGATGCATTGTGTCTGCAGCATGGCCAATCCCAACCATTCAAAAATCATGAGATTGTCTTAAAATTATGAGTTTTTTTTAAAATAATAAATTTGGGATTCTTTTTATTTGCCTGTTGGTTTCTGGGCCATTAAGGCTCACATTTTCAAGCTTTTCTCCATAACCATGAGGGCTAAAAATTAACTTTTTTAAAAATGAGAGCTGAGATTACTATGACTCCAAGAGCTGGGGCTTTAAAAAAAAGCCACCAAATATCACAAGACAGCACGGGGGCTGTCCAGAATGCATGTGGTCATGGGCTTTGTTATGTGTGTGCCTACATTTTTTTTCTTTTAGCCTGTTAAACAAAATATTTTGGGTGAGTTTGTGTTCACTGCCTGTGGTTTTTATAGATAAAACTGACATTTATTCAACAAAAAAGCATGTGAACCTCAGGAACAAAATGAAAACAGTTCTACTTAGCTTGGCAAATGGTCAGCGAGCTATCTGCAATAAACCATTTATCAACAAATGCAGCTTTGTCAATGCAATGCAAGTTTGACACCAAGTTTATCTCTCACAAACACATTTGTTCTCCTTCATGCATGTATGATGTAAATGGTTTTAATGCAACTGATTGAAGAGGAAGGGATAGATCTTCAGGTGGAGTAAACTCACAGAGTTCCAACGAAGTCAAGGAAGCTGCATCAGTTTATACCAGTCAAGAATTTGGCCCTGCATTTCCCTACACGCATGAATACTAACAGAGACAGTGGAGACAGGGGAAGAACACACTCAGAAAGGTTTAATAAAGATTTGTTACAGAACAGAATTCACAGCTGGTTAAGTCTCTGAAGCTCCCAAGGAGGCATGGTCCCAAACCTGGACCATGGATCCAAACACCCCTGAATCTTAGGCCTGGTCTACACTAACCCCCCAAGTCGAAGTAAGGTACGCAACTTCAGCTACGTGAATAACGTAGCTGAAGTCGACATACCTTACTTCGAACTTACCGCGGTTCAGACGTGGTCCACAAGGGGCAGGCAGGCTCCCCCGTCGACTCCGCGGTACTCCTCTCGTTGAGATGGAGTACCGCAGTCGACGGCGAGCACTTCCTGGTTCGATTTATCGTGTCCAGACCAGACGCGATAAATCGAACCAGGAAGTTCGATTTCCAGCCGCCGAACTAGCGGCTAAGTATAGACCAGTCCTTAGGGAAGTTCAAACTTAGAGCCTGGATTCTCTCCTGCTCCACAATCCACTCAGTGTAAGAGAGGGGGCAGGGGACCATCACTGAGCTGGTTCTGGCTCCCTGATTCTCTGGGACAATCCACACCAGTCCCAGGCTAGGTTACAGCAGTCTATGACCTACTCTAACCTATGTCAACTGGCAATGGTCTAGTTGGGGATGCTGAAGCATACCATGCGCTAATATGCCCATGCATTGGAGCTGGCTGAGAGCTCCCCCCACGCAACGAAAGTTCTCGGCTGTCTGGATCCAGCCAGAGCAGCATAAAGGGGTCAGAACAGGGGAGAGAAGCCTGACTGAGATCTGAACTCCGCATGTCTGTAATGAACCAAACCAAAACCCTCCATCTGCCCTGGATCTGGAGTCAGACATTGCAGCTTGGGCCCAACTCTACTTCCAAGCATGGCGATTCCACACAAGGGCCAGATCCTGAATGGTGCTGCGCATCTACTGGTGCTGACTGACTCCTTGAGAGCTGAGTTCACCATGTTGTAAGATCATACTATACAATCTTAAGGAGGAGCCAGAAATCAATTATTTCCTCTCCTGAAGTGCTTTCCATACTGTCGTGCCATTTTATAATAGCAACAGGATACAGAAGTAAGTGGGGATAGCACTGGACAAACTTCGAAAGGTCTATCTCTGGATGAAATCTATGGTCTGTGTTAGGTAGGTCAGACTAGAGGATCACAATCATCCCATCTGGGTTTAAATTCTGTTAATCATAATACTTAGCACTTATTTTGTATGTTCAAAATGACATACAAACATGAGCAAATCTACCTTCCCAGAACTCCTGTGAGCTGGATAAAGCAGGATTATTATTCGCCTCACACAGAAGGGGGAAACTGAGGCACAGAGCGGGTAAGTGACCTGCCCAAGACCACAGAGGGAATCTGTCATAATCAGGATTTGGACTTAGGAGTCCTCAAACTGGGCTGCAGCCATGAGATCACTCTGCTTCGCGTGGATTTTATTTAGCTGGGGTGAGCACTCAATGCTTAAAGGACCTCTATACAAACCTACAGTGCCTGCAAAATTGGGCTGGAATCGGATGAGCTCTTGCTGGGCTGGGGGACTTCCGTACCGCATCCCCATAAAGACTATTGTTTAGAGCCACAATTTAGCCCTACTAGAAAATGCTAAATATAAGTAATCCTGTTAGGCATCCCCCAAACCCAAGCAGCAGGCTGCACACCGGTCTCTTCTGAGCATGTTTCACAAGATTGCTTCAGAGCTAATGTGACAGCCCACTTTTGTTTTGGGTTTTTTAAATTCCAGCTCAGGTCACAGATTAATTCCTGTTCTCTGCCTCCAGCAGCTGGGCCAATATGCATTCTGCGAACACATGTGCTTCTTGGCAAAAGGCATATGATCTGAAAACCAGCCCTTCAAGCGTGTCTCACTCAGCCAGGACTTTCCTACATACAAAACAGGTGTTTGCTTAGGGGAGGAAAATATTGGGGGCACCAAAATATTCATTACGTGAGTAATTGGGGGGTCGTGAGTCACATTTATTTTCCAGTTTGCCGAGGGCACCATAAACCCCCACAGGCTGTTCACGGGGGTAGCCTTGACAGGGATGGTTCTTTGAGAACCAATAACATTTTCTTTGCTACGGAATTTGATACATTTCAGGAAACAGAAGATTTTGCAAACAAGTGAAGCTTGGATTCTCCACAGATCTTCCTGGCACGATTCCCAATATTAAAAAACAGCAGCTTCACGTTGGCTTTGTTTGCCTCTCAAATACTGGCATTTAAACATGCATGGGATAGGCAGCTCTCTGACGCATACCCTGCTACTGTAAAGCCTCGATAGAACGCCTCTCGGGGATGTCTAAGAAAGGCAGCCTCCCTGGAGCATTGTGTCCAAAGGGGATGTGGTGCTTTTGCATTACTGAAATGTATTTCATCGTGATTATTGCTGCTAACGTCTTCCCGCAGGTCACTTGGCGCTGAGAGTATGACTATGTTGCAATCACAGGGTGTGAGTGCAGTTTGCGTAGATGTACCCTAGCTAGCTTCAACCTAGCTACTGTGGGCAGCGTAGCAGTGAAGCCGTGGTACCATGGACTTCAGCGCAGGCTAGTACCCAAGTAACTACCTGGGGTTCTGGGCAGGCTTGTCCATAAGTGGCAAACATCATGATTGCAGTGTAGACATACCCAGAGAGACACAAGACATTCATGGGACACTCAGCTGAATATAGCAGCGTGATCAAGGACTTCCTAAATTCTAGTCCTGACTTGGAAACTTTCCGTGGTCTTCAGCAAGTCACTTGGGGCCCCTTTGTGTGATGTGGTAGGCAGGACCTCTCAGGATCAACCCATAACCACTCTGTCATATAACTTACGTCTCCCAGTTCATTCGCACTGCCTGCCCAACGCTGCCGTGTGTTCCCCGGTGCAGTTTTAAGTGACTTGCGTGATGGGGAATGCTGGCCAGTGGGATCTCTGTATTCTCGGAGGGGTAAGACTGTTTCTCTTTGGTCCTCAGGCATGGAAGAAACGTTGGTTCATCCTGCGCAGCGGCCGGATGAGCGGTGACCCGGACGTCCTGGAGTACTACAAGAATGACCACTCCAAGAAGCCTCTGCGTGTGATCAACCTCAACTTCTGCGAGCAGGTGGATGCAGGGCTGACCTTCAACAAGAAAGAGCTGCAGGACAGCTACGTCTTCGACATCAAGACCAGCGACAGGACTTTCTACCTGGTGGCCGAGACGGAGGAGGACATGAACAAGTGGGTTCGCAGTATCTGCCAGATCTGTGGCTTCAACCAGTCTGAGGAGAACGCAGGTACAGTGAGAGTTATGTCTGGAATATGAAATATGGCCTCACATGTCAGACTGTGCTCTAGAAAGGAGGCTAGACCCCAACTCTTCCCCTTGGGAATCCAGCTTCTCTGTTAGATTGGAGTATGAGTTAGAGGGCTTGAGCCCTGTTTCTGTTCCCACTGTTGTCAATGGGAGCAGGAATGGGCCTTTTAATTTCTAAATGGGAAGTTTTCTCCAGTGTTCCCCACCCAGGAGTTCCAGATTCCTCCCAGCCCTCCAGCACTTCTCTGACTTCCACAGCGTGGCAGCAGGCTCTGATCCTGCCTGCTCCCTCATTAATTCTCACTGTAGCTTCCTGTCTTCCATCCTTTCCCCAACACTGAAGCGCGCTCAGCTTGCTGTTTCCAGGAGCTGATGTTGATCATTTCTTCCGTGGCAGAGTAATGGATGGTCTTGTGGTTAAAGGCACTGACTTGGGATTCTTGAGATTGAAGTGCTCTCATGCAGGCTTCCCAGGTGACCTTAGGCGAGTCACTGAATCACTCTCCATGCTTCAGTTCCCTTCCATACCAAGGTGAGGAGTGACCTTATAAAACCATAGATAGCTAGGATGTAACGGAGAGCGTGGTTTTGAGACGTCAGGGAGGTTTAATGGGCTAAGTCAGATAAGATGTAATGTACAGATAGTTCCGAAGGGCATGCAGTCGAACACACCATTCATAAGATTTTTGCTTTCCCATCTTTCTACCTCTCTGTCCAAGGTTTGAGCCTTCTCAGGTATATTTTCTACATTCTCAGTTGTTGTCAGCAGTCTCTTCAAGGGCTTTGGGCCTTGGCAGTGGGACATCCTCTCCTTAAAAGGTTTCGTTTAGCTGATTGACATGGGTGGGATCAAATGGAAGAGGCAGGCTAATGGGGGAAGATTCTAGAAGAAACATTGTATCCTGTCCACATGACAGAACCCACCTCTGCAGTTGGCAAGCTTAGCCAAGGAGTGACTGGGTCAAGGGGAATCAGTTACCTAGCCATCCCTAAACATGGTCCCTGTTGGACCCAGGTGAGACATTGGCAGCAGTTGACAGGTAAAAACTGGTGGTGTTCTGTGTAATAGGAGAGTCACATTTGATTCACCAGCACTAAAGGCCTCCTCAGCTGCACACAATACTGTTGTTTTCTGGTTTGTGCCGCTGTTGCCGGTTTTCTCTGTGTTACCCAGAGAGCGTCTACACAGACCTGCAGTGTTAGCACAGCCCCTGTCAGTGTTCCCCGCATGCACTGGCTGAGCAGGGAGGTTTCTTTGCAATGTCACACCGTACAACATTTGTAGCTTGGTGAAAAGACACCACAAAGCCCTTCAGGTTCCCATACAACGCAGGCAGCTAAAAGGGCCGTGGAAGAAAGGCAGTGCCGTCTGGAAAGGGGCACAGGCTGAGATACTCAGGCAACAGGGGGATCCTGCGAGTATCTCCCAATTCCATTATTATTTCTAATATCTGCTGGTGTCCCCTGCGTTGCGAATGCCTTTTGGGTACATACCCTGACCTAAGGACATTTGGGGAGCCCGGATATAACAATCAACTTCTGGCCCATGTCTTGGGGTGCAGTGGCAACCAGGACTGTTGAACCAGCTAAACAAAGGAGCAGCAGGCAAGGTCGAACCGTCAGAATCGATGCTGCCTTGAGCCCACTGCCAGTGAATATAGATGAAGGATGGCGTAATATGTCCATCAAAAACTCCCTATCACAAGTCCCCAAACTGTGGGATGCGCCCCCTAGGGGGGCATGGAGGAATATTCAGGGGGGGCGCAGCAGGGCCCGAGCCAGCCCCCATGGGGGGTAGGGAGGGAGCACCACTCAGCCCCCAGCCGCAGCCCTGGCTTCCAGCCCTGGCCCTAGCCTTGGGCCCCAGCTATGGCGCCACTCCCGGCCCCAGCCCCACCCTCAGCCTCGGCCCCCAGCTGTGACTCTGCTTCCACCCCCAGTCCCGCCCCCAGCCTTAGCCCCCGGCTGCAGCTCCACTCCCAGCCCCAGACCTGCCCCCAGCTGTGGCCCCAGTTTCAGCTCCCGGACGGGGCACAGACAGGGATAAGGAGAGGGTGCAACAAGAAAAGTTTGGGGAACCACTTCCCTATCACAATGTCACAGATCTGCAGGATTGGTGCTAGGCCCCAGCTTCTAAACAGTCTCTTGGAGGTACCCAAGTGTGGCAGACCCCCAAGGGATCCCACTCTTCCTTCAGGGTAGGTCCCGCAGCCTCACCACCTCCTCGCCTCAAGCCTCTGGGCCCCAGCACGCCTGCTTCACACCGTGAGTTCTGCCCCACGAGTTCAACTGAGCTACACGCCTGGCAGAGACGTGTCCACTCCTCAGGGACTAATGCACCCCAGCAAGCGTTTGCACTGACACCTAAGCAGCATTTTCGAAACAGAGTAGGATTCATTAGTCAGCTAGCCCACAGCACTGGCAGCCCTTAGGTTAGCACAGAGACATCGAGATTAAAGCATAGGCCATTCTGATCAAGCCAAAGCAATTCACCAGCCAAACTGAGGTGAATTCCATGTCAGGCTCTCCCTCTCGCTGACCTCCTTAGTTAATCCCAGGAGACAGCCTCCAGCCTCTTTCAGAAACCAACTCTTTATTCCTGCCAGTCACCTTCCGGTGCTTTGTGTTCTCCAGGCAGGGCCATGCTGAGTTCACAACCCCAGCTGAAAGGTGAGGAAAAGCCCCTTCCTCTGGGTCATTGATTGCTAGGTGTGTCAATGTTCTGGCCATTGGGATTTTCCATGGTCTTCTCGCATTTTCCATTGCTATGGGTTGGCCTCAGCCAGTCCCCTTACTGACCCATTCAGTCTGCTCAGACAGCTGGGTGACACGCACGCATCTAAGGCCATGGCTACATCAATGCACTTGCGCCGCTGTAAGCTCTGTAGAGTAGCCGCTCTAAGCCAACAGGAGAGAGCTCTCCCGTCCATAGGCGCCGACTTCCCCTCTTTCCCATGGGTGCTCGACCCCTCCTCTGCCCTGGCCCTGCCCCCACGCCACCTCTTCCAGCAGGCTCCGCCCCTGCCCCGCCTCTTCCCCAAAGTCCCCACCCCATCTTCACCCTCTCCCTGCCAATATTCCAACTCCTTCCCCAAATCCCTGCCCCGGCCCCACCTCTTCCCCGCCTCCTCCCCTGAGTGTGCTCTGTTCCTGCTCCTCCCCATCCCTCCCGGAGCATGCTAATGCTGCCAAACAGCTGTTTGGTGGTGGACGGTGGGAAACACTGGGAGGTAGGTGGAGGAGCAGGGATGCGGTGCGCCCAGCGGGGGAAGATGAGGTGGGGCAGGGGGGAGGGGAGCTTGGCTGCCAGTGGGTGCAGAGCACCGACTAATTTTTCCCCGTGGGTGCTGCAAACCCAGAGCACCCAGGGAGTTGACGCCTATGCTCCCGTCAACTTAATTAATCCACCCTCAATGAGCGGCGGTAGCTAGGTCAGTCCTTTCTTTCCACCTGATGCATCCTATCTGATACACAGATTGTAAGCTGTCCAGGGCAAGGACTATCTTCTTTGCTACATGTCTAGCACAAGGAGGCCCTGATGGTTGCTTGGGCTTCACAGATGCTATCGTAATAATGCAACCAATAATAGTAACCAACTTTAATTCATTTTGGTCAATAATAGAGCAGCTGCAATCTGCACAAACTAAACCCTGCCAAAAGGTTGTCAGGCAGGATAGCAAACAAAGCGTCACAAGAGCACAAACCCAACCTTCAGCGGCTGACACATGAAACAGGACGTCACCTTGGCAATGATTTTATATGAGTGGTATAAAGAACCCTCGATAATCTTGCAAACATAAATTTACAAAGAAAGTTCAGGCTAAATAAATTTCATTCCGATCTGATGATAATTTCATGGCCATCAGGATTCAGTTTAACAGCAGACACCTTTTTCAAGAGCTAGAGCAGACCCGATCACAGTAGTTGCTGTTTTGCTTGCATTAAGCTGGAAGAAATTTTATTGCAGACAGAGTTTTCCTATTTAGCAAAACAAGCCAGAGAGAGCAGAATCAATACTGGACTTAAGCAAAATATAAGTCTGGATATCATCAATCTGATAGTGAAAAACAAGCCTGTGCTTACGAATAAACTCACCCCCAAGGGAGCACAAGGATTGTTAAACTGCAGAGGTCCACAAGTAGGTCCCTGAAGGACCCTGGAGTGACATCAGCAAAGAAGAACAAAAATCCCTTCTTGACACAAAATAGCTGTTGGTGAATGCTGTAGGAAAAGAAGCCATTCAATGCAGTGCCAGCCTGCCAAGCACAATTCCTGAGTCAGTCTTAAAAAGGGCTGTGATGGTCTGCACTGTCAAACTCATCCCAAGGCGTTAGAAGAGATGTTCAAATTCAGATCGCACCATGGAATTATTCAGAGCTTTCACTAATGCTGCATTGGTGCTATTAAACAAAACAAAACAAAAAAACCACCAGACTGCACCTGGTAATCACCACACCTGCTAACTGAAAGCCAGTGCACAATGATCCCCTGCCTATTTGGAGCCAAGTTCTGGTTTTGAGCTCTCCCATTTCTGCCCATGGACCTGGGCCCTTCACTCCAGAAGAACACAGAATTTGCATCGCAATAGGTCATTGAATGCAATGCAACCCTGTGATGTGCAAGCTTTATGATGGTTATCCCGGTCTCAGGCCTGATTAATCCATCCTAGAGCACAATCAAACCCCTACCAAATTTACCCTACTTAATGATGAGTCGACATACAGTGAGAATCCATATTGTACTGTTCCCGTGACAGCAGGGATTTAGCGGCAGGAAGACAGTACAGTTCTATTTTTGCTACACTCACTCTATGTAGCACATTAGCTCCATTTGTTGCAGTGATTGATGGTACAGAGAGGTCATGGGACTTACCGAAGGCCACAGAACAAGTCTGATCCCAACTGGAAATAACCCAGGTCTCCTGGTTCCCAACTTTATGTCCCATCCAGTGGAACAAACAGCCTTCCCTGACTACACCTCTGCCACCTCCTCCATCTCTGCTACAGACCCTGATTTATGTAACACTAGAAGTAAGCTGAAATCCTCCTCTGGGCTCAGCCAGTGCTCATTGATACAGAATAAGCCCTGATCATTAATCCGATCGACCAGCAGCAGAGCTCTGGGAGACAGTGAGTAAATCACAATTCAATGGGTGGGAATGTTAGTTAGTGGTTACATCACAGCGTTGGGAGTGTCCTGGGTCTCTTCCACTTCTCTAACGCACTCTGCGACATTGGGCAGGTCATCTGACCTCTCTGGCACTCAGTTTGACACACTTGTGAAATTATTATCTGTTCTGCCATAGTGTCTAGGACCCCTGCCAGGGACCCTGGGAGACTCTCCGTAACCTAGGTCAAAATCCTTTCACCAGATCTTCAGCTGGTGTAAATGGGTGTAGCCAAAGGCCAAGACACTGGAGCTTTGCTGATTTTTGCCAGCTGCTGATCTGGTCCAGTGGGGCTTAACTTAGGGTCCTCAGGGTCTTGCAATAATTTGCACACACACCAAGATACTTAAAGTACAATTCCCCCTTGTGGGGTCTTACTTATTAAATGTGTTCTAAATGCAGACAGTTTGGCCCCTCAGACCCAGATGCTTCCTCTCCTCGTCTCAGGATTCCCACAGCTCTCCTGATTAGTGCCTATGTTGTGGTTAAGGCAAGGGTTCCTCTCCTTGGTTCAGAAGTCCCACCGCTCTCCTGCTTGGGACCTGTGCTGTGACTGGGGCCAGCTTCCCCCAGCCCACTTGTAGCCAGTTTCCAGCTCTGCTTCACAGTGCACCTCTTCTCCCCTTTGGTTCAGAGGGCCCACAGCCCTCCTTCTGGGGCCAGGCAGGCATCCTCCTCTCTGAGCGGTCCGCCCTCTCTCCTCCTTTGCCTCTCTGGAGGCTTCTCCTTTATTATCAGGCCACAACTGGTTTAGCCACATAACCTACCTGTCATTTGGCTGTGACAGCTTTCCCCAGGCAGGCTGAATGAGGCACAGATGGGGCTGGATCCAATGGGGCCAGTCACCCTGCGACACTTCCCTTTCTCATTTTATGGGGTATGTGCATGTACAGTCAGCATGTGTGGGATGGCACGGGAGGTGTTTTGGAGCATGGAGTAATAACATTTGTTGTACATTTTATGGTAAGGGGTTCTTGGTTTTCACTCCATACCTATGCTGGTACTTTTTAGTAGACTATATTGCCCTCTTTTATGTGAAAGTCATTCATTGCTATACTTGACAAAGCCCTGCCTGGGATGATTTAGCTGAGGATTGGTCCTGCTCTGAGCAGGGGGTTGGACTAGATGACCTCCTGAGGTCCCTTCCAACCCTGATATTCTATGATTCAGCTTGAAGAAATACAAGCTCATTGTTATTTTATTCTATTTCTAACCATCTGTATTTCCCTTGCCCCAGTGGGCAGGCAGCCTGATCTCAGCTGTGAACTGTACTTTCTCATATGTTCTGTTTGGTGTGTGGGGGGGGGGGGGGGAGGAGTCTTGCTAAAGATATTTCTTGTGTCATTAACCCTCTTTAGGATCGCATGAGGGCTCCAGCCAAGGTGTATTTTGCATTTATGGGGGGGGGGGGTTGTAAGTGCCTAATTTAATTTTCTTTGAATAAAATATGTATCTGGAGATCTAACATTCACTTTTTATAAGTGGCCATGAGTATGCATGATACTGTATGTTGAGAGAGACTGGACCAGTGCAGAGCACTGACCTAGGACTAGGGAGACCTGGGTGCTATTCCCAGACCTGATACCAATTCACTGTTTGACTTTGGACAAGTAACTTTGCCTTCCTCTGCCTGTTTCCATTCCCGCTGTGAGGGGTTGGATCACGGAACCCCCCTTGGGAGCTGCCAACTGATGTGCCAAGACTACTTCTGCCCCTGCTTTCCTGCCCCGTCAGCTTAGGACTTCAGTGCCCTGCCTGGTTTGAGCCAGACTCGCTAGCCTGCTGCAAACCCAGACCCAGGTCTGAATCATGTCCCCTAACAGCTGTAGGCTTGACTGAAAGCAGCTAACAGAAGTGTTCTTGTCTTTAACACTCAGATGCCCAACTCCCAGTGGGGTCTAAACCCAAATAAATCCGTTTTACCCTGTATAAAGCTTATACAGGGTAAACTCATAAATTGTTCGCCCTCTATAACACTGATAGAGAGATATGAACAGCTGTTTGCCCACCCAGGTATTAACACATACTCTGAGTTAATTAATAAGTAAAAAGTGATTTTATTAAATACAGAAAGTAGGATTTAAGTGGTTCCAAGTAGTAACAGACAGAACAAAGTAAGTCACCAAGCAAAATAAAATAAAACATGCAAATCTATGTCTAATCAAACTGAATACAGATAACCTCACCCTTAGAGATGCTTCAGTAATTTTTTTCCTCAGACTGGACACCTTCCAGGCCTGGGCACAATTCTTTCCCCTGGTACAGCTCTTGTTCCAGCTCAGGTGGTAGCTAGGGGATTCCTCATGATGGCTCTCCCCTTTGTTCTGTTCCACCCATTTATATATCTTTTGCATAAGGCAGGAATCCTTTGTCCCTCTCTGGGTTCCCATCCCCTCCTTCTCAATGGAAAGACACCAGGTTAAAGATGGATTCCAGTTCAGGTGACATGATCACATGTCACTGTAAGACTTCAAGCCTTCATTCCTCCCAGCCTGACTCACAGGAAGGCTTGCCTGCAAACAGAGCCATCCACAGTCAATTGTCCTGGTTGATGGGAGCCATCAAGATTCCAAACCACCATTAATGGCCCACACTTTGCATAATTACACTAGGCCCTCAGAGTTATATTTCATATTTCTAGTTTTAGATACAAGAGTGGTACATTTATACAAATAGGATGATCACACTCAGTAGATTATAAGCTTTGTAATGATACCTTACAAGAGACCTTTTGCATGAAGCATATTCCAGTGACATTATATTCAACATTAGCATATTTTTATAAAATCATATAGAGTGCAACGTCACACCTGCCTTTTGCCTATTTACACTGAGGGAACAACTGTCTCCTACTATGTATTTGTACAGTGCCTAGCGCAAGGGGGCCTGGATCTCAGCTCTGGTCTTTCAGCTCTACTGTAATATAAACCATAACAATAATAATACATTAATGGAAGAAGATACGGTCCCTACCCCAAGTCGAAGGATCAGATTCCAGGAGAGAAAAAGTCGGGGTTTTGGAGAGGGAATAAGATTAGCTTTTGACATTAGTCTGAATTTAGGAGCAGTGACCTCTCCCAGTCAGTTATAATAATGTAGTAACACAGTGAAAGAGAGTTGGAAGGGTTTTACATATGATTTTATTTCTTGCCCACATTGTCCTCTGTTGATGTCCTTTTCCCAAACCCTCCGGCTTGTGACATTCCCCTGGTTTTATTGCAGAGACTGTGGGAACACTAGGAATAAAAGGCCAGGCTCACCAAGAACTAGTCTGAATGAACCCGGTTTTTCTGCCTCGTGTTGTCTATTCAGACGGAGACGTGCCTGGGTTTCTCCCCCTGCTCTGCACGCAACAGCAAGCGCTGCTGAGATGAGGTTGGGAGAGAGGTGGAGAGCTCCTGAGTTACCTATGGTCCCGACACTAAAGCTTTAGCGTTAACACCCGGGCATTTTGAATCAAAGGTCAGCTCAATCACCAGAAGAACTCTCTGTGCTTTTATTGTCTCACTGAACATCACAGCCAGAAACCCACATTCACTTTTCATGGAGAGACTGAGTCTCTTTTGCTGGCACTGCTGGGAACAAGGGGACGATTAATGAGGAGAGAGTTGGCCTGGGAAAGTAGTAGTGTCCAGCCCTCAAGCGGTCCCACTGAAATCGATGAGCAAAGTTCACTCCCGTGGGCAGGGCTTGTAGGATCGGGCTCTTGGGCAGCACAGCGTCGGAAGCCGTTTCTCTCCATGTCAGGCAGGTTGTTAACACAAATGCAACAGCAGCTCTTTTCTCTAACTCATGGGCACGCACAGACAGGCTGAAACCCCCAGCCTGCAGCCATTCAGAATCAATGGCAAAGCTCCCACTGACTCCAAGGAGAGCTGGTCTGAGCCACTGAGGAAGGTCTGCCTTAAGCTGGTCTTCAAAGGGCAGGGCGTTCCAATCAAGGAGAGCTGAGAATACCGGACTCTTGTTGTTGGGCTGTGTCTCCTCCCAGCTGCATGGTCTTAACTACATACAGACGTAATCTAGAAATGTCAGGAGCTGTTTCTGCTCTGAAAAATTAAGACATTTTCAGTCCCACTGTGCATTAAACTAAAAGTTTTGGTAGCTTCCTGCTCTAGCGTCCCCAGCAGAAATGACTGTCTCTCTCTTCTTCCTTCTTGTCTGTATGATCTGGAAGCTGGATGCTCTTCTTCTTAAGAGTTTCTGTGAGGGCCTGTGAGATTATCTTGAATAAACCCACGGCCATTTCCAGCTGGATATGGTATTCTTCACTGGCTGTCCCATAGCACTGTATGAGAACAGACGCTGTAGCCCAGCCCGAGATGGCTGCATTTCAGCAATGGGACAGGCAGAGAGAGAGTGCATGTGTAAGTCACTTTCCCTCTCTATGCTAGTGTTCAGTGTTGCCAAGTTTCCTCACAGTATTTGATGACCTTTCTAAAGCCTCCAGCCCCGGGAGGCATGTGATTGTGTGAGACTCTAAACTTTGATTAAAAAAGGAAGTACGTTTCTAGCCCTCATGGTTGCAGAGTAAAGGCTGAAAAATGTGACCCCTAATGGCTGAAACCAGAGGGCCTATATAACAATGATCCTAAATATATTGTAGGTTCAATCTCACACGCGTGAATTGTGAGGTCCTAACTCCTGATTTTTGAGCAATCCGGGTTGGCAATACGGAGGGCTGCATAATGATAATAGCTGGAGAGATGAAGTGAGAGGCCCAAGGAAGGGGACATCAGTCAGCACAGTGAGAATCCCCTGGAACCACCTGTAAGCTGTCTGAGGCAGGGACTGTCTTTCTGTTCTGGGTTTGTACAGCACCTAGCGCAATAGGGTCCTGCTCCATCACTGGGACTTCTGGGCTCTTCCGTAAAATAAATAATAACGTCATACACAGAAATCATCTTCCACTGCTGACTCATCTACCTGGCTTGTCACTCCACCCATATCCTCCCACTCTTTCATTCCCTCCCAGGGCTGCCCTCTTCCACTCCATCAAACACAAACCTCTTGCTTTTACTTCCATGCTCGCCACAGTTTAGCCCTGCCCTACCCACTTGCCTTCGCCGTGCCCACAATGCAAGCCTCCATTTTTCATTGGTCTGTTGCTATCATGGAACAATTTAACACTCACAACAGACTCAGGTTCAGCTGAAACGGCACCAGGCTTTATTCCGGGAACACAACACAGTGCCTAGCTGGTGAGGAGCCAGGCAGCCATTGCGCTGAGCAGACACTGACTGGCACTCGCTGAGTTCTTATGTAGCTGGTGTGGGCAGCCTCTGGTGGGCAATGAACAGTAGGGATTAAGCGATACTAATTCAGTTACAAGCCCTGCACAGGCTACATGAGTTCCTTACAGCTTCTCCCACAAACACCTTTGCTCTTTCTCCCAAACTGCCCCTTATACATAGGGCGGTCTCCGAGTCTGTGTTAACCACCCCCTCATCCTCTTTTCAAGTCCTTCTCACACCTCACCTCTGCCACGACACATGCAAGAAACTGCTGTCTGGTAAAAGCCTGGTAGGTGACAAACCATAATTACTGCACCTGATTGGCTAAGAATTACGCACACGGCTAGTCTGTGCTAAAACATGCCATTGTTTTCGTTACTTCATCTTCTCCGACCCACCCACTTGTTTGTCTCATCCGCCTCCTCGGTCTTGTCTCTCAGACCGTACGCTCCAGGAGGCAGGGATTGTCATTTAGCTCAGTGGGGTTGTATTATGAATGTTAACGTGATGAAGATATGTTTGCAAATGAGACTTGAGACGAGACGGGGAATAGATACAGCCAGGAGATCCAGGAAGACTCGTCCAGATGGCAGGAGCTACAGAAGAGCAAAGAGGATGCATGGAGGGACCACGAGCAGGCTGCTGATAGCAGAGCAGGAGGGGTGTGAATGGGGGAGGAGATTAATGAAGTATATGGGACAAGGTCGGTAGAAGGTTTTAGAATCTGGGAGAGTTTTGAACAGTTCAATGGATGGAGACGGAGCCTCCCCTGATTTCCATATATAACCTCCCTTGAATACCTGAAGTTCAATACCCTCAGAAATGCCACCCTCCTACCTCACCCCTGTGAAAGACAGCAGTGACAAGGTGACATGAACAAAAATAACTACTGTGGAGTCCTTGCTCTGTTGCTGCTGCTGCCTCTTGTGCTGCCAAGCTGAATTCAAATGCCGGGGAAACATTAACAGCTGCAGTGAAGTCCAACTACTTCCTTGCCATTGTGCCTGGCACATGTTCATTTCTTTTCACGCTAGCACTCATGATGCAGGGCACTGGGTGATCTGACATGCGTGGTTTAAAGGGTGGTGGCCAAGAGTAGATTACATACATAGCAGGTTAAGGCCTGTTTTTCAAAAGGGAGCAGAACAAGTGGGCATGGAAAAATGCGTGTGTTCCCACAAACCCTGTCATTATTTGGTTACCTGGGTGCAAGTGTATTTACCCAGCTGGCGTGCCCACATTGGGGATCTGCAGACTAGTCATACGTGCTTTGTTAAGTGCCGCGAGCCACCTTGCATTGTTTGCAGTTGCAGCGTTGTGCCCGTGTTTGACTGTTCGGCCCTTATTGTCAAGGGCCTTTTTGCGGACAAAAGAGTAAAGGCCAAAGATTTTCACACTTAGAACCTAGCTTCATATTTAGACACCTAAATGAAATCAGCCTGACTTTCTGGGGCACGGAGCATCACAATATCCATTGATTTATAGCATTTTCAATGGAAGCTGGCTTCAGCTTGCGTCGCAGGTGCACAGCACCTCTGAAAATCAGCCCACTTTCATTTAGACGCCGGTGATTGGCTGACTTCTTCCCCTTTTGTATCATTTATACCATGCGCTGATCCAGTATAACGTAGCCTCTTTACCTACCTTCTTTGTAATCTGTCTCCCTTTACCAGTCAACACTCCCTGCCCCTAAGTGAAGTGGAGATCTCTCTTTTGAACACTCCAAAGATCAGATTTGGGGGGAGAGGGGAGGAATTTGTGAATTTTGGATCTAGCTTTGGCTATAAAACATCCCCAAAATGTGGAGATGTTCAGATAGGGATGTTTGAGTCAAGCCCCTCCTTGCTCTCTAACATGTACTGGGTTTTCCTAGTAATGAGGACAGCTGTGATCTCCACATTGATTCTGGTAGAGCAAGTGTTTGGGTTGCATTTCTGACACGGGCCTGATCCAGAATCCATTGAAACAGACAACAGAAAGACTCCCACTGATTCTGGTCGGCTGTGGGTCAGGTTCTTAGCTGAATGCCTAAGGACGTAAGAAATGTAGCCAAACTCTAAAAATCTAAGTCTCAGAGTTCAAAATCATTACTTGAAGTTACGCTGCCCCTTTAAATTTGTTGAAAACTTTGCTGACCCTGGGTTTCCTGAGTCACAAACAGGGAGTTATTTTAAGATCGTAGCACTGTTCAGCTTTCATTTCAGTGTAAACAATACCAGAGATGGAGCAGTTTTTGGCACAAAGGAGCTGCTTAAGTATATTGAAGTGCTGTTGCTCTTTTGGTTTTCCCTTCAGGGATTAGATAGTTCAGGTGATAAATGAGTCACAACACTGAAAAGCAGAGAGCGCCACAAACAAGTGTGGTTTTTCCCCCGAAAGAAAGAAACTGTGACTATCAGTGTTATTATTTGTTTATAATACCGTAGCTCCTATGAGCTGTGCTGTTCCAACACAGAACAAAGTGACACTCCCTGTTCCCTTGCAATCTACAAGAGAGAACAGGTGGATGCAGACAGATGGGGGAATAAAAAGGAAACAATGAGATAATATTGATTAGCATGATAGGCAACGGTCTCAGCACATCAACAGCCTCGCCGTTGTCAAGGTTTTGGCGTACTAGTCCTCAGAGCCTTTCTAACCTTTCAGCATCTCTTTGATATACATTTCCTTTGCGTTCTGGAGAGGGATTTGCTTGACGGGATTTGGGCAGGCTGTTCTGAGAAGCATCCTGTTTATAATCTGGGCACTGCACAGTCCAGCACTCTGCTATTCTGTGGAGAGTATCTATATGTTTGCTGCTCAGTCCCTTACATTAGCACCTCCTTGCAACAATTTAGTTCTATGACCCTGACTGGAAGCAAAGTGTATTCCAGCAAACTTGACCATTTACATTTTTCCATGAAAAGAGAAATGGGCCCAATATGCTATGCTCAGATCTGGATTTTAATTTCCCCAGAGTTTAGTGGGTGTTTGGGGCTGGGGTTGTGGTTGTGGTTTGGGATCATCTCTAGTTAAATAGCTCCAAGAATCGCCAGTCTCAATAAATCGTGGCGCAAAATTGCCAACTCTTGCAATTTTGATCGAGAGTCTTGCAATATAGTAGAACCTCAGAGTTACGAACACCAGAGTTACAAACTGACCAGTCAACCACACCCCTCATTTGGAACCGGAAGTATGCAATCAGGCAGCAGCAGAGACAAAAAACAACAACAACAACACAACAAATACAGTAGAGTACTGTGTTAAATGTAAACTACTACAAAGTAAAGGGAAAGTTTAAAAAAAGATTTGACAAGGTAAGGAAACTGTTTCTGTGCTTGTTTCATTTAAATTAAGATGGTTAAAAGCAGCATTTTTCTTCCACATAGTAAAGTTTCAAAGCTGTATTTAGTCAATGTTCAGTTGTAATATTTTGTTCAGAGTTATGAACATTTCAGAGTTATGAACAACCTCCATTCCCACGGTGTTCGTAACTCTGAGGTTCTATTGTATTAGTCTTGTGGATTCTCAGCTGGTGTAAGTTGCCATAGTTTCATTTACACCAGCTGAGGTTCTCCCCTGTGGTGTTCTTAAAGCCTCAGCTCCTGGAGTCATGTTGTTATATCAGGAGAGATTCGTAGATTTTAAGGCCTGAAGGGACCATTATAATCAGCTAGTCTGACCCCCCTTCATACATTTAATTTTTTAAAAAGTAAGTTTCTAACTCTCCTGGTTGTAGAGAAAACTTGAAATCATGAACCATAAAGACTCAGAAACAAGAAAGCAAATAAAAAGAATTCCAGGTGTATGTTTTATCACATGATTTTTACGCCAGATCATGATTTTGGGGACTCGTGACCTTGAATGGACAATACTGGGACAGGATGATGTCGGATTTAATTATCATTTTTTAATGGAATTTCAAAAAATCAGGGAGCGGAGGTGGATAATATAAGTTTTGTGGGCTGGAAAGGGCCAGATCTCCACTGGTATGAATTGCCAAATTCGTACAAAGCTCTGGGCTAAATGCTTTAGGTTTAGTCAGTGATGGAGGAGAGGGGAATGGAATGGCCTTATTGCCCTTACCCAGCAGTATTACTCAAAAAGGCTGATCTACTTCATCACATGCAGTCTATATACCTAGACGGCGAACACATATTTGATAGTGGGCTCTTTAATGTAGCAGACCAAAGTATAGGAAGATACAATGGCTGGAAGCTGAAGCTAGACAAATTCAGACGAAATAAGGCGTACATTTTTAACAGTGAGGGTAACTAATCATTGGAACAGTTTACAAAGGGTCGTGGTAGATTCTCCATCACTGGCAATTTTTAAATCAAGATTGGATGTTTTTCTAGAAGACCTGCTGTAGTTCAACCAGGAATTATTTCAGGGAAGTTCTCTGGCCTGTGTTATACAGGAGGTCAGTCTAGATGTCACAGCAGTCCTTCCTGGCCTTAGAATCTATTAATCTTCAATGGTCCAGGGATCTGGACATGCGGGAGTTGGGGGAAGGAAACAAGGAGATGGAATAAATCAGGTGGAAAAAGGATTTAACTCTAACAGAGGGTTTGACCCTTTGCATCGACCGCTCACCAGATCACAGGAAGATCTACATTTGGGGAGTTCATATTGGGTTACATCTTGTGACAGACTGACAATATCTTGCAATATCCTGAAAGAACTTTATGGAATTAAGTTTAACATCTTTGGGTCCATTGTATTAAAAACACAGTTGTATATGTGTTACTTTATGTATGTACTTTCTCTAGGAGACTGGCTAATGCAATCTCTGGAAGGTATTAGGAACTTCACAGCATTACATGTGTCAGACGCAGTGGGTATTCACCCATGAAAGCTTATGCTCCAATACATCTGTTAGTCTTTAAGGTGCCACAGGACTCTTTGTTGCTTTTCACAGTTATTGTTCCAAAAAGTCCTATAAAGTGGATTTCCTAGGAAGTACTTAGGGAATGCAAATGACCCTCTTCCCAGACCTGAAGAAGAGCTCTGTGTAAGCTCGAAAGCTTGTCTCTCTCACCAGCAGAATCATAGAACCATAGGATTAGAAGGGTACGCAAGTGTCATTAAGTCTAACCCCCTGCCAAGATGCAGGACTTGAATGTGTCACAGTTCAGGGCAACCGCACTTGTATTGAAGTAGGTCCAATAAAAGATATTTCCTCACCCACCTTGTCCCTCTTTAAATTCTCCTTTCTGAAGCTCTGCCCTGGAGAGGAAAACCCGTTGTCTCCCACTTATCTGCTCTGGGAAACTCCAGATCAAAGACCCCCGAACCATGTAAAGGGTGGCCTAACCCTGTGATGAGCATGCTTGTTCTAGGCTGAAGCTGTGGTGAACTTGTAACCACCAGGAACCCCCCTTTGGGTGGGGGTTTGAGGGGCTGCCCCTACCAGAATCCACCTTAAGGTTCGGGTGATCTCTGGTAAACTTATTAGCATGCGTGTAGGTTCTTTTAGGGTTTTAATACGTTGGTATTTTTGTAGTGCTTTTCCGCATAAGAATAAAGTAGGCTTGCTTAGAAAGACCTGTGTGGTAATGAGAATTGTGGGTGATCACACTGTTACCTGTCTCTGAGGAGAGTAACCAGCAGGTGCCCAAGGGGAAACCTGTCTGTGCTGGGAATAACACAGTGAAAGCAGGGAACTGTGCAGCCTGGAAATACTCCAGGCAGAAGAGAGCAGGACGCAGGGCTTCACTCAAGAGAGGCAACAGATGGGGAGCTGGAAGCATGAGAATGGGGGCCATTGCTGGACCACTGAGGGGAAATACAGATGCGGTTTCCCTGAACTGTGACCCTTTAAAGGCTGCAGACAGACTCCTGCAGGATGTGTACATAGGACTCCCACCCAGTTTTGCAGACAAAGAAGTTTCTTATCAGATGCAAATAATAAGAGAGGCTACCAATGGGAAGGCAAACTTATGCTCCACATTTAAAAAAACCCAACCAGTCCTCAAATCCTCCTTTCTTCACACTCATAAGGCCTTAGGGATATTGGGAGTTAGTTACATCAGGGACCATTTTGCCCCCAGATGACCCAGAATTTGGCAGGGAAGGCAGAAAAATGGCTTAGAGACATCTTTCTCATCCTGCCCTCCTCTGAGTATCAAGTTAGTGCTGGTGAGAATTGGACCCATGGGATGAAATCCCGGCCTTATTGGCCAAAATCCCATTGAGTTCAATGAGGCCAGGGACTCAGGTGCTATGTTTAAGGTCAGCACAGATTTTCTATGGAAATGTTTTTGTTTTAACTGGCAAAAAAAACTTGAAGTCTGAGAGCTTTGTTCCTTTAAAAAAACCAGTTACCAATATTGCTTGGTAATGGCAGTTCCACTAAGGCTGGGAAGCAGCATCCACCTGTATTTCGGATCTGCCCAGAATTCATCCACCTAGAACAGGTGCAAATATCTAAAAAACATTATTTGAAAAATCGATTCTTTCTGGGCTTTGCGTTGGCTTTTCTTCTCACAAGCTCTTTGCATGTCAGTTCTTAACTGACCATGGGAAAAGGAGAGAGGCAGACTCTATCAGTCTAAGATCAAACAACCAAAACCACACCAGTCTTTTGAAGCTAAAACAGCTGATAGACATTTAGCAACAGAATTGGAAAAGCAGCACTGCCGGTACAAAGCACAGAGCGAGAGGCACTTTGGGAATAATCCAGCTAGTACAAAACTCACATTCCAATTCCCCTTTATTTCGTTCCATAAGGACGGATCCCCTAGTAGCCAGAGCCCATCTGCATCTCACAATGATATACCCCTCCCCTGGAGTCAAGCCCATCAAGAGAAATTTGGGGACATGGTAGATCATGTTTGCTGGGGCCCCATCTCTGTCCAGTTCACTTTATTTACACAGATGTTACAGATGTTTTGGGGGGACTCTGAACTGGGGGCCCAAGCACAATTTCCCCCTACCTCCATTCCCCTCTCTCGTCAGCCCTGAAGTGACCTTGACCTTTTCAGTGCTCAAGGAAGGAATAACTTCTACCACTATGGGAAGATGGCTCTTATGCACTGGATCCCTCCCATTCCACCTTGGCCCCCTCCCATCGTGACACTGGCTTCTGGCTCCCTCTAGAATGTCCCTATATTCAGTCTTTGTGAATCCATCTCTCTCCACTCCACCAGTTCAGCTCTGACGTTTTGTATTTACCCCTTGAGCTCTCCTTGCATCCAGTGCATACATATCCCACTTGGGCCCAGTCAAGAAGCTGTACATTCTGCGCTCTGGGCAGTCAAATGGCTATGCAAATTATTTAATGAGCTAATTTGCATATAACCATAAACTGGCATCAGCACGCCTTGCCTCAAGCAGTGGCAGCAGTAGGACATGAAGCTGCACAAAACTGGGCAGCTGTGTCTGGGGAGGGCGTGGAGGGTGCAAGGGATGCTAGGTAGGCAGGTGGGGGCTGCTGGGTGCTCCAGTGTTTGGGATGAGGAAGAGCTGGTAGGTGTTGAGGTATGGGGTGGGGAGAAGCTAAGAGATGAGTAGGGTTGTCTAGGGGGGCCAGTACTGGAGTTCTCACCTTTTGTTCCCCTCTGGCTCTTCTTGCTCTTTCTACTGCCAGGGCTTGCCCTTCCTCCTGGCTGCTCCTTCCCCACTCAGATCCAGCAGGGGGAATAGCAGACACCAGCCCAACCCCTGGCACCTGCCAGCAGCACTTAACAGCCCAGCTGGAGGTATCACACCTCAGCTGTGCTGCAGCAAGGCCTGACAACAGGGCTACTCTGAGAGTCCCCATCCCTGGTGGTCTGTAAAAGATGATGATTATATAGGGCCCAATTCTGATCTCAAACTGGTGTGACTCTGGAGTGACTGCACTGAAGTCAACACAGACACCGTTCAGACTTAAAGGCAACATGACAAACTTTACAAGAGTTGCTTGCTTAAGTATCACAAAGGGACGCACTCCTCAGGTACCTGCCAAAAGCAAGTAAGATCCATCCACAGTGGGTGGGGTTTGAGCCTCTGTGCCCATTTGTCATTCCTGTGCATGCCTGATCTGGGGGCAGTATGAGATCCCTACCTATCATTGCAGGATTGCACAGTGCAGAGAGAGAGAATGTGTGTGTGTGAGTGAGAGATAGAGAGAGAGATTTTGTAGATGAAATTACTTTGTATTTTTTAATCTAACAATTTAGGGTGGCTTTTCACATCATTACATTTTTTCAAGCTGCCTTATCTACCAGTTGATTTCCTCCATTTCTTTGTTTGTTTGTTTTTTGTTTTCATGCTGATCCTTTTAAGCCCTTTAATATCAGCCGCTCTTTAGAGATCCTGAGCCTCATTCTTTAAAGCGTGAGATGAAAGCCAGGACAGACTTAACTCTCATTTCCCAGACCTTGATGTAGATTTGTTTACTTTTTTTTTTCCCCATTGCTTTCTTGTTTCAATGAGAAACAAACCTCACTAAAGAGGTAGTTCTCACAAAGGCATCAGGCAAAACCACACAGACCAGACAGGCTGTGAAATAGTGGCTTTATGGGACTCCAGATTTGCATGAACTTTCAGCGACACCATTTGGTGTTCCATTCCAGTTTGATCTTATTTATGAATGTAATAGCATTTATTACTGATTTTATCTGTAAAGATAACACTGCTTCCCCTAGCTAGCGTCTAGTTCTCAGATGTAATGACGATGTGTTTCTCAACTGAGTTATTTAAAAAACAATTGAATTGACATTTCAGTGGCGTTGTTGTTATTATTAATATTTATTATTTGAATTGCCGTCATACCTAGGGGCTTCTCTCACAGACCAGGCCTCCATTGTGCTGTATAACATAACACAAAGATGGCCCCTGCTTCAAAGAACGTACTATCTAGATATAGAATATAAGCATTAGCATTCTGTTTCTTCTGACACAATAATGCATTTTGAACCAAATCCAATCAACGTGAGTGGAGCTAGAGCAATTTACATTCACTGAGGACCTGGCTCTTTGTGCCTAATCATTTACAATACAGACCAAAAAGCATATTAAATGAAGACCTGGGGTCAAACTTTCAAGTGTTGGGCACCTATAATTAGGGTCGTATTTTCAAAAGAGCTCAGCTCTCCGCTTGGGCACCTGCATAAGATCCAGATTTTGAAAAAGCCCCCAGCAGCTCCCACTTCAACACTTACAAGCAGGTGTTCCAAAGGACTCAGCACCCAACAGGCACTCAGTGTTCTGAGCAATTTGGCAAATCAGGCCATTTATTTGAGTTCCTAAATGGGTGCTGAGCTCTTTGGGAAATCCGGCCCATAGAGCCGGATTCTCCTCCATTGACTCCAGTGGAGTTACTCCTGATTGACACCAGTGTAAGAAAGGGCAGGATCATACCCATAACGCTTAATACTTTGCACTATTCCGCACTCCTGTAGCCACAGCTGGAAGCTTCCGTGTCTATGGGGACTGGAGTATCAAAATGAAAAGGGGACACCTGTCAGTCCTCATTCCCCACACTCATCCCACCCCTCCCCTCTCCTCCTGGGCTGGTCCTGCTCCTGCCGGCTTGGCTGGTCACTGCAGCCAGCCAGACCCCACTCTGGCCTGCTGGTGCCTGTGCCACCCACCACCCGCTGTGGTGGTGGTAATGCCTCTCTAGTATCGTCAGACAGCTCTGCCTAGAAGCCCTCGCTGAGGACTGAGGAGAATGAACATAAAATAGGAAATTTAAGTGTGTTGTTTTAAGTCTCCAGATTCGCAGGACAGATTGCTGAAAAATGGGACCATCCGGGGCGGGAAACCCCAAACAAACAAGCTTTCCCCATGCCCACAGTGCTCTCCGACAGCTTTCTGACAGCCTGGGAAGGGGAACTGCAGCTCTGTATCCTTGGACTGTTTGCCCAAGTTGCTACCACTCTCCTTCTCCCCTGTCTGGTCACGTCAGCTGACCTTCCCTTTCCTCCCTAGGTACCCAGCCATGGCTGTGCCCGAGCTCAGAGCAACCAACGCCACCACTTCCAGGGGCCTTAAAGAAAAGCAATTTGGCTTAAAGTAGGAGGGTCAGTGGTTAAGGCACTTAACTTGAGAGACTTGGGTTCAGCTCTCTGCTCCACCACAGACTGCTTGTGCTTCACTGAGGTCTGGGCTACACTACAGACCTATATTGGTATAACTACATCACTCAGTGGTGTGAAAAATCCACCCCCTGAGCAACGTCATTATACTGACCTAACAAAGACTAGCCCCCAGTCTCTCTGTGCCTCAGTTCCCCCTGGGGATAACAGCACTTCCCTACCTCACGGAAGTGTTGTGGGATCACAACATTAAAGACTGTGGGGGCACTCAGATACTACAGCAATGGGGGCATATAAGTACCTTAGATAAAGCAAAAATTATAAATGATGAGTTAAGAGCTAATTGATGCCTGTGTCAGGCCAGGTGCCCTGGGGATAAGGAGGCCCGACGAGCCCCTTTCTCCCCACTAATCCTCTGCAGGAAGCTGCTGGGATTTGATTGCCTGTATTCCCCCAAGCATGGAAAGGGATGTTCAGCAGGCAAGGTGTGGTGTCCCACAGGGGTGTGTCTGCACCAGGGAATAGCTTCACTATGAGCACATGCTTAAATTCAATTGAAGTCAGTGGGATTTACACACATGCTTCAAGGTCAGTACATACTTAAGTCTATAACTGACTTGGAACCTAGAATGGCAAGACATTGCAGAGATGCCTCAATCTTCAGAGGATGTTGGGGGGGAAGACAGTGATGGAAACCCATTGGCTTCAATGGAGCTATTCCCAGTTTATACCAGTTTCAGTGAGGGGAGAATGGGTACAACCAAAGTGAGATCAGACCCCCGCCCTATATTTTCAGAATTACATAAGGCATAGGGTCTCACTTTGCAGATAAAATGGTTTAGGTTTTTTCAAAGGATCAAACAATTGCGTGGATATGAGAATAACCAAAATTCCATCAGATAAGTTTTTAGAACGTACTAGGGGATATATATGTATTAGTTCCTAAGGACCGGTTAGTCCATGATTTTGCATTATATGGTTCTTCTCACACCTTTCTCTGAAGCATCTCTGACGACAGGACACTGGACTGAACGGATCACTATTCTGATCTAGTATGGCAAGTCCTGTGTTCCTATGGTTGTGTAACACAGTTGGGATGAAAACATATTACAGCATGGTTTATTCTTCCCAGTGTTTGTGGAGAGAGAAAATTCCATTACATTCTGTCCATCTTAGGGACCCATATTTTTGCCCATTGGTGTAAGGATAGGTAAGAGGCACCAAATAGTTAAGTCCACAGTGTCCCACAGCCAGGGACAGAAGCCAAGAATCATAGCAGCTAGTCTTCTGTTCTAACCACTAGACCACAATTCCTACCTTGATTGATAGTAAGTACCCCAGTCACAGAGTTAGGACTAATATGTATCTAATTAATTTTTTTAAAACTACACGTCTTTCTGCTAACTAAGGGGCGGGAAGTTCTCATGAGTTCCACATGTGGAATCTAGGTTCTGTGCTAACGGAGTCAGTTTTGTGAAGAATGGGAAACAGAAAGATGTAGCTATCTGAGGAAAAACATTCCGATACCTTACACTGTATTTATTTGAATATTGCCCATAGTACCAAAGCAGTGAACTTGTGAACTTCCCTAAATGTTACTGATTATCTCAACTTAATTGTTTTTGTAGCAATGGCTTCCATAGTTACTGCTGCTCCCTTGATTGCATTTTCCCACTGCACTTAGCGCTTGTCTACCTTTCTCTTAAGGAGACTATGACAAGCAATTTAGGCCCTAAGTCTCACGTACGTAAAATCCACTAGGGACTGGTCTCTGGATTCCACTGCTTTTCCTGCTAAACTCACAATTCCATTGCCGATGCATTTAAAAGGAAAACAGCCACTATTTCAGTGGGACACATTCAAACAGCACTGTCCACACTGCCCTTGCTGAGTATTCAGCTGCAGTTCAGGGCATAAGTATTCAGAGGGGCCTCAGAACCACAAATTTAAAGTGGGCCACAGCTATATAATTTAATGCCCCCTTCCCATGGCCTCCTCCTTTTGCCATCCATTCTAAAAGTCCACCTACACCACACTCTCAGCTCTACATTCCCCCTTACGTCTGCTTTGCAGCTCTCCAATTTGGCTCCCAGTGTAAGTTAGAGCAGTTCAGAAGCAAATTACTAATTATGATGAAGTTAGACTAGTGTAAAACGAATGCCAGTAAGGTCAAAGTCAGCCCCAATGAGTCAATTGGGCCCCCAGTGTAAGTTAGAGCAGCTTCTGACCTGCTCTAACTTACACCCAGCTACCTATTGCCCCAAGGGGTCATTTTGGCAACCAGGAATAGCCAGAGCACAGGGGTGTTCTGGCCACACCCCTTTTGGCCCAGCCACACCTTTACACCAGGGGCTGTGTACACCCTGCCCACTCTTTGCTATCCCAGGAATCCCCTTATGCTGAGAAATTACTAACTGGATGAGTCCACTAGGTTTAAAGCCCCTTTTGTGCCAGTGGAGCAGTGCATAGTGACCAGGCCTGATATTTCCAACACGACATCAATTCCTGCTGGTATCATCAGTGCTGCACATGCTCTGGCAAACCAACAGACAACGGAGTGAACAAATTTCAAATAACAAGAAAACCCGGGGTTATCATCATTGATGCTAACCAAAATTTTGGAAGGGGTGTTAATCCTCATGCTTCAGGATTTAAGCCAATCTATTAGAAATCAGGAAAAGATCGAAGTGGGGGGGCAGATTATCCCATTTCTGCTGCTATGGGGTTCTTTCACCTAGCTGCTATGCAGTGTTGGTCCCAGAATATTAGGGCTGGTCTACACTGGGGGAGGGGGAATCGATCCAAGATACGCAACTTCAGCTACGTGAATAGTGTAGCTGAAGTCGAAGTATCTTGGATCGAATTACCTGGGCTCCACACGGCGCGGGATAGACTGCCGCGGCTCCCCCGTCGACTGCGCTACCGCCGCTCGCTCTGGTGGAGTTCCAGAGTCGACGGTGAGCGCGTTCGGGGATCGTCTTAACGAGACGCAATATATCGATCCCGGATCAATCGATTGCTACCCGCCGATACGGCGGGTAGTGAAGACGTACCCTTAGAGAGATATGGTGGGTGAGGTAATACCTGTATTGGACTAACTTCTGTCGGTGAGAAAGACAAGTTGGTGAAAGACACCTGATTACTGCCAAAGCTGGGACATGGAACTATACAGAGCTTATGTCTGAGCCACTCTGGGGAGTCCTTTTGGTTCCTTCTCTATTAAGAGCCCAATCCTGTGAGGTGCTGCATACCATCAGTTCCCATTGAAGTCTGTGGAAATGCATGGAGCTCTATGCCTTGTAGGACTGGTTTTAGAGAGACAGCCCTGTAGAAAAGTCAATGGGGAAAGGAAGCAATCAGTGGTTTTCTGGGAGAGAGCCATAAGTTATCAACCTACAAAGGCAATGGGAAGTGTGTCCCCTTTAAAAAGTGCAACTCTCAACAGCAGCACAGCCAGGAAGTTAATGGAAGAGAGGCACTCACATACCAGACCCAGCAGGTTGACTGGAGCAGTCCCAGTTGTTGTAATCATCATCAAAGGGTGTGTCCACAGAGGAGGGGTGCTGCAGGTCTCCTCCTCGCTCTGTTAATGCTTGTAGCAGTGGTGAGTAGCCCTGCATTTCTGAGTGTGAACATCATGCTAATGTTTTTCTGCCTTGCTTTCAAGCCAGGCCAGCTTTTATCTTTGGCATAAACCTCAGTCCCAAATCTCTGCCAAACCAATACAGATGTTTTAATACCCACCAGCACCCAGATAATTACAAACAGAGCTGAGAGTCTGTTTGGGGATGCTTTTTTCTTAGTTGAGTGAACTTTCAGCCATTCTATGCATCCCCCCCTTACATCAGAGCTTTAAAAGACTTTCCTATGGTCTAAATTGCTAATATTAAGCCCCAGACAAGATTGGGGTACCATTGTGCTAGGTGCAGTATCTAGTAAGAAACAGTCCCTCCCCCAAAGAGTTGACAATCTCAGTAGATAAAACATACAAAAGAAAGATTATTGTTCCTGGTGGAGAACTGAAGTCCAGAGAGGCAAAGTTTTACGAAGGCAGGCCGGCCATTGTTTTGTTTTGTGCTTGTACAATGCCTAACTCCTGGGTGCTACCACAGTATCAGTCATTAATAATAAAAAGTGACTTCCATCAGGTCATAGAGAAAATCTGGTGAAGCTGGAATTTGAACCTACATCTCTTGAATCCTAGTCCACTGATTTAACCATAAAGCCATCTTTCCTTCCAGGGTCAAAGGGTGCACATTGGACATCCTAAAAGGGTCATGGTGGGACAATGCTGCCCCTTTTGTACTGGCCAGTGGAGCGCTTCTGGTCACAGGGAGTCAGCTGCTGTTCCCTTTTGAAGGGTATCCAAGCTCATGCTGCATTGTGTGCTCCCAGGGGTGTATTCTGTTACTACAGTGGAGCACCTGGGTATCCCTGTGCCCACAACTTGAGCTGTTGCTGAGAAAGGTTAGATTAGAGCCCTGTATGTGACACCATTTGGGCCTTTAGGTGCTTGGGAAGCTTTGGTGTATGAGAAAGGAGAACCAGGTGCATGGACTTTAATGGGATAACACCCTTGACTGAGAACACCAGATTCGCTTCACCCAAGCTATCAAACAGCCACCTGATGGGAATGATATCTGACCATGATCAGCCCAGATCTGATCACAGCCACTGCTCTCCCCCATATCACCAATCCCCAGAGCAGCCACAGCCTGAGAGTTTGAAAACAAAAAAATGTACAATGTGGAATCTCTTGTCAGCACTTCTCAGGCATGAAGGAGGTTTTCGTCTGACATTATTCCAGTTTGTTTCCTGTTGCCTTGGAGACCACTTTAAATTAAACACTAATATTTTGAAAGAGAATATGATTCTAAATCACCTGCAATGCAACATTCCATTCTAATGATATTATCATATTAGTGTGTGTGTGTGTGTGTGTGTGTGTGTGTGTGTGTGTATGTAATGACTTTGAAGTGCTTTTGGTAACACTGCATTTAGGTTTAAAAAAAACCTGTACTTTTCCCATGGCTCTAGGAAAAACCCTCTAAGTTCTTGTCTATATGAAGACATTCTAAAAGTGTCCCCACCATTGCTAACAAATTTGGGAGTCGTAGAGTAGATTAAGCTTCTGTGGTTGCAGTCATTTTTAACCTCATATCAATTAAACCAGCTCACAGCCAGTCTAACTGTTACAGTGTTACAAATGCCAGGAACCAAAGACAGCAGCTACATCAGTGCTAGAAGCAGTGGGAAATTTTTAGCAGGATCAGGGAGAGAATGTGTAGGGGTGGGGAGAATTTCCATAAAAGTGGGGGGAAAGCAGCCTGGTCTAATGGTTAGAGCACTGGACACCTGAGTTCTATTCACGTCATTGATTTGCAGTGGGTCAAATCACTTAATCCTTCTGTGCCTCAGTTTTTCTGTCTACCCTTTGTCCTGTCTGTTTAGTTCTTTGGGGCAGGGACTGTCTCTTCCTATGTATCTAGTAAGTCGGCCTTTAAGCACAATTGTAATATACATAATAATGATACATTCAGTTGTTTCCCTTTTATGATGTATAAGGACAGCTGGGATGGTTGTTTGGTTTTTATTACTGATTATTTATAGTGTGGTAATGTCTACAGGCCCCAATCAGGGATCCATTGTGCTAGGTGCTGTACAGACAGACTAAAAGACTGCCACTACCCCAGATTTCTTTAAGGTTTTTTTTTCTCTTATCCATTCCCTCAGATATCTTAGGAACATCAAGTCTTATCTTCCCTATTTTTGCTGCAGGACTTCCTGGCTGACTCTGACATGTAGACTAGATACTTTCTCAACCCATAATTGAGTGGTTGGGTTGATAAACCTTCACAAGGAGGCCTTCTCTCCAAAGAGGATGCACTACATAGGTATTTAGGTTTCTTGCATCCACCTTTGAAGTCTCTAGAACTGGCTGCTATCAATGACAGGCTACTGAACTCGATGGACCACAGGTCTCAATCCAGTATCCCAAGTCCTATGCTCCTGTAAACAGAGCAAGTGAGCAAGTCAGGCAGAGGAGAGCCTAACTCGCATCATCTAGATTTAAGGCCAAATAAAAAGAACCAAGCACAGCTAAAAATAAAAGCATTGCATAAAAGACATAGTCACCTCATGGGAGAGTTGCAGCATAGTCTAGACAAACGCTGTTAATTTAATTAGGTTTGGCATGGGGGGGAGGGTTGGGGTGTCCTTCCCCCCACCCCCACCCATGGTGTTGGGAAGAAAAAATGACCAGGCTGTTCTGCAAAACATATAGCCCTTGTCTACAAGAGATGTGAGCCCCAGTATGGCCCTAGCAATACTGCAGCTCCACAGATGGTAGCAGTGGAGGGAGAACTGCAGGAAACTAGGTTCACGTGGTGTTTGTATGCGTTCTCTGGCTCTGCTCTGAGCAGCGTGAAGACGCTAATGCCCTGTCTACACTAGCTAGAAGTGGTAGAAGCAGCAACTCTTCATCTCATTGCAGTGTGGAGGGGCTGGCAGGAGAAAGGAGTCACAGTGTTCCTGCAACAAGCAGGAAATTGTGGAATCTGTGACTAAAGGACCAATGAATGGGCCTAAATGTGTATCAGTGCCCAGGCACCATGGGTGGGTGCCTTAGAAGCCGGGCCGGCTCCAGGCACCAGCGAAGGAAGCGGGTGCCTGGGGCGGCCAATAGAAAGGGGTGGCACTCAGTCCGTTGTTGGGGCGGCACGTCCGGGTGTTCGGCGGCGGGTCCCTTACTCCCTCTCTTCCTCTTCGGTGGCAATTCGGCAGCAGCTCAATCGGGTTTGTTTTTGTTGTTTTTTTTTCTTCACCGTTTGGTGCGGCAAAAAAGCTGGAGCCGGCCCTGCTTAGAAGTGTGTATTGCAGTTATGGGGTAGAGAGGTGAAAGACTGGTCATGATCAAAGAAATGGATTCTGAATGCAGAGGAAACTGCTGATGATTGAAATGGAAATCTGAAAAAAGGCTCATAGGCTCTTGTTTCTAGTTTGGTTTGGGGCTAAAATGTCCAAAAATCCTTAAGTGACTTAGGAGCCTGAGTCCCATTTTCAAAAGTGACTGTGATTGGAGTGGAGGACTGCAGGGTTCTGTTTCTGACTCTGGGATGCAGCGAGGCCTAGCCATGATTAGAGATGGGGACTGTGGGTCAGGACCCCTGGGTTCTATTCCCACCTCTAGAAGGGAGTGTTGCTTAGATCAGAGGATTGGAAGGCAAGGCTCCTGGGTTTTACTCCTGACTCTGCCACTGATTTTCTGTGTGGTGTTGGTCAAGGTGTTTAACATCACGGTCCCTCCATTTACTCTATAAAATTTAAGTAATAATGCTTACCTCATAGGGTGTTGGGATAAATAATCGAAACACATTTGTAGAGCACTTGGAGATCAGTAGAGGGCAGAGTCTCTATACAAATTAAGTGAGAATATCTTTGCCTCTCATTCATTCACTTGAATGGAAATGGCAATATCTCACATTTAAGCGAATCAGTTTGGAATAGTCTCAGACCTCCAAGTGGTTAACATTTTCACACCCTTTCCCTGAGCCTTAAGACCCATTGCCAGTTTCCTTGAAACTGGCTATAAGACACAGAACCTCCAGTCTCATTAATTAATTCATTCCCTGATGAGCACCCTGTCATCAAGTTAGAAGTGCGGTGATGTTTGTTTAAGCAAAGAGAGACACCTGCTCTCTGCTTACTGTGTGTTCCTCACATCTCTGTGCAAAAGCTTCTTATCCATCCTTGAGCTCCCCATGCAGAGGGCTTGGAGCCAAGGCCTCCCATGCTGGGCGCCGAGGTGGTGTTCTCTGCACACTCTGAAAGGCTGTCATAGCGATAATACTTATAACACATTACTCTATAGTGCTTTTCATCAGTAGATCTCAAAGGTGGTCTCTGTCAATATCCCCATTTTACAGATGGGGAAACAGAGGCACAGAGAGGTGCTGTGACTTGCCCAAAGTCACCCAGCATGCTAGTGGCAGAGGAAAGAATAGAACCCAGGCCCTTTTGGTCCTAGTGTCTAGCCACTATCCCACACTGCCTCACACATACAGCTACAGAGGCTGTGGACTGCTCTGCTGGAGTTCTCATTTGTCTAGCCTAACCAATCTTGTCTAATCAATAGGTTCCATTCGGGTGCCAAGGTTTGGAGGGGGGAGGGGAATGACCAAACCTTAATTTCTTGTCTACCCATAATAACCATGTAGCTGGTGAGGCCGGCCTGACCCCACTGTCCATGGCTAATCTCTTGCCAAACATTTTTAGACCCACCAAAGGGCTGCTTGGAAATCAGGTGACACACGAAGGGCCCAACAAAAGCAGAAACTCACAATCATAGATGATGAGCAAAATAAAAATCTATTTATTTCTAGGTCATCTCCCCAAAGCAGCTTGTTTCAGTGGGAGAGCCCCATAGAGAGACCCTTCAACGTATTGGTACGCTTGTTATGTGTATGTATTTCAGTGGCACCTAGAGTCCCCATCCCAGCCAGAAGAGAACCCGTTGTCCTAAGCACTGTGCGCACACAGAGTAAGAGCATCCCTGCCCCAAGGCTCTGCAGGGCTGCCCAGAGGGGGGGCAAGTGGAAGAATTTGCCCCAGGCCCCGCAGGGGCCCCCACGAGAATATAGTATTTTATAGTATTGCAACTTTTTTTTATGGAAGGGGCCCCCGAAATTGCTTTGCCCCAGGCCCCCTGAATCCTCTGGGCGGCCCTGAGGCTCTGACAGGCTGAAGAGATAAGACAGCTGGTCAGGAACTGGAATTTCCATTCCAGGTGAAATTCCAACATTTGGATTTTATTTTATTTTTCATTGTAAATCAGAATGAAAAGCTCAAAAATTTCAAAATTTCCTGCAAAATGAAAGTTCATTTTCATAGAATCATAGAATCATAGAATATCAGGGTTGGAAGGGACCTCAAGAGGTCATCTAGTCCAACCCCCTGCTCAAAGCAGGACCAATTCCCAACTAAATCATCCCAGCCAGGGCTTTGTCAAGCCGGGCCTTAAAAACCTCCAAGGAAGGAGACTCCACCACCTCCCTAGGTAACGCATTCCAGTGCTTCACCACCCTCCTGGTGAAATAGTGTTTCCTAATATCCAACCTAGACCTCCCCCACTGCAACTTGAGACCATTGCTCCTTGTTCTGTCATCTGCCACCACTGAGAACAGCCGAGCTCCATCCTCTTTGGAACCCCCCTTCAGGTAGTTGAAGGCTGCTATCAAATCCCCCCTCATTCTTCTCTTCTGGAGACTAAACAATCCCAGTTCCCTCAGCCTCTCCTCATAAGTCATGTGCTCCAGACCCCTAATCATTTTTGTTGCCCTCCGCTGGACTCTTTCCAATTTTTCCACATCCTTCTTGTAGTGTGGGGCCCAAAACTGGACACAGTATTCCAGATGAGGCCTCACCAATGTCGAATAAAGGGGAACGATCACGTTCCTCGATCTGCTGGCAATGCCCCTACTTATACAGCCCAAAATGCCGTTAGCCTTCTTGGCAACAAGAGCACACTGTTGACTCATATCCAGCTTCTCATCCACTGTGACCCCTAGGTCCTTTTCTGCAGAACTGCTACCTAGCCATTCGGTCCCTAGTCTGTAGCAGTGCATGGGATTCTTCCGTCCTAAGTGCAGGACTCTGCACTTATCCTTGTTGAACCTCATCAGGTTTTTTTTGGCCCAATCCTCTAATTTGTCTAGGTCCCTCTGTATCCGATCCCTACCCTCTAGCGTATCTACCACGCCTCCTAGTTTAGTGTCATCTGCAAACTTGCTGAGAGTGCAGTCCACACCATCCTCCAGATCATTAATAAAGATATTAAACAAAACCGGCCCCAGGACCGACCCTTGGGGCACTCCGCTTGAAACCGGCTGCCAACTAGACATGGAGCCATTGATCACTACCCGTTGAGCCCGACGATCTAGCCAGCTTTCTATCCACCTTACAGTCCATTCATCCAGCCCATACTTCTTTAACTTGGTGGCAAGAATACTGTGGGAGACCGTATCAAAAGCTTTGCTAAAGTCAAGGAATAACACATCCACTGCTTTCCCCTCATCCACAGAGCCAGTTATCTCATCATAGAAGGCAATTAGGTTAGTCAGGCACGACTTCCCTTTGGTGAATCCATGCTGACTGTTCCTGATCACTTTCCTCTCCTCTAAGTGTTTCATAATTGATTCCTTGAGGACCTGTTCCATGATTTTTCCAGGGACTGAGGTGAGGCTGACTGGCCTGTAGTTCCCCGGATCCTCCTTCTTCCCTTTTTTAAAGATGGGCACTACATTAGCCTTTTTCCAGTCATCCGGGACCTCCCCCGATCGCCATGAGTTTTCAAAAATAATGGCTAATGGCTCTGCAATCTCATCCGCCAACTCCTTTAGCACCCTCGGATGCAGCGCATCCGGCCCCATGGACTTGTGCACGTCCAGTTTTTCTAAATAGTCCCGAACCACTTCTTTCTCCACATAGGGTTGGTCACCTTCTCCCCATATTGTGCTGCCCAGTGCAGCAGTCTGGGAGCTGACCTTGTTCGTGAAGACAGAGGCAAAAAAAGCATTGAGTACATTAGCTTTTTCCACATCCTCGGTCACTAGGTTGCCTCCCTCATTCAGTAAGGGGCCCACACTTTCCTTGACTTTCTTCTTGTTGCTAACATACCTGAAGAAACCCTTCTTGTTACTCTTAACATCTCTTGCTAGCTGCAACTCCAAGTGTGATTTGGCCTTCCTGATTTCATTCCTGCATGCCTGAGCAATAGTTTTATACTCTTCCCTGGTCATTTGTCCAATCTTCCACTTCTTGTAAGCTTCTTTTTTGTGTTTAAGGTCAGCAAGGATTTCACTGTTTAGCCAAGCTGGTCGCCTGCCATATTTACTATTCTTTCTACACATTGGGATGGTTTGTTCCTGCAACCGCAATAAGGATTCTTTAAAATACAGCTAGCTCTCCTGGACCCCTTTGCCCTTCATGTTATTCTCCCAGGGGATCCTGCCCATCTGTTCCCTGAGGGAGTCAAAGTCTGCTTTTCTGAAGTCCAGGGTCCGTATTCTGCTGCTCTCCTTTCTTCCTTGTGTCAGGATCCTGAACTCGACCATCTCATGGTCACTGCCTCCCAGGTTCCCATCCACTTTTGCTTCCCCTACTAATTCTTCCCTGTTTGTGAGCAGCAGGTCAAGAAAAGCTCTGCCCCTAGTTGGTTCCTCCAGCACTTGCACCAGGAAATTGTCCCCTACACTTTCCAAAAACTTCCTGGATTGTCTGTGCACCGCTGTATTGCTCTCCCAGCAGATATCAGGGTGATTAAAGTCTCCCATGAGAACCAGGGCCTGCGATCTAGCAACTTCTGCTAGTTGCCAGAAGAAAGCCTCATCAGTCAATCTCAGTGTTTGTTTTTGATTGTCAAGTGTCTTTCAAATGTTTTATTTTATAAGATAATATAAAATACATTTCTAAATGAAAAGTCACTTCAGAAGGAAAAATCCAAACGTTCCAGTCCAAATACGTTAAATCACATTTCTACTTTTTTCCCCCGAAATGAAATTTCTTTGAAATCAGCACATTCCCACAGAAAGTGTCTGTCTCAGTGGAAAGTTTTTGACCAGCTTTACTCATTATTCCTGTTTTTCAGATGGGGAAGTGAGACACAGTAAGATCATGGCCAGAATTTTCAGAAGGGCTTGGCTTCTTGGATATCATAGTGCAAGCTGAGTTGACTTTTGGGTCCCTAAATGAGAGCTGAGCTCTGTTGAAAAGTTGGCCCCACCTGTAGGTGTTGAATGCTTGGAAATCTGACTTTAGTTGACTCACTTGGGGGCATATAGTGAAATCCTGTGGCAGAGCCAGAAATACAAGCCAGCTCTCCTGAATCCCACCCTCCTGTCATGATCTCAAGACCATCTCTCCCGTCTCATGCAATTCTTAGTTCTGGTTGCGCTGGAAGTGGCAGTAACTTCATAAGGAGTTTCTGGGGGGCACTGCATGAAGCCTGTGGTATTTTCCAGCCTCAGTGGGGAAATAAAAAACAATTAAAGTAGATCATTATTTCTCCTTCTGGTCAAATAAACATTCCCAGTGGAAATGAATTTGGGGGCATGTTATTTACCCTACCTATCAAGCCTCTGCTACTCTGACAGGGCTGGGCTAACGACTGTGAAGTCAGTTCTCCCTGGCCAACCAGGGAAGGCCGTAGCCTATAGTGGTCCTGTGCCTGACCCTTTAAAACACAGCGACTGTACTTACTGTTAACATGGCAGGAGAGGACAGGTTGTTAGTGCTACCATGGCTTTATTGGGGCCACAGAAGAGAAAACAGCCTCTTTTCAACATAAATGTCTAATCCCTGTTAATGGTTCTTACCAAGCAATTTGCCTCAATAATTGTAGACTTATCCTGACATGAGTTACATGACATAAGTAAGACTTCATTTCTCAGTGGGCATGACTGTGAAGGTGAATGGAAGATTAATTTGTAACAAACATTAGGCTGGAGTCAGTCTAGCTAAGAAAAGTGGTTGATACTAGGGACAAGATAACAGTACATGGACAGAGCATGCTGTACAAGGATTGGTTCGTGAAAAGTAACCAAGCCAGTCATGAAGCATATGATGCAATGTATAGTCAGGAATGCAAGTGTTAGTATAGATATATGTAAGGAAGCGTTTTGCGGTCTAATTTTGGATTTGTGTTGTACCATCCACCCACTGTGTTTAAACCTGGTCAGCTTGCGCATAGTGTTGCTCTGTGCCAAATGAAGGTACCTGAGTGCCCAATTCCGGAGTCAAACTGAATTTTTGGGAACCAAGTGGAAGAAAGTCTCAGGGGATCCCAACAATAATATCCTGCAGCAGGGAGTTCCACATGCTAATAACACATCCAGTCAAATTCTGCTGCAGATACCAATTGGCTTTCCCATTGACTTCAATGGGAGTCGCATGTTTATCTAAAGGCAGAATTTAGCTCATTCTGTAAAATGTATTCTATTGTCTGTGTATTAAATGTCCCTTCATGTACTATGGGAAAGGGTAAATGGGAGCTCCCCTACTGCCTGTCTCTTGACCACTCGTTACTTTATACTATTACAGTAGATTTCTATTATCTCTGCTTTTTTCCTCTCCATTCCAAATTAAACAGATCTAGCCTTTTTTTTTTAATCCCTTCTCAACATATTGTTATTGTGCATAACAGAAATGATGATTCATGAAACGGAAAGTAATAAAAAAATGTCATTTATGCAGAATAAATAAATCCTGCCTCGTCCTAAATATTTCCCCGCACTGTTATTTTCCCTCCTTGCAGGTCTTTATCCCACATGTGGGCTGTAAGATAAGACCACACGCAGGTTTGTCACTGCAAGGTTGCTTGTAAGTGCCGGGCTGCAGACCCTGATATTCGTCTGTCTTTTCCTTGAGCCCTGAAGCACCCATTTTTTAAAAATACGTACACATTGTTACCTTGGGCCCTGCAAGCATATCAAAGTGGGGAAGGTTCTGTAGACCAGATGTTAGGTCTACAAACATTGGCATTGTCCCTTTAAGGTTGATCATCACAGTACTGAGAAGCTGCTATTTATTTTTTTTATTAAAATTAGCCTCAGTATTCAGGGGTATTTTAGTAAGCCAACTTCATCACATCCCTTTGCTAACATAGGGCTTGATTCTCCATCACTGCAGTCAATGGGAATTTCTCCATTGACGTCAATGGGAGCAGGAGCAAGAGCATGTGGGACCTTGTGTCTCCACTACTTTGCACCTTGTGAAGTCATTTACACTTGAAGAATGTGGGTGTCAAACAACAGTTGTGGTTTTGTGATGTTCAGACGGGTGTGAATGACCACACACAGTGTGAGGCAGTGGAGACTCAGGCCTATATATTTTTTAAGGGATCATTATGACCATCATTTTGACCATCTGCATTTGTACAGCACCTAGCACAATGGTATCCTGGTTCATGATTGGAGCTTCGAGGTGCTACCACAACACAAAGAATAAAAATCAGCAGTGGTCTGACCTCCTGCATAGCACATGCAGTGCAGTAATTCCTTACTCAAGGGAATTAATCTACTGGAGGAGAACAGAGAGAGTCCTGACCTGAACTTTTGGATCTGAATCTAATCCTGGATCTGGATCCAAGTCTTATGACTCGAGCCTCGAACCCATCTCTGCTGTTAGAAGACAGAACCAGCACCCCAGAAACACTCTGCCTGGTAACTGATTGGTAGCAATCAACACAGTAAGCCTTCTGTGCAGTCCTAAAGCAGCTAGTGGGCTCTGGGTTTTAAATAAGCTTCATGTATTTTACATCTGAATACCAGGGAAGCCATTAGCATTTGGATTTGCTTCTCAGTCAGTTCCTGCTGGGGGGTGGAGCAGGGAATCTCATGTGAATTGCAACAAGGTTATGCAAGGCCGGTCAGGCGGGCGCATTGCTGTGCCTTTTATGTTGCAGCCTCTCTCCCTTTTCCCTCTTTGTCCTTCAAATAATTGATTTCTGTTAAAATAACTGAGATATTTAATGCTTTGAGGTCAGGATGATCTGACTTGGCTCTTTTCCCTTCTCTCTCTCTCTCTTCAGTGCTGTGATATTTTTTCCTTGTTCCCATGCTCCTCTGAGGCTATCACTGCTTTGGAAGGGTCTCATGTTTCTGTATTCTTTTTACAAATCCGAGGAGATTGCTGACACTTCTGCACCCAGGGATGTTATTTTATTTACATTGATCTCTCTTTCTCTACCCGCCTCTCAGCAAATGTTCACTTTGTAACACACAAACAAAACAGCAAAAGCCAAACTCACATGTAGCATCGCTTATTTATTGAAGCAAAATCTTATGCTTGGGAAAGGTGTTGAACTGACAGCCCGGGCGACAGCCATCCTTTATTACCCAAAGAATTAACACCGGCAGTGCAGTTCTCTCTGTCCTATGAATGTGCTGATTGATGCACCATTTTTAGGGGGCGAGAGGATATTTCAATCATTGGCCTCTCTGCTGAGTGCCAATGACAGTGGAATGTGGACATCTCTCCACTGGGAACTGGACTGAGACCACCAGCTCTTTTTGCACTGGCCACCAGTTTGCATTCACTACTGAGGAAAGATGGTCTTATGCTTATGGCATCAGACTGCACCTTAGTAGCTGTAGATTCAATCCTTGTCTCTGCCACAGACTTCCCGTATGTACTTGGTCACATCACTTAATCTCTCTTTGCTCAGTTCCCCATCTAGTAAATGGAGATACTTCCTTTGTCTGACTTGTCTATTCAGACTGAAAGTTGTTTGTGGCAGGGACTATCTCTTAGTTTGTGTTAGTACAGCACCTAGAACAATGGAGCGCTGATCTCAGCTGCAGTTCTGGGCACTACTATAATGCAAATAGTAATAACCTGCCCTGCATTTGAACCAGTAACCTAGAGGTGAAAAGCTGTAGCCCGTTATCAGTTTCCTGTGGCACCTAGCTTCCTTTAAATACATGAAATGGATAGTAGTTGAATCTATGGGCCAGATCTTCAGCTGGTATAAACTGGAATAGCGCCATCAAAGTCAATAGAGCTGCACTAATTAGCTGCACTAATTTTCACCAGCTGAGGCTCTGACCCATAGAATCATTGTCAGGTATAACACAGATATATCGCAGTATGGTGAGTATCTTCAGCTCCCATTGAAACTGTTAAGGTGCTCAGCATCTCACAACAGCGACCATGCCTGAGTATCAGTTGTCCATTGTGCTTCATATTTCAACAGAAGATTACTTGTGAGTTTTGAACTTCTGCTGTAGGTGAGCAGCCAGTGCTAGCATTCAGAAACGATGTCTATGGGGATGGATGCTACAGAAAGCCCTAAAGCAGATGCGAGAATATCTTACTAGGAAATAGCATTCACTGTAACTTTGAAAATCTCTCCTCCTGAGCTTAATGCAATGACTTCATCATATTCCTCTAGTGTTGCACTCGGGGGGGTTTGAGTTCAAGTTTCGACACTGCTGTTGGGCTGGGTTTAAAATTACAACGACCCAGTGACTTTCTAGGTCTTAATGGTCCCCGAAGAAAAGAGACAAGGTAGGAATTGTAGTGTTAACTTTAAAGGGCATTGAGTTCGATGAGAGAATGTGCAGAACGAAAGAAGAGAAGACAGCGATCAAAATCTGCCAGCAAGAAGTGGGGAAGGAAAAAATGTTGAGATCATCTTTCCCATTAAGCTGTTAGATGGACATTTATAAGGTGACTTTACTTCTCCGCTCCAGACCTCTGTCAATTTTCTGAAGAGGAGAGATGGGTTTTTTCCCCCATTTCATATTAGATTTTCCAAATGTGATAGAGTCAGGGGGAGGAGGGAAGATTTGGTAAATAAAAAGATCTCGGAAAGAGCACACTCATTTGGCAGAAGCAAAGTGACCTGAGAGAGACTGATGTCAGACAGCTGGTGCGCTGAGACCCTGACAGTTATGCTGACCAATATTGTCTCATTGTTTCCTGTTACTCCCGCTGTCTGTAACCACGTCTTGTCTTATACTTAGGGTATGTCTACACTAGAAATGCTACAGCATTTTTCCATCAACCTAGTGGTGTCTACACTGGGGCTTAGATCAGCTTAATTACATTGTACAGGGTGTGAAATTTTTCACGGCCCTCAGCAAAGTGGTTATGCTGACTTAACTTTGCACTGTAGAACACCCTTAGATTGGAAGCTGGCCCTGTTGAAGTCAAGAACAAAACTCCCATTGGGGGCCAGGATTTCACCCTATGATTTGGCACTATGCCTTCGGTGTCAATGGTGCAAGCGCTGCATCAGTGAATGTGACCGTGAATGGAAGACGGATCCTCTCCAGACAGGTGGCAAAGGAGACACCTCCTGAGCCTCACCACTGTCTGGATTCACTCCTAAAAGGTGATATATTACTATCCCCATTAAAAAAAAAAAAAAAACACATACTGTCAATTTCAACAGGAAGAGAACCGGGCAAGAGATGAGCCATGAGCCATGTCTCAGGCTTTGCAAGTTCCCATCATAGGCAAGTGTCATATGATCATAGTAACATAGGACTGGAAGTGACCTTTATAGGTCATCTAGTCCAGTCCCCTGCACTGAGGCAGGACTAAGTATTAGCTAAACCATCCCTGACCGGTGTGTCTAATCTATTCTTTAAAACCTTCAGTGATGGAGATTCTATAACCTCCCTAGGCAATTTGTTCCAGTGCTTAACTACCCTTACAGATAGGAGGTTTTTCCTAACCTAACCTACATCAACCTTGCTGCAATTTTAAGCCAATTACTTCTTGTCCTGTCCTCAGTGGTTAACGAGAACAATTTATCACCCTCCTCTTTATTTCAGCCTTTTACATACTTGAAAACTGGTATCATGTCCCCCCTCACTCGTCTCTTCTCCAGACTAAACAAACCCAAGTTTTTCAATCTGTCCTCTCAGGTCATGTTTTCTAGACCTTTAATCATTTTTGCCGCTTCTCTGGACTTTGTCCAATTTGTCCACATCTTTCCTGAAGCGTGGAGCCCAGAACTGGACACAATACTCTAGTTGAGGCCTTATCAGTGCTGAGTAAAGTGGAAGAATTACTTCTCATGTCTTGCTTACAACACTCCTGCTAATACATCTCAAAATAACTTTCACTTTTTTTCAACAGTATTACATTGTTGACTCATGTTTAGTTTGTGATTCACTATAACCTACAGATCATTTTCTGCAGAACTCCTTCCCCAGAAGTCATTTCGTATTTTGTATTTGTGCAATTGATTGTTCCTTCCCAAGTGGAGTACTTTGCATTTGTCCTCATTGAATTTCATCCTATTTACTTCAGACCATTTCTCCAGTTTGTCAGGATCATTTTGAATTCTAATCCTGTCCTTCAAAGTGCTTGCAACCCCTCCCACCTTGGTATCATTGGCAAACTTTACAAGTGTACTCTCTATGCCATTATCCAAATCCTTTATGAAGATATCGAATAGATCCAAACTCAGGACAGATCCCCGTGGGACCACACATGATAAGCCCTTCCAGCTTAACTGAGAACCATTGATAACTACTCTCTGAGTATGTTTTTTCTCACCTTATAGTACGTTCATCTAGGCTATATTTGCCTAGTTTGTGTATGAGAAAGTCATGTGAGACAGTATCAAAAGCCTTTCTAAAACTGAGATATATCACATCTACTGCTTCTCTCCATCCATAGGCTTGTTACCCTGTCAAAGAAAGATATTAGGTTGGTTTGACCTCATTTGTTCTTGACAAATCCATGTTGACTGTTACTTATCACTTTATTATCTTCTAGTTGCTTACAAATTGATTGTTTGATTATGAGCTCCAGTATCTTTCTGGGTACTGAAGTTAAATTGACTGGTTTATAGTTCCCTGGATTATTCTTATTCCCCTTTTTATAGATAGGTACTATATTTGCCCTTGGGATCTCTCCTGTCCTCCACAAATTCTCAAAGATAATTGCTAATGGCTCAGAGATCTCTTCAGCCAGGTCCTTAAGTGTTCTAGGATATATTTTGTCAGGCCCTGCCAACTTGGAGACATCTAGCTTGTCTAAATAATTCTTAACTTGTTCTTTCCCTATTTTAGCCTCAGATCCTGCCCCACTTGCACCCATGTGCCATTATGGAGGTACAGGGGTATAAACCAAAAGCATCAAGAGCTGATGACTTCATAGATTGATTTGATAGGTCGCTCTGCTAATCCACATCTAGAGCATGAACCATAATTTGTCTCTGAATTTAGCTTGCTTTAAAGGGCAATTCCTAGCCTCATCCACAAAACAGAGCTCGAAAGCAGGATCCGTATTCCCAAGGCATGTTGGACCTGATTCTCCACTCCCATTGCACAGCCACATGATTCCATTGGCTCCTCTGCAGTTACCCTTGCTTCACAGCAACATAAGCGAGAGGAGAAGCAGGCCTATGGTATCAGATGGGTGTAGCATTAGTTAACACAGTGATGTCAGGATCTGCCCTGCAAATGCTATCTCACATCAGCAGTCCTGTCTCATGCAAACACTCCCACTGACTTCAATAGCACTACTCAGAGGAGTAAAAAACACTCACGGTATATGGAAACCCTAACTGTGTCCACGAGAAGCTCATGAATATAACTGACTGTGAAAAGGGATTACAGCTCTTCCATAGAAGCACCTTTTCAAGTCAGTGAACGTGGGAAATGTTTCAGAGCAATATCTGGCTCTAGGCAGGGGAGAACTGTCATTATATCAGCTGCCATGGTTAAAAAACTACCTTCTGAGCAATAATTTCCAAAGGAGACTGAGTAATTATTTTACTCAGATAAGCACGGGAACATTGTGTAAAAATATGTGTACCCAGTAATAGTCAAGTGCTCTAAGCAAGGGAATTTAAAGCTGTCAACAAGGAGGGAAATACCAACTTTTTAGATTGAAAAACAGTCATAAAAAATTCCTGGCTCCCAGCCTAGTCAATACTGTAGCGAGCCACAGTTTCAAATTCACATTTTTCCTTCTGGGATGGCGTCTCAGTTGTTTTTTCCTTACCAAAACATAAGGCCTAACATGCACATCTTAACTATGAACTCTACAGGGCCATAGCATTAGTTGGTGTCAGTCAACAACATTGACTTGGGTGGAGCTACACCCATTTACACCAGCTGAGCATCGGGCTGTGTTTCCTTAAGGGATCACCAAAGCATCTGTAGCATGAACTTGAGGAGTGGTTCACATGCAAAACAATGCTGCTACCATGGAGAGACGCTCGTAGGCATTCACCTGTGCCCTGTGCTCCCCCCTGCCTTGCCAGATTGTGAGAGTTTAACTCCCAAAACTGAAGGGCTGGAAAACCAGGAAATGTGAGGTTAAAATGACACTTCCCACACAACCTTAACTCTGCCCCTGTGGGGATGGCATGAGGAACTGGGAGTATGACAGTACATTAGCCCTCCCTAACTACTCCTGACATTTGCCCCGCACCTGGCACAGTTTCAGTGTATCACACCTATTCATAGAGACTTCACTGTGCTCTGTGATTCATTGAGCCAAGGACTACTTGAGACTGGTTGCACACAAAGGCACGGTCCTGGGAGCTGCCTGAGGGACTCCTTCGGGGAAGGATCAAAGGGGAGCAGACTCACAGTTGGGTGGCACAAGGATTTTTTCGTGGCCGGCTGCCTCAGCATGTGGATTTAAGAGCACTTTCAAATAGCTGTAAACAGAAACACTGCTGCAACTTTAACTCTGGTGTTACTAGGCGCTACCCCATAATACTGCAGGCAGGGGGCTAGAGTGGCCACCCTGCACTGTCTCTCCGGAGAATGTAGGGCTAGCAAAGGTGGAAGCACTAGCGTTCTGGGGTTAGACCACTCAGTGGTTAAAGACACCAGCGCCCCATCTACACCAGCTCTGCCGTTATTGCTGGCACTGTAGAAGCTGCGCTGGGGCTAGAACAATGGTAGGAAATAACACACTCCTTGTAGACAAGGCTCTGGAAACTGATGTTCTCTGCCCATCCTGGAAATGGGCACAGCACAGCAAACAGGGCTGATGCTAGCTTCCCCCAATGAACTAGCCCCTAGGGGCAAGGTAGGCTCTACGCCCGCACCTCTCTGGAGTAGCAACCCTGCCAGCAGAAGTGTCCGTTGCAATGACCTTGCCCACTCAGAACGGAGCCTGTCAGCTTATTTCCTACCGCCTGCTAACTGGCTATAGCTTTTGGAGATGCCAGCTGGGGCTGGCTTTGAACTCATGGTGGAGAAAGTCAGGACTCCATCGCCAATCCCTTCCTCGCTCCCCCCGCCGCATTGTCAACCGTGCATGAGGTATGTATTTTTGAGGAGAAAGGGAATGCTATTCAATTCAACAGGCTTGTACTTGCTAAAAACGAACCCTATAGCTGGTATTATTATTTGTATTACAGCAGGGCCAAGAGATGCCAGCTGTGATTGGAGCCCCATTGTACTAGGGGCTGTACATACAGTTCCTGTCCTGACGAGCGTACCGTCTACATGGACAAAGGGTGATAGAAAGGAGGCGTTATTATCCTTCCCTTACAGATGGGGAGCTGAGGCACAGAGAGGGGAATGACTTGCCCAAGGTGACTCAGGGCATTTGTGGAGAGCCAGGATTGGAATCCAGAGCTCCTGAGTTGCTGCCTTGTAGCATAATCACAAGATCAGCCTTCCTCTAACCAATTGCCATGTCCAGCCAGTATAGAAATGCTAAGGCCTTGGCTTTTCTTTAAGCGCTGGAGCTGTGTTAGCATGGATCAAAGATAATCCCGATCATGTCAGGTGAATCCTTTAACACTGCATGCTTTTTCCCCTCCCCCACCCTCCCTGAAAGTACCCGTCGCTGATGTTTGACCTAAAGCACACTTTCCTATCTAATAACAAAAATATATCTTGGCAGCCTCACGGTGCAGCAGCTGGGTTTATTTTTCTGGCACTTGAAATACCCTCCCAGACCCACATAACAATCCATCTCTCACCTGCTATTTATGGAGTTCATCTCACAAACCTAATGGAGTAAGTGAGTGCTGAATTCACTCCCATTAATGCGCCCGGTGTCCAGGTCAGTGCGGGAAGCGTAATGGGAATTCATTTTGAAAATCAATGTGGATGTCAATGGAATGGCGTCCCTTAAGGGAGCGGCATGCTTTTACTGGAGCGTGCTGCTCATTCCCCTGCCACCTGCTTTTTGACTTTCTTTTTTTTTTTTAATGTCTTTGCAATCAAGGAGAGAGTTGTGGAGCCATTAGCCCTGCCTTAAATTGCTGTTTATTTTTTAGTGCGCTCATCAGCTTCCCTACATCTTCGGTAGAGGCCAAATCACTTTGGTGGAATGGCCCCCAACAATCAAATCTACTCGCAACGCCGTTGAATTCTAACATGCCTCATTCCCACGACTGTCGGGCAGCAGTAGCCATAGGGGAGATTTGGTACGAAGGAGGTAGAAATGAGAGAGGAGAAGAGGCAGCTTACGGTGTGGCATAAAATGGCTGCCTTAGCAGGTAGGCCTGTGCAACAACAATCAAAATACACCATGGCCTGATGATGTGGATACTTATGAAACTGGGATCCTTTTGTTTTTCATACAGGCATCTCCACAGAGGCGGGCAGTCCACTGGGGATGGCTGGGCTGAGGGGCAGATGGGGATGTCTGACTTTTTATTTATAACAGCAAGACTTGATAAATGCAAAGTAATGCACATTGTAAAACTTAATCTCAAGTACACATCTAAAATGATGGGGTCTAAATTAGCTGTTACCACTCAAGAAAGAGATCTTGGGAGTCATTGTGACAGTTCTCTGAAAACATCCACTCAATGTGCAGCAGCAGTCAAAAAAGCAAACAGAATGTTGGGAATCATTAAGAAAGGGATAGATAATAAGACAGAAAATATCACATTGCCTCTACATAAATCCATGCTATGCCCACATCTTGAATACTGCATGCAGATCTGGTTGCCCCATCTCAAAAAAGATATATTGGAATTGGAAAAGGTAGAGAAAAGGGCAACAAAAATGATTAGGGGTATGGAACAGCTTCAGTATGAGGAGAGATTATTAATAAGACTGGGACTTTTCAGCTTGGAAAAGAGACAACTAAGGGGGATACGATAGAGGTCTATAAAATTATGACTGGTGTGGAGAAAGTAAATAAGGAAGTGTTATTTACTCCTCATAACACAAGAACTAGGGGTCACCAATTAAATTAATAGCCAGCAGGTTTAAAACAAACAAAAGGAAGTATTTCACCTGTGGAACTCTTTGCCAGAGGATGTTGTGAAGGCCAAGACTATAACAGGGTTAAAAAAAAAAGAACTAGATAAGTTTCTGGAGGATAGGTCCATCAATGGCTATTAGCCAGGATGGGCAGGGATGCAAAACCATGCTCTGAAGTGTCCCTAGCCTCTGTTTGCCAGAAGCTAAGAATAGGTGTCAGGTAATCACTTGTCTACTCTCCTGAAATCACTTGATGATTTCCTGTTCTGTTCATTCTCTCTGGGGCACCTGGCATTGGCCACTGTCAGAAGACAGGATACTGGGCTGAATGGACCATTGGTCTGACCCAGTATGGCCGTTCTTATGACTTGTCTGTATGTATAGAAAATAGGATACAATTTGATTGTATCCTTCTCCCTCTCCTTTAGTATGCTGCCTGTCTTCATTATCATTGCCATGCAGCCCATTTATGTCAGCTAGGCTGGTGCAAAGGGGCTGCGGGGCAGACATAAATTCCCCCCGAGGAATACCTCTGGGCAGGGGCACCCTGTACTGCCTCTGCAACAGCCCCAGTTGCAGCGGCAGGCCAGAGAGGGGAGAGGATGAATCTGGGATGTAGCCAGAGTAGATCTGTGCTCTGCCTATTCTGTGTCCCTGCAAAGCCCCATACAGGTCAGTGAAGCAGGGAATGCAACTCAGTGAAGTCACCTGGGCTGCTCTAGCCAGAGGCCACCCCCATCTCAGCAGGCACTGAATAGGGGAGGCAAAAACTGCATTCCCTCTGTGCTGGTGCCAGCGCTGATGCAGCCAGCAACCCAGCTCACAGATTCTAGGGGCTTCAGGGCAGGGACTGTATCTCCAGAGTCCACGATACAATGGGGCACCAGTTCTGATTGGGGTCTTTGGCTACTATAGCAACATAAATATTTAATAATAATGATAAGTGTCCAAGGACACTGAGGCAACTGTCTACTCCCCTGAAAAGCACCGAGGGATTTTTAATATCCATGCAAAGAAAACAAGAGTTAGGTTTTTTAAGTTCTCCTCCAACCCCATTAATGTCAATGTTAAATATTGATCATTTTTGTGTTTAGCACAAACCACACAATAAAGTTTAGCCACGCTCCCAGACTTTTACTAATGTGCTTTTTCTGTCTCAACAGAAGTTCACAGTATGATGGGGGGAAATACATCAGCAGTGAAAGATCAGCAGACAGATCAATTTGGTACCTTGACATGATTTAGGAGACTGAAAAATCACCTCAGGAGGGGCCATTCTTTTTCAGAGCCACTTTTCTTCTCTCTGTTGGTCGTGTCACAAGGACACAGAGCCAGATTCAGTTTTACCAGTGTAAATCCAGAGTAGCAGCATTAACTTCAATCTAGATTGGAATCTGGCCCAGATTTGGGGATCTAGAGAAGACAACCGAGATAAAAGCTGAAGATCTATTAACCTTCATTTGTCCTTCCAGTGATGTCCCAGGTGGAACATGATCTTTATAACAGCAACATTCACTTATATCACCCAGTTTCTTACATTCTCTTTCAATAGGATCCCATGGTCAAGTTAGGAGAAGCAACCCTTACCTTGCGATAAGTGAGGGTTAAACACAATGGATTGTTTAGGAGGTGCTTACTAATAATCACAGGAAGAGAAAAAGGTGTGGACTGATCAAAATCTCATTTTAGAGCTGGTGTAACGTCAACACACCCTTGTCATCAGCAGGCAGGATCGAACCTGGGACCCCTGAATCTTAGCGTATGAGCCTCTACTGCTGTGTGAGCTAAAAGACACATAGTTCTTAGCCAGCGGTTCTCAAACCGTGGGTCGGGACCCCAAAGTGGGGGTCACCAGGGCTGGCGTTAAACTTGCTGGGGCTTGGAGCCAGGGCCGGCTCCAGGGTTTGGGCCGCCCGAAGCAGCCAAAAAAAAAAAAAAAAAAGCCGCGATCGCGACCTGCGGCGGCACCTCGGCGGGAGGTCCTTCGCTCCGAGCGGGAGTGAGGGACCGTCCGCCGAATTGCTGCCGAATAGCTGGACCTGCCGCCCCTCTCCGGAGTGGCCGCCCCAAGCACCTGCTTGCCAAGCTGGTGCCTGGAGCCGGCCCTGCTTGGAGCTGAAGCCAAAGTCTGAGCCCCACTGCCTGGGGCTGAAGCCCTCAAGCTTTGGTGCCCCCACGTGGCAGGGCTTGAGCTTTGGTCCCCCTGCCCAGGTTGGTGGGGCTCAGGCTTTGGTCCCCCTTCCCGGGGCCGTGTAGTAATTTTGGTTGTCAGAAGGGGGTCGCGGTGCAATGAAGTTTGAGAACCCCTGTTCTTAGCTAAGGCTGTAGCAGACTCATGAGTCTCTAGCGGGGCTAGGTGCCACTAGAGTGGGACAGAGGAGCACACCAAGCAGGCCTGGGTTATACTGGGAAAATTCTGACCCCAGTTACACTGGTATTTGCCAGCATAACAGAGATCAGAGTCTCCCTTTGCAGGTTTTATCTTGTACGTAGGAGCTGAACTCCAGCCACACACCCCCGTCTGTAGTCACGCCCCCGACGCATACTCTACACCGACGCTAGGAGGCTGGGGTGGCCAGTTATCTGGGCTTCACTCTACCTGGACTTTCCCCAACAGTGTGGGATTTTCAAACAGCTAGTTACACCTGCTTTCCATCTGGTGCACACTACCTGAGCGGCACATAGGGTTGCCAACTTTCTGACTGCAGAAAACCAACACCCTTGCTCTGCCCTGAGGCCCCACCCCCCACACTCACTTCATCCCCTCTCCCTCCGTCATTTGCTCTCCCCCACCCTCACTCACTTGCTCATTTTCACTAGGCTGGGGCAGGGGATTGGGGTGCAGGAAGGGATGAGGGGTCCAGCTGGGGGTGCGGGCTTTGGGGTG
>NW_020664448.1:5100413-5119162 GCF_002925995.2 Terrapene triunguis | reverse complement strand
TGCTAAACCCAGGGTTGTGAGTTCAATCCTTGAGGGGACTACTTAGGGATCTGGGGCAAAATCAGTGCTTGGTCCTGCTAGTGAAGGCAGGGGGCTGGACTTGATGACCTTTCAGGGTCCCTTCCAGCTCTATGAGATAGGTATATCTCCATATATTTATTTATTTAACATGTCCCTGTGGCCCTTAGGTGGAGGCTTGGTCACGGAGGCTCTGTGTGTCCTAAGCGCCGCCAAACAGCTGTTAGGCGGCGGAAGGGCGGAAAGTGCTGGGAGGGAGCGGGGACGCGGCATGCTTGGGAGGCGGGGGGGGGGGGGAAGCTTGGCTGCTGTTGGGTGCTGAGCACCCACTAATATTTCCCTGTGGGTGCTCCAGCCCCAGAGCACCGACGGAGTCAGCGCCTATGCTGTTTGTCGTTCAGGGTCTGTGTGTGTGTGAGCTAGGTGAAACCTTGTTATGGATTGAGTTAAAACCTTGTTGAGATTAATGGACATGAATGAACTCTTCAGTTAACATAACTGTAAGGATAAATTAATCACAATCCCCCTAAGACAAAAGGGTTATGTGACCCTGCCCGAGAGTTTTAGACTGTGTGGGCAGAAGAGTTTTTGCTGAGTATTGTAAATTCAAGCAGAGGCCTATAAGTACGGTACAGCCCTGGAAGAAGCTGGAGAGAGAGCTTTGGGGTCTGATGCTGGCTAAAGAGGTTTAGGGTTGTAAGCAACAAACCCTGGTTTGGGTTCCTCCTGGGTTTGGAGGAGCAGGACTTTGTACATTCCCGGTAAATAAACAAGATTGCATCAAAGAAATATCAACCTCTATCATCTATTTCTCGTCCCAACTGGAACACTCACAGGCTTTGATTAGCCACTTGGGTCAAAATGGGAATGAGTGGGTGACGTTCTTTGGCCTGTGCACTGCAGAAAGACAGACCGGCTGATCATAATCAATATCTATGAATCCCTATGGGTGGTCCCAGCAGATCATAGTAGCGGCAAACGAGCAGTTTGCACTGTTGTTGACTGTGCTGTGCCGGCTCCATGGAGAGAGGATTTAATTCCCCAGGACTGTCAATCAGGCACTTTCCCCATCAACACTACATTAGTTAAAATCACAGCTATAAAAATGGTGACTTCAGTACCATATGACTAGAGTTTTATATGCACTGTGATTACGTGTCTCGCCTGGGAGCCCTTGAAACCACTTTAACTAAACTGGCTCTGCTTTTCCAATATATATTGTCCCTTGTTTTTATGGGGCTTACAGCCTGGCTGTAAAAATTCATGCCTGGTTCAAGTTCTTGGAGCACATTTATCGGAGAGCTGGGATGACAGTGGGATTGCTGTAGGGGCGTTGGATGGAAATAGAGTTAGTATTTTAAAACATATTTTCTCTTTCAACAACAGTGCAGAGGCAGTGTTAGGTAGTGGCTAGAGAAGTGGACTTGGAGTTAGGCCTTGCATCTCTTCCCACTTCCCCTGGTGTAAATCAGAAATAGCTCTATTGGAGTCAATAGAGTTACACCATAAAACCAGTAGGAGAGGAGAATCAGGACTCTGGAATGCCTTCCTGCTCTGCCACTGACTCAATATGGGACCTTGGACAAGACACCTCACTTCTCCGTGCCTCAGTTTACCCTGCTGTAACTAGGATGTAATAATGATCCCAGACCGGTGTGTGGTGAGGTGTATTGAACACCTGTCTCTAACGCCTCCGAGGAGTTCTTTGGATGAGAAACACGACTCATTATTTAAAAACTCCCATATGTAAACTGATGTTCCAGTGAGTTCATGACGATGCTAGGGCCTGATTCCTGGCAGATTTGTGCCTTGTGTAGTCATTTACCCCTATGCAAAGTGAGCACAAAAAAGGGTGTAAAATGCTGCCACTGTATGCTGGTAACGTTGTGGACTCACTGGGCACAGGTGTGAATGGCTACCCAAGGCAGGGAAGAATCAGGCTCCCTCGCCTCAGGGTGTCCCAGCAAGGCAAATGCAGCCAGCCACCTCCTTCTTGTATTCCCTCCTCAGGATCAATTGGGGCTAAGCTTGAAGGCAAGAACTTGAGAACTAAAGAACTTGTTGTTTAGGGAGGCCCTTAGGAGCCTTTCAGTGGGAGCCTGATTTAATTCTTTCCTATGCAGAGACCCTGAATTTGATTCTCCTCTCATGCTGGTTTGTCACCAGTGTGACCTCCTTGACTTCAGGGAACATTCTCCTGATTTTCACTGGAGTAAATGAGAGGATAAACAGGATCCTATTCCTGTCAAGTGCTGAGAACCTCCTGCTAGGTGACTTCCATCACCACACATGACCAGGCCCTTGGTCCATTTACTCCACGACCACATAATTCCTTCTGTTTCTCCATATTCGCCTGCAGAGAAGGTGGTGTTTGATGATGCCAGTTTATAGTTGCACCATTGGACCCAGTTTATAGTTCCTGGATGTATTTGTATGTGTACATCACCTAGGTGGCTTTGTTGGCAGATACTCACTAAACACCAGCACAAATAACTGTGTTTCCCTATGCTGAGGAACATGAGGGGTTCCTGCATGACTTTGTCACTAATAACCATATGCAAAACCATCTCCCTCTCCCTGAACGCCTGGGCATTTTCCTAAGAATCTAAAGTTCAAATTATTAAGGACAAGGTTGGCGTGAATCATTAATGCTTGTGAAAGGCACCAGATGGGCAACCTGGAGAATTAAATCTTGTCTTTATCCACAGCCTGGAGGGTGGGAACACAAGTTTGCCCACGCTGCCCCGCCAATGTGTTTCAGTCATGATCTGGAGGTGAGAATACAGTTTAGACTCCCATGGCCCATTCAGTGGTTGGATTGCCTGCAAAGCTGCTGTTGGACTGGTGGCTTTTGCACTGTGTTATTTTTAAGTGCTTCACAGCTGAGATCTCTAGACAGGTATAATTTTGACGACTGAAAGTAAGTGCCTAATTGAGTGGTAATGCGGAGTGGCCCTGGGGGTAGACCACCTTCCTGCAGAGCCAGGTGATGGGTGTTCTATTCCTGCCTCTGTCCTTAGTCCAGTGAGTGGTTTTGGGCAGGCCACTGTATGGCTTGCTTTCCTCCTCCACCTTTGTATGGTGCTTGTAGATCTATGGCTAGAAAGGGCTAGCGGTTTGCGTGCTAATAATCCTCATTGTATTTTTCTCACACAGACACTCTGAGGAACATTCCCTTGGTGAGCCATGGTCCGCGCTCCTCCCCAGCCGAGCTAAACAGCTCCAACCACCATCTGCTCAGAGAACGCAAGTCGTCAGCTCCTGCCCACTCCAGCCAACCTACCTTGTTCACTTTCGATTCACCTGCCAACCACGTCCAGACCACCTTGTCTGCCAGCGCCCCACAGGACTATCTCTTCCTGCACCAGTGTATGAGCCGAAAATCAGAAAATACAAGGTACAGTAGGAGGCCTATGGGCAAACATAGGGGGAAACCCTGTAACATCAGCAATGATATTCCAGCCTCAGAGCTATATCCAGAGGGAGCGCTGGTGGTTGGCTACAGCATAGGCATTCTGGGGGGGTCTACTTCCAGCTCTGCCACTGACTGACTACCTGATCTTGGACAAGTCACTTAATCTGACATATCTATCACTGACATCAATGAGAATTGTGCCTTGATCAAAGGCATGATGTCAGCCGTAGCGCATCAGTAAATCGAGGCAGCTGAAGAGAGGGTAATGATGGCTCTAAACTATCTTCATGTTCCCCCGATCCTCACAGCTGCTGTGGGGTGGGGTGGCCCATGGCATAATTTAGAGCAGCCTTGGGGGTCATCTACATTACACCCAACTGTAAAGGCTTCCAGGGGGCTGTTCCAATGCTAGGGATTGCCAGCATGCAGCTGAACTGTGGCCACGCCCTCTCTCCCTCTCTATGTCCATGACATGCCCCCTATGCTGGAGTGCCTGAGAGGGGGCAGTTAAGAAGTGACTATGCCAGCCAAAGGAATTTTCTAGCCCTTCCGCACTGCAAGAATCTGACCTATCATTTCCAGTTTTAACCTTTAGGCAAAGCTTTCTGGACAAAATAACCATTTTTCCATTTCAAGGCACTAATGGCCACTGATGGACCTATCCTCTGTGAACTGATCTAATTCTTTTTTGAACCCAGTTGTACTTTTGCCTGCAGTTTGACACCCTTCTGACGTTTCATACGGTGACTGTGCAAACCTGCTGTAACCCAGACCTTGGGTTTGCATCACAGCTGTCAGTTGCGTTCAGTGCAGTATTTATGGGAGAATGGCAGCCGTCCCACCTCCCAGCCGGAAGGGCTGCCTTAAACAGTGGAGAGCCGGTTTGCAGAGTATAAGCAACGAGGAGGGACCACTGAGAGAATGAGAGGGGAGTAAAGGTTACAGCACAACTGGATTGCTGGGATTGGGGGCTTCTCCTGAATCCCCACAGAATTTCCCTGCTGCATCTGTCTTTCACTAACAATAAAAAAAATTTACTTCAGATGGAATTAATGAAACATTATAAATAACCCTCCTCATGGTCCAGCTGTTAGACGCCTCTTGGAGACCAAAGACCATTCTGCACACATCCTCTGCAAGCCTAGTGACAGAGGAATCTGAGACAAGGAGGAAACATAACAAGGGCTAGACGTCCTTGGAGTAGGAATAAGACCGTCCCTTACACCAGCGACCTGGTCTAGCGCTGTGCAAATAATGGATTTTTCGGTTCGCTGATAAGTCTGAAAAATTGGAGGGGGGAGGGGGGGAAATAGTTTCAGGCTGAAGTGGATACAATTATTTTTAAAATTTTCAGTGAATCGAAAAGTAAAACGAAACTTTGTTTTGGGTTGAACAACATGTTTTGTTTTGATTTTGAGCCTTTTTAATTGGTTCTGAATTGTTTTTAAAAGTAAAATTATAGGAAATTTCTAAACAAAAAGTTGCTTCAGACTGAAAATATTGAAATGTTTCATTTTGAAAAGGCTGAAATGAAACATGTCCAGATTTTAAGAAGTTTTGTGTTTCGTTTTCGGCACATGAATTCGCAAAACATTTTTGTGTCACCAAATCAGCGTTTTTCGCTGGAAAAAGTTACACTCGAAAAATGTTGCCCCGCTCTAACCTGGACTCTATAGAAATATTTTGAATGCCTAGAGAAGCATCTGCAGGTACATTAGTTGGGATAAAAATAATAAGGCCTGTCAACCGTCATGATCATGGTATCAGCTGATCTCCAGTAGGGGTCTGGAAGAAAATTCCTTCCCTGACGCATGGTTACAGCCCAAAGTGAGGTGTGAGGGCTCCTTGGTACTGTTCCCATGTAACCTCTCTGGGTCTTACCCAGCTGTAAAATGGGGATAATAATAGCAATGTGGCAGTGGCGTTAGGGGGAACTGACTAATTAACCTTTGCAAAGTACTTTCAGATCCTCAGATGAAAGGCAAAGCAAGGCTCTTCCTCTGGGGCATCTGGCGTAATTCACTATCAGAGTCAAAATACCCGGAACCATATTCCCAGGGCTGAGCATCCACTTGGTGTAATTCAGCATTGTCTTGTGATGCTCAGTCTTTGTCAAATGAGTCTATTTCTTAGCGCCATCTTGTGATGGTTTCTGTGAACAGCAGCACCTTTATCGCCACACATTGTGGGAGACGTGTCCAGACCTTAAAATAGAAACAAAACAAACAAAACCATCTTCTCGTTGGCCCTTGCCCGCCCGGTGTACAAAAGTTACGCAGAAACAAATTGTAGCTCCCCTGTGTAATTTACTGCAGGCAAAATCTTCTCTGGAACACTATTATCAGTGGCAAAACAAGGCCACACAGGACCCTGGTTCCAGAAGAGGCTAAGGGCCCATTTCCCAATTCTGAAATCTAAAATTTTCTTTGTTCCCAAACTACCCACCACCCCACGACATCCCCCATTTCCCCTACAATGCCCACAACTCACCGCACTGCCCCCGACATACCCCACTCACCCCTAACCCCTCACCCTGCAGCTCCCCCACACTCCCCACTCACCCCATAGCCCACCAACTCCCCCCCAGCCCCTCACCCACCACCCCCAGGATCTTCTGGGTCACACCAGCACCTCTCATCCCCCAGGTCAGTGTTCTGCTCCCGACCAAGGGCATGTGCAGGAATTTAAACCTGGCTGCTTTTGGAGGGGCACCTGCTATCAGCTCTCACCACGGCCCCGGGACTGGAGGAGCTCTCTCTTCCCACTGTGGCCCTGGGGCTAGAGGGGCTGTCAGCTCCAGCCACAACCCCAGGGCCGAGGAGCTCACTCTCCCCGCCGCAGTCCCAGGGCTGGATGAGTTCTGTGCCCCCATCGATTATTGGGGGGAGTGCCCCTGCTTGCCCTCCCTTGTGCACTCCCCTGCTTCCGACGTGGGCTAGGCCAGCTCCACCCAATCCCAGCCATCCATCAGTTCAGCAAATGCCAATTGTCTGCCCTGCTCTGACATGGCAAAAGCCAAATTGGAGTGATGAGTGGTGCTGCGATTCCATGTGCCAAGTTGCAATGCAACTCGCTCAGATTTGGCCAGGCCACGCTCCTGGCCATGATGGAGAGGCAGCTGGACCAAACCTGAGCACCCACGCACCCAATCACAGTGCCACTCAGATTCGGCCTGGCCTCCCCTCTCTCCAATAGAGGGATGGCAGGGCAAAATTTGAGTGAGCAGCATTGTGACTCTGTGCACCAGTTGAAGTGCTGGAGTGTCGCTCTATCTGGGTAGGCCCCCATAACCTCATGGGCCCTGGTGCAACTGTACCACTTGAACCATTGTACTTATGCCATTGAATATTATTTTCTCCTAATATCTCTGTTATTGATGCAACACAAGGCTGTATGATGTGTATAAATAACAGGAAAGTAACAGATATAATCACAGGCAGACAGAAACTGTTAAAAGAAGGTTAAGGTTGCAAAGTCAAGCACAGAAAAGTTAGGAAATGCCAGGATTACATAAGAACGGTCCATCTAGCCCAGGATCCTGTCTTCTGACAGTGGCCAGTGCCAGATGCTTCAGGAGGAATGAACAGAACAGGGCAATTATTAAGTGATCCATCCCCTGGCTTCCACGCCCAGCTTTTGGCAGTTGAAGGCTTAGGACACCCAGAGCGTGAAGTTGCATCCCTGACCATCTTGGCTAATAGCTATTGATGGACCTGTCCTCCATGAACTTATCTAATTCTTTTTTGAACCCAGTTATACTTTTGGCCTTCACAACATCCCCTGGCAAGGAGTTCCATGGGTTGACTGTGTTGTGTAAAGTAATACTTCCTTTTGTTTGTTTTAAACCTGCTGCCTATTAATTTCATCGGATGACCCCTGCTTCTTGGGTTATGTGAAGGGGTAAATAAATTAAGGGTGCCCACACAGGCGAGTGCTGAAAGCACAGGAGAGTCCATCTCCCAGCTCTCAGTTCTGCTTCAGCAGCCATTGAGGTTTGGCGAAGTGATAAGCAACTGAAAATCGGGTTTTATAGTAGAAAGCTTAGGGCAGTCTTACCTATAGGTGGTGCGATCCGCTTTCCCCCTGGTTTGGGGTGATGTTGTGAAAGTTTTGTCTAGCTCTAGTGATGATGCCCATGCAGCTTAAACGGATAGTGTATGGAAATGACAGGAGCAACTCAAGCCCACAGCACCCAATTACAACCCCACAAACACCTGGATGTATGGATCAGCTGTTCTGTCTCCAGTATGGAATGTCCCAGGTGATGGGGCTTCTAGCCATTCTCTTTGTAGATCATCCACATCCTAGAGACCAGGCAGGTTATGTTTCCCTGTATCCAGCCTATATTTGCCTTTGCCAAATTTCATCCCTTTTCTTCTAGTTGCACCCTCTTGGATCACCCTAAATAAATCCTCTCCTTCTTTGGGGCTTGCACCCTGCAGATATTTGTTATGTATTGCTTGCACACCTTTGTTTGTCCTGTCACCAAGTTATACAGAATTGGGCCAGAGTTTCAGAGGATGTAAACTGCTGTAACTCCACTGAAATCCAAGGAGCAGGAGGGTTGGAGGTCTACCTGATATTCAGCATGACCGTAGCATGCAGAGCAACACAGCACAGCAACAACCAAGGAGTCCTCTATGCCCACTAGATTTGCTTGTGTGTTGGTATTATTTTGAACACCCACGTCTATAGCACTGCAGATTTACACAGTGCTTTGCAAGCCCAGCTAAAGGCATCTTGCTTTCAAGAGCTTCCAATCTAAGTGATACAAAATAAACAAAAGCAAGTATAGGTGAGGGAGGGCAATAGATGATGAGAAGAAGGCAGAGACTGTTTGCAGGCTGAAGAGTATTTTAAGGAAAGATGCAAAAGTTGCCCTTCTGGAACAGCCGCTAATTGAATTAAGGGGCTGATCTATCTGAGCTAAGGCCCAGTTGTGGAGCTGCTCCAGGCACCCAACCTCCCATCAGAGCCAGTGGTAGGGTTACCATACGTCCGGATTTTCCCGGACATGTCCGGCTTTTTGGTCCTCAAATCCCCATCCGGGAGGAAATTCTGAAAAGCCGGGCATGTCCAGGAAAATAGGGAGGGGTCGTGGGGCTTGGATCCGGGCTGGAGCCGTTGGGGCCAGAGCCGGAGCCACTGGGGCTGGCTGTGCTCGGCCGCCGGCCGGCGCCGCTCAGCCAGAACCGGGGCCCGAGCCGGGCCGGAGCCGCTGGGACCGGGGCTGGGGGTGCTCGGCTGGGGCCGGGGCCGGGGCCGGGCCGGAGCCGCTCGTCCAGAACTGGGGCCCGAGCCGAGCCGGGCCGGAGTCACTGGGACCGGGGTTGGGGGTGCTCAGCCGCCGGCCGGCTCCGCTCAGCCGGGGCCGGTGCCCTGGGGCCTGAGCTGAGCTAGAGTCGCCGGGGCCAGGGCCGGGGCGGGCCGGAACCGGGGCCGGCACCCCAGGGCCCGAGCCAAGCTGGGCCGGGCCGGAGACACCGGGGCCAGAGCCACTCGGCCGGGGGGGGCCGGACTGGGCCGCGCCTCCTCGCGCCCCCTGCCACCGCCCCAGCCCCAGCTTACCTGCTGCCTGCCTGTTTCAGGCTTCCCGCGAACATTTGATTCGTGGGAAGCAGGGGAGGGGGAGGAGCAGGGGGCGGAGCGTTCAGGGGAGGGGGCGGGGACTTTGGGGAAGGGGCGGGGTTGGGGTTGGGCCGGGGCGGGGGTTGGGGCAGGGCCGGGGCCCCGTGAAGTGTCCTCTTTTTGTTTTTTTAAAATATGGTAACCCTAGGGCCAGTGGGCGTCCCAGGCAGGATACGTGCTGTTAGAAAGGCAGAGGTTAAGGGCTGTTCTTAGGCTTCTGCAAGAGCCTGCAATTAAGACAACCCCCTGGAATATTCACAGTGGGCTGGGTTTTATCTGTGCTGCTGCCGTTGGCGTGGGGCTGGAACCCTGCATAATGCTATGAGAACATCAGGCCAATGTTACATTATTAAAGAGAAGCAGGAAAATGGGCCAGTGCTTCTGTGACAGGATGCAGGGGCACTACCAGCTACCAAACAATGGTATTGAACCATTGTGACATACCAGGGTATAATTCAGGCTAATGAGTCACCCCTGCCCTCTAACCTGGGGTGTCCTTTACCATGCCTTGCTGCTGTAGCCTCCAGCCTGGACTGCTCACAAACAGCCTCCAGCATGCAAGTCACTCCCAGCGATGTGTGTGTGTGTGCTGCAGCCAGCCAGCCACATTTTGACTCCTACCAGCCTGGATTATGCTGCAGAGTGACCCCAACACACCCCCAGCCCCTGATCTTCCCCCAGAAATGTATGCCGTGTACTGCCCAGCCCAATCCTGGACAGTGCAAATATATTAAGTCCATTATTCCTTTAAGGGAATAATATGTACACAACTTGCTACCAATGTTCCCTCTAATTTTTTCCGTCCATGTGCAGAATGAATTTTGTTATGTGCAGAATCAATATCGAGGTAATATGCAGATGTGCACCATCACCGCCGTACTTTCATGGCAGCCCTTATTCCATCAAGAGCTCACAACGTCCTACTGCTAGCACCTAGCTGGGTCTTAGGGAAGGTCTGTCTTCAGGTGACGTCTGCAGTACCTATCTGTTCATTCCTATGCCTCCTTCCACAAGGATCAGTACATGCTTCACAAACTAGACATATAAATGCACCACTGAAATGCAGCCACCTCTGGGGAGGAAAGTCAGCAGCCAGCTAGGCCAACAGCACAGAGAGCACTGTGCAGTAGTTTGGAAAGAGAAGGGGAATTTTGGTTAGGAAGGATCTTTTCCTCTTATGCAAAATGCTTGAGATATTTAATGTTCAGACAGGGCTTCATCTGTAAAGGTCTCATCTGAATGTAAAATATAATACCGCAATATTAAAAATCAATGTAAATGTTTCTTTTTAAATCAGGACACTAAGGCTCAAAATAATTTTTAAAAACACTCAAATTCCCCTCACTACCATCCTCCTGTATTAACAATACAAAGCACTTTAAAAGTCCTATCGACTATTCAATCTTCATGTTGTTTACATTTTTACACTGGATCATCTTGGACAATTAAAGTAGCACAGTCAAGTTCGCCTTCAGATTCTCATGCACACATACAATGTTCCAATGTCTCAGTTATTAACACACACAGCTCTGTAAATTTACACAGCACTTTACAAACAAACTTTCACTTCACATGAACTTCTCCCACTTCTTTCCATGAGGCCACTCACATGTGTAACAGCTACATGAGTAATACTTTGCAGCATCAGCCCCCTAGAAAAACCACCTGTCCTCCTGCCCACAAAAAGCTTTGCAAACACTGCTAGGGGAGGTTTAAATCCACAACAGGGAATTGTTGTCATTGGAAATACGACAAAACAGTCACAAAAATATTTCCATGAGTCCTAGTTTTGGTCATTACCTTTTAAAACACAAATCTAAAAGCCAACCATATTTAGTGCTTTTCATTTATAAATCTCAAAGAGTTTTACAGAGGAAGGTCAATATCACTATTCCCATGTGGAAAATGGGGAAACTGAGGCACAGTGTGGGGTGAGGTGACTTCCCAAGGTCACACAGAAACTTAATGGCAGAGCTGGGGGAAAGAGCCAAAGTCTCTTGACTCCCAAGGCTCCCCCAGCTCCGGGGTTGCAGCAGGGAGAGAGAGGATTCCTCCAGCCCCAGAGCTGGGAGAGAGACGTCTCTCCAGTCCCTGCTGCAGCCACGGAGCTCGGGCTGGTAGAGACGTGTCTCTCCCGTCCCCGCCGCAGAACCAGGGCGGGGGCCAGGAGAGAAGCATCTCTCCCCCCCCCCCCGTAGCCCTGCATGCCCCAAGCTCCTCCAAACCCCCATCACCACCCCCCACCTCACCCCACTGCCCCCACCCACCCTACACATCCTGCGTGCCAGCACTGCTGGTGTGCAGCCCTTGATGGGCCCCTGTGGGGCTGCACAGGTGCGTACCTTCGAGGGAACACAGCTTGCTACCCCAAATGGAGTGACCCAGATACTTCAACTTAAACACACTGGATTGGATAAAACAATACAACAAGTTTATCAACTACAAAGAGAGAAATTTTAAGGGAGTACAAGTAATGAGGCGTAAAAATCAGAAATGGTTACCAGAAAAATAAAGATAAAACGCCTCCTGATGCCTAACTTAAGAAACGATATTCGATTCAAAGCAAAGTGTTCTCACCACATGATTTCAGCAGGCTTACTGACCAAACTCTTTACGTCAGGACCCCTTCTCCCAGAGTCCAACAGCTGCTTCCTTTGTCTCTTCAGGTGCGGTGAATGCGCTGGACAGGAACAGAGAGAGAGAGACAGGTGCTTGGGGGAGGGAGGTGTCCTGTCCCTTTTTATACGTTCAGTCCCCCTCTTGAAAAACATTTCCAGCTGAGACCCAGCAGACACAGAGTCTATGTGGAAGGATGTTCCCTGCTAGCTTTTTTTTTCACCTGTTTGAACTTCCTTTGTTTTCCCTCCCTGTTTGATGACTCTGTTTACTGCTTAAATGCAAATGAAGCAAAGCATACTTTCCTTTGTTTTCGGACAGACCTGTTTGCCAACTTCTGTTTGGGCGGGGTTGTGGGGTTTGGAACATAGGTTAATAACATCACACAGGGAAATCTTATAACTTCACATACAATGTTGCCACACATATTTTATCAGGACAATACTGACCTGCAAATTATGAGTTTTCCAATGGTACCTCACAAGGCATTGTTTGTACAAAAATGATAACGAAAGGGTGTGAACACATAGGGTGACCAGATGTCCTGATTTTATAGGGACAGTCCCAATTTTTGGGTCTTTTTCTTATATAGGCTCCTATTACCCCCCAGCCCCGTCCCGATTTTTCACACTTGCTGTCTGGTCACCCTATGAACACAGGAGTGCATTCTGTCACAACCAAGTCATTCCTTCCACAGGGAAGGGCTCTGACTCGTACCATCAGGGAGGTGGAGTTTGCCCAACCTAGTACGCAGCCAGAGGGCTCGCCCCCTACACCTCAGATCCCAGGTTAACCATGAAAGCTCTGTGCCTCTGAATTCCCTTCCTCCTCCCCTCCTGTTGCTGCCCCCAGGTTTCCCCTCAGGGGATTTCGCTCTGTGGTGGAGCCAAATGAGCCAGGTGTCTTTATTCACTTGTACAGGCTGGGGAGGCACAGGGAGTGTCGCACGTGACTTGCCCAGGGTCACCCAGCAAGTCAGTGGCTCTCCTGACTCCCAGACCCCTGCTGTAACCATTGGCCACACTGCCTCGGAGAGCTAAGCCACACCCTTTCCTCTTTTCTAGGAGCGCCAGTTTCTCCCAAGCCACACGGTCCTCGTTCTTCATGAGGAGCGACACGGCCGTTCAGAAGCTCTCCCAGGGCAACGGACACTGTGTGAACGGGGTTGGTGGGCAAGTCCACGGATTCTACAGCTTGCCGAAGCCCAGCAGGCACAATTCGGAGCTCAGGGACAGCGCCTACGACCTCCCGCGGAGCTTTGGCTCTTACGCTCACACCAAAGCCAGCCTCACGGGCTCTGACACGGATAACGAGGAGGTCTATACCTTTAAGACTCCCAACAACACCCTGTGCAAGGAGTTTGGGGAGCTCTCCACGGACTCCTATGACATCCCCGTCACCCCTCTCTCCGTATACCAGATCCCAAGGACATTCACGCTGGACAAGAACCACAACACGCTGGCCGTGGCCTCCAGTGATTCACCCGCTGCTCCCCCACCCCGGCCCCCTAAACCAGGGCAGATGGAGTCACGGTGGGGCAGCCCCCAGCAGCGCCCTCCGAATGGTGAAAGCATAGGTATGGTCTCTGTGGCAGCTACCATTCCCAGGAGGAACACGTTACCAGCCGTGGAGAACAGCAGACTACATCGAGGTAAGTGTTACATTTAAATGGGGGTGTGGTGGGGCAAGGCGTCTTTTCCCCAGATATCAAGTTGGACAGTACAGCCAAAGATGCTGACTCCATTAGAAAGAAGTGGGGCCAGATGCTCAGCCTGTGTAAATCAGCATAGTTCAACCAATCAATCCAAGAAATCAATGGAGCTGCACTGGTTTATTCCAACTGAGGAGCTGGTGCTACGTATTAAGGAGTTAGGCTTGTGGCATATATGAACACCCCTGAATTTTTGGGTATGTCCAGATTCTGCAGTTGGTTCTTGTCTGTATAAAGGGCTGAACCGAAACCCCAGATTCAGTCACCCCCAAACTTTGAGGAAGTTCAGATCTAGATCAAAATGCCGCCGTTCAGGCCCATCGTTTTTGCAGCTCCTGCCGGTACATTTGACTTTTAATTCAATTTATGGCCAAAGTTTTCAAAAGTCGCCACTGATTTTGGAGGCCTCGAAGTTTGGGCGCCCAACCTGAGACAACGAAAGGTAATTTTCAGTGCCCTCCAGGCCTGATTTTCAGCACTCCAGAGCAGCTGCAGCGCCTGTTGACTTTGACTGGAGCTGTGGTTCTTCAGCACCTCTGAAAATCAGAATCGGGCCTTCTCCAGCTGGACACACACATGACCATGCACTTTTAAAATGTTTATTGTAAAGCTGCAAGGAACTAACTGGCCGAGGAGAATAGTTAACATAAGGTGAGGCCTTTCCCTCCAGGACACCCATTCCAGACTGAGCTAGGTCAGCTGCAGCCAAATGCTGTTACCGCCCTCACTAGCCATCAGTGAGGATAAATGAATAAAACAGTTGTGGAGTATTTAGACCGAGCTGTTTGAGATGGGATAGAAAAAAAAGAGAGAAGACTTGCACAGTTTCCGAACTCCTTGCCCAGCTACCCATGCTCTGCTAACCTCAACACACATCACTTACTGTATAGCAATAACCAGCCATAGCTAAAGGTGAGCTGTTGAGGGCTACATGTGTCAGGGGCACTATTAGAACTAGAGGAGTCACAAGCAGGCGCCGTGTGTATTGTGAATCCATGATTTGTGTTTCAGCTTCTTCCTGTGAGACTTACGACTACCCCCAGCATGGTGGCAGCAGCACAGTTCAGTCAGCAGAGTCTGTGAATGACGGGTTCAACTCATATCTGGTAAGTTGATGCTACTATCACCCACTCGTCAGTGTGTGTCATGTGTCCCCCTCAGCCACAGAAGAAGTGAGTCTGCCATCCATGTATGCGATACACACATTCCATGCCCCAGGACTGGCTTTGCCTGTGGTACAATTCCGACCGGCCCCTGAATGCGCATGGAGGATGCCATTTTGTTCTACAAAATGGCGTCCATACAACATACATGCAAGGTCATGCCTTCCATGGCAAGTGTAGAATTTCGTGCCTTACTGAAAATGTCACTGTGGATCTGCTACAGCTACCAGCTTGGGGACCTAGGGCTTGAGCTGGCTCCATTGACTCAAGGGAAGTTTTGCTTTGACTCCAGTGAAAGCAGAATTAAAGCCTTCGTCCTTCAGCTCATGCTGGAGCCCTGGAAGTCTCTGGTTCAACCCTGGTGATGACCACCTTAACAGTTGTTTACTAGTAGCTAGATAAGCTCACACCATTCAGAACTGAAATTTGATTTGGATGCTTACACAAACCGTATCTGACTGGCGCTTCAGCTCAGAGAAGCATCAAAGAGACTGGATGCTTGTTGAAACATCCTGTGTTTTAACCATTGGACTAAACTATGAAGGGAAGTGATGGATTCTCCATCTCTTGATGTCTTCAGCTCAACACGGGATGCTTTAATGGAAGACATGCTTTAGCCAAACACAAGTTATGCAGGGGTAACTGGGTGAAATGTAAGGGCCTGTGATACACAGGGGATCAGACTAAATGATTTAATGGTCTTTTCTGGAAATATAATCTATACATCTGAATCTATGGTTCTGCAGAGCTGGGCTGGAAATGTTGCCAGCACAGACTCTATCATGAGAATTCTGATATTTCCTGCTTCCTTTTGAACTGGAAATACCATTAAACCAGCCTCTTGCGCTGCATTTCTGTCAGGGCTGGAGCCAGGACATGCAGAGATGCAAGAAAAACAGAGTTAGCTGAAGTATTTTCTAACCTCCGAGAAGGTTCAGTTCAGTCTGAAGTTTGCGTGAGTTTATCTGCATGGATTCCCCCATCCCATCTTTAATCCCCACCCTGAACTTGGAACTCAGTGAGATGTTTTGATAAAGATCATTATCAGAGCTGTGTGCAAAATTCACAGTGGAAATTAAAAAACTCCTTTCTGAATTTGCAGAGCTTCTGCAATCATGCTCTGAGGCCACAAGAAGGGGTCCAGATCTGGGAATTCAAACCATCCTCCCAGCTCAAGTTGCTTGTGATACTCAGAGCCTACTACAGCATCTTGAAAAGCCAGAGTTCCTGAGCTGGAAGAATTGAGAGGCAGAGTTATTTGCAGGACAATATAGGGACACTGCAAAGCCAGTCCACCTCATAGCAGGCTGTCCCAACTATCCCTGTGAGGGAGCCAGTGTCATGATGGGAGGTGGCTAAGGTGGAGTGGAGGGGCCAATGTATGGGACCTGCTTTCCAGGAAAGGTAGAGGAAACTGATAATTCCTCATGTACTTAGGTCACATCCGGAGACTGGATAGACTTGTGGTTGGAGACATGGTCACTAGAAATACTGATAGGTGGAAATGTGGTGAGGTGGCCTTGTTTACTTCTCTATTGGCTGTGAAGTTGGGTCTCAATGGACATCTAGAAGACAAACATCCACAGAGTGCTGGGGGAGGACCCTGTGGTTGTGGTACATATTGGTACAAATGACATAGGGAGGTGTAGGAAGGAGGTCTTGGAAGCTAAATTAGGGTGTTGGACCACACCTGGGCCAGCTAATCAGGGAACCATCAGGGTCTCAATGCGAGGATGAGAAGATGTTGTAGAGGGAGGTTTACATTTATTGGAGATTCCTTAAGGAAAGGGGGAGACCTGATACCAAAGGGATGGGCTTCACCTTAACCCAAGTAGAAACTAGCACAGGGGGATTATTAAAACCAGGAGCTGGGGGAAAGCTGACAGGTGCTATGGAGCACTTGGGTTGGGCAAAGACACCCGCTAAGGAGGACAGGAACTGTCAGCTCCTTGGGGCAGGGATTGTTTCCTCTTTCCCTGTTTGGAAAGTGCCTAGCACACCTTAGGCAATGCTGGAGATCAATTGTAATATTAAAGGTAACTCTGCCTCTCTCTAGCAGTAAAAGCTAGCCCAGAAATTACAGCTGTATGGGAGCAAAGAGAGGTTGAGGATCAGCACCAGAACTCCCCTGAACTGGGAACTGTTTGTCGTTCAGATCCAATGGCTGACGTGAATTTGGCAGCTTTGACCCCATCTCCAGTGTAAATGTCTGCTCACTGTGATAGGGAGGGATTACACTCTGGGGTCTAGGCCACAGTGAGTAACGCTGAATACTGCTGCTCGTATTCCATACCTCACTAAATATCTTCTTGACCCTTGACCTCCCCTGTGCTTTCCAGCAAGCCACAGTGGCTCGCTCCCACAGTGCTGACTCCGAGGACAATTATGTCCCAATGAACCCAGGCTCCTCGTCCCTGCTGAACATGGAGAAAGCGAATGACAATTCCCAGAATCTCTACATCCCCATGAGCCCTGGTCCGCACCACTTTGACCTGCTGGGATTGTCCTCGACGACCCTCCCAGTCCATAAAGGAGGAGCCATTTCCCAGTGCCACAGGCGGCTGAGCGAAATCCAGCCCCCTCCAGTCAACCGCAACCTCAAACCTGACCGGAAAGGTAAGACCAGTTCCTTGGACAGAAACACCTGTACTTGAGGGGAATCTTCCCAGGAACTCTACTGTGACTAGTTATAATACTACAGACATCTGAATAGAGGTATCAGCTTGTGCCACATAACCATGGGGGAACAGTGGTGCACAGCCTCCAGGCAAACACGGGGAGGGGAACTCACTGCCTTCCAGAGCCCTCCAGAACATATTGACTGCCAGGGCCCTGTGTGGGGAACCAGTCCCTGCCCCAGCACAGCCAGCCAGCTGCACTGGCCACTGTTAGAGCAACTCGGAAAATTACTTACGGAACAGAATATAAATGTCTAAAAAATTAAACTTTTTAACCTTTTTCCAAATCGAAAATTTGGGGGGAATTTTTGTTCCATGAGAAAGTTTGGTTTTTCAATTTGATTTGGGGGGAAAAAACTGAAGTTTTGGAATTTACCATGAAACAAAAATTCCAATTTCTGAGCAGCTCTAACCAGGATCTGTGTACAGGGACAGAGCCTTAGCCCTAGCCCCACCCCCTACCCCTACCCTACCCCTACCCCTACCCCTACTCCTACCCCTCCCTACTCCAATTTCATCTTCAGGGATGGCACAGTCTTCATAGCCCTTATGCACAATAAGTGGAATTCTTCCTGGCTTTTACACAAGGCCCTATAATTGGAAAGGTCCTTGCTTTCCCTCCCTCATCCTTTAAGAAACAGAAGAAATCTGTCCCATAGCAAGTAATCTGTATACCAAAAAATGTACCTTCAAATCAGCTACTTGACACACCGGTCATGTGTCACTATGGGCCTGCTAACATCCCCATTGTCTTCAAAGGGAGCTGGAACAGCACTGCCTTAATAGCTGTGCATGGTCTCTCCCCAGAACCTGCCATTATAGTGAAAGGTCCAAGCGGGAAATACTGTACAGAGCTCCATCCTCCTCATGTGGTGCCACTAGGCACCACAGCTCTTTTTGTGGGGAAGGTGGTGGTGTGGTTAAGGCACTGGCGTCTGGCACTGTACGTTCAAGCCCTGATTCTGTCTCAGGCTTCCTGTATGACCTTGGGTTCGTATCTTAGTCCCCCTCTGTAAAATGGGGATACCAGTTCTGTTTAGACTTGCAGCAGGGACTGTTTCTTGCTATGGGTACTTCTACACGTTGAGCTGGCAGTGTCATTGAGGAGACATACCCCTGCTAGTTCTGACCGAGCTAGCGCACTAAAAATAAAGCGCAGCACAAGCAGTGGGAGGGGCTAGCTACCCGAGGTACGTGCTTGCGCAGCTAACCATGGTGGTTGCATTCTACTTTTAGCATGCTAGCTCCATCAGAGCTCACGCGGCGCGGGTATGTCTCCTTGTTCTGGAAGTTATACCTCCAGCTCAAAGTGGAGACGTACACCATGGGTATGTACAGCGCCTAGCACCATCTCTGTAGCCACTGCCATAACACCAATAATCATCTGAGTTCAGGAAACACCAGGAGACCTTTTAAGCTGTCATGTTTTTCAATTGTCATAACTGATTAATTAACCATTAGCTTAAATCAGGGCCAGTGCAAGGCCACCTTGTGGCGCCCCCCCCCCCCCCCCCCCCCCC
>NW_020664448.1:4950629-5100313 GCF_002925995.2 Terrapene triunguis | reverse complement strand
GGAGAAGTGGAGCGACGACTGCGCACTTGGGGAGGGGGCGTAGCAGAGATGATCAGGGGTGGGGAGCTGCCGTGGGGGGGGAGTGTGCCTCAGGACGGGGGGGGAGGAACTGCCGCAGGACTCCCCACCCCAGCTCACCTCTGCTACGCCCCCTCCCCGAGCACGCCGCCCCCACCAGCAATGACAATAATTGCATGAAGCGGCTGCTGTGCTGGGAGAGGGAGTCTGAGCCGCACGTGTCAGCGCGCCGCCGGCAGCCCAGCCCAGGAACGCTGTAAAAAAAAATTGGGGGCACCGCTTTTTGGTGCCCCCCAATCTTGGCGACCTAGGCAACCGCCTAGTTTGCCTTAATGGTAGCACCGGCCCTGGCTTAAATTCACCATTTTGAAAATGAAATAACAGACTGGAATTCAGAGCACCTTGGAAAGTCTCCTGGTTTCTCACACATTCAGATGGAAGCTGCCGCCCAGTGCGGTGGGGATGAAATGCAGGAATCGCTGGGTAAATTCTCTGGCCAGTGTCACATAAGAATTCCGACTAGATGCTCTAATGGGCCCTTCTGGGCATAAAATCTATGGCTCTGTGAGATACTGATTGTGTGAGGGTGCTTTTCAACAGGCATGAGGTGCCCAGCACATGACAGGATTAGGCCACTAGTCTGTGTTTTAAGAACATAAGAACGACCATACTGGGTCAGACCAATGGTCCATCTAGGCCAGTATCCTGTCTTCCGAAGTGGCCAATGCAAGGTGCTTCAGAGGGAGTGAACAGAACAAGTCAGTTATTGAGTGATCCATCCCCTGTCGTCCACTCCCAGCTTCTGGCAGCCAGACGCTTAGGGACACCCAGAGCATGGGGTTGCATCCCTGACCATCTTGGCTAATAGCCACTGATGGACCTGTCCTCCATGAACGTATCTAGTTCTTTTTTGAACCCAGTTATACTTTTGTCCTTCACAACATCCCCTGGCAATGAGTTCCACAGGTTGACTGTGCGTTGTGTGAAGAAGTATTTCCTTATGTTTGTTTTAAACCTATTGTCTATTCATTTCACTGGGTGACCCCTGGTCCTTGTGTTATATGAAGGGGTAAATACCTCATTCACTTTCTCCACACCATTCACGATTTTATAGACCTCTATCATATCCCTCCTTAGTTGTCTTTTTTCACAGTATCAACATGGTAGCCGCCTATTGTTACAAAGTGCTGTATTATTACTGTTAGTTATTCCCATTCTTTCTGGACAGCAGCGCTCTCCTCTCCTTTGTAATGAGCTACATGTTACAGGGCAGATTTCCTTTTAAAATGCTTCATGGAAAATCTTCTAGTCAGAGCCCACTGCAATTAAGTGGCATGTTGATAATGTTAATTTCTGACTGACGATCAATAGAGGGAGGCTTTTCCGAGTCTAATGGGCATCAGTGTTTCTTTAATAAGCCACACCTACATGTTTTTGGGTCCTATCATTCCCATAGAAGACACATTCACCCCTCTGGGGCCCATACGACGGAATTCCCATTGGAGCCAGCGGGAGTCGGGTGTGCACATGGGAGGGATGAATTCTGCTCTGATTTCCCGTGATCCTTGCATGAATGACTGCAGGAACATTATGGGGGGAAGGGATAGCTCAGTGGTTTGAGCATTGGCCTGCTAAACCCCAGGGTTGTGAGTTCAATCCTTGAGGGGGCCATTTAGGGATCTGGGGCAAAAAATCAGTTCTTGGTCCTGCTAGTGAAGGCAGGGGGCTGGACTCGATGACCTTTCAAGGTCCCTTCCAGTTCTAGGAGATGGGATATCTCCGTTAATTTTTAATGCTCCTTGAGAGTTGATCATCCACGTGACTGTGGACATCTTTGCATTTTATTTTTTAAAATACAGTGATTTAGTGTTAGGGAGAGTTTAAAGAACGCGTTCACTGATGTATAAATCCTCCTTCTGTGACAGCAAAGCCAACGCCTCTGGACCTGAGGAACAACACGGTTATCGATGAGCTTCCCTTCAAATCGCCGGTCACCAAATCTTGGTCCAGACCAACGTGAGTACATTGGGGGGAGTCTTAACTCCTGCAACACCATCATGGACCAAGCTCAGGCCGTGTCCACATTAGCTGGACTTACTTAGCTTCAGGGTGATAGATTGTGATGGCATAGCTAATGCACCAGAAGCCACATTCTAGTCTCAGTAATATCTGCATCATTCTGGAATATGGCCATTGCAGGTGTTGGAGACGCTGGATTTACACCAGTGTGACTGAGATGTAACTAACCCTAGATCTCCAGTGTAGGCAGCACCAAAAAGCGCCTTCGGGTTCTTGTTGTGCTGGTCTCTTTAACGTCTCTTGCTGTTACCGGGATGTGTCTTCTATCTTGCAAGGCTTGTGTTTTGATTCTGAGCTGGAGATGGGCCCCAGCTGCAAAGTCTGGAGCCAGATCTGAATTTTCTAAAAGCTTGAGGATGTCTGGATTCAGGGTTTTTGCTTGGTCCGTTTTATAAGCACGGGCCAGCTGCGAAGTTTCGATCTGGATCAGACTTTCTCAAAGCATGTTGATGTTGAGATCTGAAGTCCCAGTCTTGGCCCCAATTCTAGCCCATCCAGAGAAATGTATCAGCATTTGCTAATTTTCTACCTGGTAGTGTGATAAAACTCTGTGAATACAGGAGAATTGCCTCAAATTCCACATTGAAATCCAGTGCATTACAAAGTGCTAATTACCAAAAGTCCAATGTTTAATCTCATTTGGAGATTGTTGCCTTTTTCAGAATTGTGCATAAACCAAACCACTCCTAAGTCAGATAGTTTTGGTCCAAACTCAGAGCAAGGGTGGTCATTGGCTGGCTGAGGTTTACAAAATCTTTGAGTGATCCCAGACTCAGCCGAACCTGGAGTCAATATATGGTTTCATATCAAAATTAGCTAAAACCCACAGTGTCAATGCAAAACAGGATGGCACTCAAAAGGTTTTGACTGAGTTTTGCTTTGAGAGCCCTTAAAGCAGGGAGGCAACCTATGGCACGTGTGCCGAAGGCGGCACGTGAGCTGATTTTCAGTGACACTCACACTGCCTGGGTCCTGGCCACTGGTCCGGGGAGCTCTGCATTTTAATTTAATTTTAAATGAAGCTTCTTAAACATTTTAAAAACCTTATTTACTTTACATACAACAATAGTTTAGTTATATATTATAGACTTATAGAAAGAGACCTTCTAAAAAAGTTAAAATGTATTACTGGCACGCGAAACCTTAAATTAGAGTGAATAAATGAAGATTCGGCACACCGACCCCTGCCTTAAAGCAAAGCTCAGCTGTGAGGAACTCTGCAAATTGGAACTAAAGAGCTTCATAACAAACCCTCTAAGCCAAAAGTGCCGGGATTCACTCAACTCCAGTTCTGCCACTAGTTCATAGTCTGACATTGTCCTATATGAGGACATTAGCTGTTATGACTGTTATAATAAATTGGATTGTTTGGAGACTGACTGCAGGGCATGAGAGCTGTGTGCTCAGATCACTACATTAGGAAACATACAGAGCTTGGGTTTTGATTGACAGGACGCCTGACCCCACAGAAGCTAATGGATTTTTCTCTTATCGACTAATTTTATGACCCTTTTTTACTACAAGGCAACCAATAGCTTTTTAAGATGGGGACTTCAGTAACAGACTCTGATTGCATTATATTATTCCTTATACAGTAATTAGATCTGGTTGACTGAAAACAAGATGAGGCCTTCAAGGTTTAGCCTTCCATCAAAATGCAAGTAGGCTACTGCACAGTAAACGCAAGCTTGAAGCTGTGATTAGTATGGAGGGGAAATGGCACGAGAAGCTCGGGGGCTCTATGTGCTGTCATAAGGGGATTGCAATTAAATACATCCTGTGAGATAAAAGAGTTTATGGAGCCTGGACTCTAGTAATATGATAGCAGGAGAATTGAGGCGACATAAAGAAACACGGTGATATTAAACAGAAATGAGCCAGAGCTAAGGGCCCAAATCTGGATCCTCCCTGAACTATGGGAAGCTTGGGTTGTGGAGACAAACTTTAGAAATGGTCCTTCTTAAGTGGCACCAAAACACTGGATCTCATCCATGAGCTGCAGGAAAGTTCAGACTTGGATCCCAGCTCTGCAACTCTGACCCCATCCCTAGTAAGTGGTGAGCAGTGGGGTCCTGCGGCTGTAACTAACCCATCGGCACCTCTCATTACAGCCAGACTTTCAACTCCAGCGCCTCACAATACTGCCGACCAGTCTCCACCCAGAGCATCACCAGCACTGACTCGGGAGACAGCGAGGAAAACTACGTGGCCATGGTAAGCACTGTCGAGCTTCCTAAGCAAGGCACCTATGTCCTGCAGTGACTTGGGCTCTATAAATGCAAACCACGGGTAGTGACCGTAGTGTTAAAGATACTCAGATCTATGGTGATAAGGACAATATATATCCTTATATGGATTACAGGGTGGTTGTTTGTAACATGGCATTCTAACATGTATCTATATGGAACATCCTATTGTTTTTTAATTATTGTTTTATGTTGTGGGAGCAGAGAATGAGAGTGGACACAGACATGTCGTGTGCTTCTCCCTCCCGCACCAGAAAACTCAAAAATGACCCTCCCTTTATTAAGTACTACTCTACATCATATCATGGTCCTCTCTGGGAACTGGAGGACCAAAAACTCTCTTATTTTAATTCCATACCACATTTTATTGTACCTGTTTATTTTTAAATTGATTTTTAGACCCTTCTCCCACAGGAAGTGCTGGCATTCTCTGACTGTGTGTGGGGCAGGAGCCATCTATACTGCCCCAAGCATGAAAAGGCAGGTTCCCACTGCTATAACCAGTGACACTGATGAAAGAGACAGGAGAATTTGTGTCTCTTACAAAGCTGCTACCCCATGACCTATTATTAATCAATTGTATTTAAGCTTACACAGAGCTCTTCGTCATGCTGGGAAATGTATTCAGAGTGTGTACACATTTCCCAGACCTGAAGAAGAGCTCTGTGTTAGCTTGAAAGCTTGTCTCTCTCACCAACAGAAGGTTCAATAAAAGATACTACCTCACCCACCTTGTCTCTCTAATATCCTGAGACCAACATGGCTACAGCACATTGCATACAATTGTATTTAAATCTACCTGCAGTGCAGTGTAGCGAAGTGTAATGATGATTCTGGGCCCAATTATGGCCATTCTAAGGCCTGGTTCCAGCAGAGCACTTATGCATATGTTTAACTTCAGGCATGTGAGTAGTTCCATTGAAGTCAATGAGACTGCTCAGGTGCATCAAGTTAAGCATGTGATTTGTGCTATGGGACCCCATTGAATTCAGTCCACTGAGCTGTTCTCATGGCTCTTGACCCAAATTGCAGAGAGGTAAGTGAGGGGAGAATTCAGGCCAGGCCCTCGCTTAAAGTGCTACCAGTGATGGATTTTGGATTTAGGTCCCTTGTATTCTCCTTGTTTTATTAACCCTTTTTTCTCCCACCTCTTTCCTACATTAGCAAAATCCTGTTTCTGCTTCTCCGGTTCCTAGTGGCACCAACAGCCCAGCAGCAAAAAAGAGTTCGGGGAGTGTGGATTATCTAGCCCTGGACTTCCAGCCAAACTCACCTGGGCCACACAGAAAGGTAGCTTGGGGTTTTTTTTTAATTTTTTAATTAAATATTATGTGTTTTTAATGGTTTGAAACCAGCTCAACAAACAATAGGGGCTTGATTCTCGGCTGAGATAAGGAGGCACTGCTTCAGTGATGTCAGTGGTGTTGGATCTGGCCCTGTATATTATTCTAGGCCAAATTCCACCCTTACTCACGTACCTGCAGCTGTACTGGAGGTGTAACTAAGATCATTGGAGGCAACGGCTTTTATGGTTGTAAATGAGAGCGGAATTTGGCCCACCTACTATAGATCCTATATTAGGCCTAATTCAGCTTCCACTGAAGTCAATGGGAAGATGCCCCTTTCTGTGGGAGCTGGATTAGGTCCCCTCATTCCTTTCTTACATTTTCAGATGCAGGATCTCCAAAGTGCACTGGCCTAAATTATCCAAAATGACTTGTGATTTGGATGCCCAACTTGAGGCACCTTGAAGGCGACTGCTTTTTAGAAAGTGCTGAGCACCCAGCCATGGAAAATCAGGCTGCTCTTACGGTGCATCAAGGTGAGCATCAAAATCACAAGTCACTTTTGAAACATGAAATCCCCATCTATGAGCCAAATTCTGCTGAGCCAATTAAGATGCTGCCAAATGAGGACTAGCCGGCAGGAGCAGATGGACTAGTGAGGGGAAACACCAGCAAAATGGCTTCTAGATAACATGGAATGGAATTAGTGGCTCTTCAATATGTTCAAATATGTATCTTAAATACAATTCCCCTTTATGCTATATAGTATCTTCCATGCCAACTACATGGATTACAGAACAAAACAATACACATACCTGAGAGGTGGCATAAAGCCACCAAAATCTAATCTGGATCCAGTTTAAGATTTTCTGAACCTCCAAAGTTTGGATCTGGGATTTTCGATTGTGTTTCTCTAAAAGAGTTAAGCAACTGCAGAGGGACAAGAAAATTAAAGTACTCTGAAAAGCAACTATGTAAAAACAGCATCTTCTCACTCAGTAGATCTGCTCCTTCTGTGAATTTGGAGCCGCACCTGCTTCTTTGAGTGACAAAAATAATCTTTTACTCCTTGTTAGCCCTTCAGAGCCAACACAGCTAAGAGAGGGGGGGCTGGATTCTAGTCCTTCTACTGTGTCGCTAACAGTGTCTTACTGAGAAGGAAAGAACCCAGTTGGACTCTCAGATCCCAGGCTGTGTTTGCAGCGCTGGCAGTTAGAAAGCAATATTGTTTTGCTTGTCAACTGAGCACATTTGACTCAGAGTCACTGAGAGACAATAAACATGGAAACCCAGGGTACCATTTTACACTCTTCATTCAGACCAGGCTCTCACTTGGGGCCTGATCCAAAGCCTGTTAAGTCAATAGGAGTTTTTTGATGAAGGCCTCATTAAGAAATAAGAGGGATCTAAAGAAAGGATTTGTAAGTCATATAAATGAAGAGCTACCAAGGCTAAGATATAGGCAGGTGGTCCCAGATAGCAAGAGCTGCAGAGGAGAAGACTCGTGCAGTACGAGGGGTGAGATAGTACGAGAGGACAGAGATGAGGCCAGCAGAGTGGGTAGATGTACTATCACTACGTCACGCTGTGTTCTCCTCCCCTGTACCCAGCCCTCCACATCGTCAGTCGCCTCAGACGAGAAGGTCGATTATGTGCAGGTTGACAAAGAGAAGACACAAGCCCTGCAGAACACCATGCAGGAGTGGACTGACGTCCGGCAATCAGCAGAGCCCATTAAGAGCATGAAGCAGTAATGGACGGGGCAGATGGGGACAGCCATCCAGACAGGCAAATGTCCAACGGGTTTTCCCAGGCTGGGGTTCCCCTGGGTATGCGAGCTCACTTTGGGGTTGCATTTCTACAGTACTGTTGTTTGGGTCTTTTTTTTTTTTAAAGAAACTTAATTTCAGGGGAAGACTTGGCAGATATTGTTTGCCAGTGACAAAGACCAACTACTTGCAGTGGCTGGGTTTGTGCTATTACTTTAGCTGCTGGCTATACTGTTCAGGAACTTAAAACTTAGCAATACTGGGGTCACAAATGCCCAGCATGTCTTTTGCTTACAGCTGTTATTAAAGCCACCTTGTACCTGCTAACACTGTAGTATCTCTCTCAGTCTTCTTCCGTACTGTACACCTGAACTGTGCCGAATGTATACTGGTTTGGTGGCGTCTTTTACAGGACACAGATTCCCGCTCCATACCATAGGGTGGTCCTGACCTCTTCAACAACAATGGGCAACCGCCAGGTCTAATTTGTACTTGTTTTATTATCGAATCGCTTGTCAATAACGACCGACATGCGTTTGTAACCTGCAGGGGGCGCTTCTCCATCAGTCGGTGCCAAAACCTGTGGCCATTCTGTAGCTTGCAAAGCCGACTGGTTGAGACGACCTTAGACCTCCAGGGCTGACCTCTCCTCCCCCACAGCACACACATAATGTATCAAACAGCAAGATTTACTGAGGTGCCTCTTCTTTTTAAATGGGTGTTGATGTGGGTGGGTGGGGGGTTCAAAACTCCCCAAAATGAAAGGCTTGTGAAAGGCAGGATCAGCTTGTGAAAGCAGAATTAAAGAACTAGAGGCTTGAACTCAATGGGAATCCTTTCACTGACTTCAGTAGGCTCTGGATCTGGCCCTGAGGGCCAACTTCTGCCCAGGGCAGCAGCATTTGCAGCCCCATTGGGAGACAATTCTGCTGCCATTGAAGTCAGCGGAAGCTTCGCCATTGATTGCAATGGGAGCAGGAAAAGGCTCCCCTGAGTCCGAGTGGAGAATTAGGCCCATGTGTGACTTGTATGGCTTAATGATGAGTAAGGGGAATGGGATACGGGACTGTCGACAAGGATCTGGAGGGCGTAGATACTGTACAAAGGAAGGAGTGGAATTGTTTAAGAGGCCCAAGGAGGGAGAGCTAGGTGTAATGCAGTGGAGTTGAGTGAAAGAAATGTAGGCTACTGGTGAGATCTGCAGCTGGGGAATAGTCTCCCACGAGGAGCAGGGCAGTCCCATCACTTGAGTAACCTAAGGCAGTGAAGAACATGCTGTAGGGAACGACTGTGCACTGGGCCCTAAGAACTGACCTGTGCCTTCTTCCCCCATCTCTAGTTGCCTCAGTCTGGTGGTTTGCACAGTGCAGTGCCTCAACACTGGGTCAACACTACAGTAGCAATTGGTGTTGATGAAATTAACAATCCGCAGCTGAAATGAACAACAAGCACCTAGTATACATAGGACCGTGAGATCCAGGGTCTTGACTCATCCGGCACTTTGGGTTCATCTTCTTCTAAGCCCTTGCCCCTCTGAGAGGAGTGAGAAGGAAGGGAGAACCTATTGCCTGGATAATAATCTGTAAATGCATGGATATCAATCCATGACCCCGTAACAATATGGAGGAACAACGATCGACATGTAATGGTCTGATTGCCAAACAGAATGCTAGAAACATGCTAAGCACTGATTTGGACAAACAGCATTGCTGTAAGCTAAGAGTGAACAGAAGGATAAACCAAGAGGTTAAGATAATAAACGCAATGATTAAAGAACTCAGAGTATCTATTCGGCCCCTACTCCCCCCTCCCATTGGCAACAGAGATGGATGACAAAGGATGAGATTTTCAAATGGGCCTAAACGAGTTAGGCACTACAGCTGGCCAGAAAATGGAAATCCATTCCCATGAAAAAGTTCATTTTTTATTTTTATAATTGTCCTGAATTGGGATCAAAAGTCCAAAATGACATTTTCACAGGAAGGGATTTTCAGGAAGTTAGGGGGAGAACTGAAAATGGCATTTTTTGGCTTCCCAGCTGCCCACCCGGGAAGGCTCTTGTCATTTTCACTTTCTCCCCACAGGCAAAAAGCGAAACAGCAGAAGCCTTCCAGACCCACAGCCGGGGAAGTGACATTTTAATTTTTCCGAATGGAAAATTGAAATTTTTTGGCAAAATTGAAATTTTTCCACAGAAAACAAATTGTGATTTTGCAAAATAGGCATTTTCCATCAGAAAACCATTCCGATGGAAAATTCCCAACCAGCTCTGTTAGGCACCCAATGCCCATTGAATGTGCTAACTCTGGCTGAGCAACATGTGGGGGGGATTGTCAAGACAACATCACATATATATTGTGTTGCACTGACGCAAAAGCAGTAGAGTAGTGAACGTTGCAAGGCTGGTTCTAAAGTTATAGAGGTGCCAATCCCGGTTCTTTGACTGTAGCCAGCACTGCTACTGTGCATACACAAACAGCATGCCTGTGAGGCAGCGATCGTGATGGACGGCCAATGCTCCTCTATAAAATCATGCACACGTCATGTTTACAAGTGAGAGCTGTGCATTTCCTTGCAGCCTCATGTTCGTATGACTGCCAAGCTGCATGTGTGCTGAACTAAAGCCACATACAGACACTGCCATCATCAGCAGGGGATAGAATGCAGAACTGCCAGCAACAAAACCACAGGTCCCTACCACTTGAGCGACAGGAGTTTCTCCATTAATAGTAAGTAGCTGGCTGCTGTAGTCACTGGGGCTAGCTATGAGAGGGAGACATGATAACACGCGCACACACAGGGCCAGTGTATTACAAATGCACGGTCATACCATAATATTTGCAAACACTTTCAAATTGGAATCCCAATTAAAAACAAACCCAACGCCCGATTATTAAAAGACACAGAATGAAACGTACAAGAGCACACCACAAATAACATAGCCCAGGCTGACACTATAAACGACGCCGTTCACATTTTTCCAATGCCTTCATTACACAGGCATTTGCCTTAATTGTATAACTCCTGGTGCAATCCTAGAAGCATCATTCTGAAAGCCACTAGGCCGAATAAAATGTATCACCTGGTGCTATGGGGCTTTCAGGTGCGCCCACGGTATCAGAACAATACATACGAAGGCTGAACACCCTCTGTTCCCCAGGATAGGGCTGAGGTCTATTGGCAGGGCAGGATGGTGGTAAACCGTGCCTGGCCTGTTCATCCATAGAGAATGTCTGTCTCCAGGACTGACCATCTGGTGCCTTTTAACAGACATTAATTAATTCTCCCTGAGCCTGGACTGACTTATTCACATTTAGTATCTGCTTCAGAACGGGTGACAAACAGTGTCAAGCTCTCTCCCAATATTCAACAGTCAGCGAGCTTCATCTCAGGGGTCGTTCCATCCAAGGGCTTCATGATAGTTGTCTGGGTGGAATTTACCCCTGCGCAGCGGGCCAGCATGAGGCCTATGTCCCGCCTAAGCCCTATTTTGGGACAGGGCCCTGCTGTGAAATTGAGGTCTAGCCTCGCCTCCTGGCTCCGAAGGGCAGGGATGTTTGGCTCCAGGCTTGTAAGCCCAGTCCACATGTTTGCTATGAGGAATGCCTCGAAAGGAGAGTTAAAATACTGAGCCATGTTTACACATTGAGAGGGGGCTCATACAACTCAAACCATTGACATCAGTGGAGCTACTCCTAGTTATAATCCAGTGTAAGCAATAGGAGAATCAGGCCCATCAGGTGCCTTAAGACATGCAATCCAGGGCAGAGGACCCAGATGAAGGCCCTCAGTGAGGCGCAGGGCTTTGTCTGGGCTTTCTGTTTTGGGGTGCATTTCACTTTGAGTGGGGAGCGCAGCTTTGCCAATGAGTTTGTTCTTTTTCAGTTTTTAAATAAAGTTCCTTCAGCATCAACAAGAAACCAGTGGCACTGGAACACTTTTAATAGTGGGGGTGCTGAAAGCCAGCCCCCTTACCCCTGTCTGACCCCGCCCCCCAGAGCTGGGGCCAGGAGCAGGGCCATGTCTCCCCAAGAGGGGGGACTCAGACAGGGGTAAGGGGGGCGAGCACGGGGACAGGAGAGGAGCCCCGGAGCTGGCAGCCAGGACCCCAAGTGTGGGGCCGGGAGCGGAGCCCGGTATAAAACCTGGGGGTGCTGCAGCACCCCCCGTACCCCGAGTTCCCGCCCCTATGCAAGAAAATAATTATTGCTAATTATTATTGTTTGGGCATTAACAGCTCTTCCAGATCTGCCCCTCCCTCCATCCTGCAATGAGCACTGCATGACCCAAATGGATCCCATTGTAGGATGCTGCTCTTTGAGACCATTATGCTGCCTTGCAAAACTGTCCAGAAATTTTACCAGCCCAGGCACATCTTCTACTCTCCTACCCTTGACCATGCAAAAGGCTGATGATCATGAAGAAGCTATAAGGAAATTTTGCAAGGCTGCCATGATGGTATTTTACAGGAAAAATAAAGCAGGTGTCATAATGGTCCAAATAAAAAGAATACTAATCACTGTGGTGTTGCAGGAAAAAACTAATAGAGGGGGCCAGCATAGATCTGTGTCCTCATAGGTCTGTGAGTGCTTTGTTGCCAGCAAGCTACTCTGTCCTGCATACAGCGTCTGAATCTTTTTGCAGTGAGACAATACAAGAAGAGCATGATACGTTGTGTTTCTATAGCCCCTTTCATCGTAGAGCTCAGTGGGCCTGGTCCAAAGACCACAGAAGTCAGTGTAAAGATTCCCATTAAATTCGATAGTCCCATTAACAGGATATTGGCAACCCTTGTAGTCTAAACATTGCAGCACTGTGGTACTTCTTGAGACCCAGGAAGTGGAAATAAATGGAAACAAAAGCAAAACTGATTCAGCTATTCTCACTCGCCCAGTTGAAGGGATTTGCAAAATGTAACAACAAAAATGGCATACGCATTGGGAAACAAATAACTTTTTAAAAATTCTTTCAATTTTAATGCTCTAAAATATTATCATTAACACAGATAAGATTTTTTTTTAACAAGATATGATTATTGGCCTTACAACGTCCCTTTAATTTATTAACCCTTTAGATTCATTTCACCCACCAGTGGAATGCAGCCACCTCTGGTGTGCATCACAACTGCTCTTTTAACAACACACAGCAGTACCACCCCACATTTTAGGACAGGCAGGCCTCTCAACAAAATGTCATTATTATAGAGATGAAACTGAAGCCAGCTTCAGACAGGAAACTTAACAAAATATTGGGCCTGATCCAAAGCCCACTGAAGTCAATGGAAAGACTCCTATTGAGTTGAATGGATGTTAGAGCAGGTTCTGTGCTCATAGTAAATTGATACACGCCCTGCCTGTGTGACTTGTAGCCTGCATGCACGTATACTCAGAGCTTTGGGAATTCACCAGAAGATGCGTGATCAGAAATTCATTTTCTCTTCACATCTACCAGGCTGAAGAGAAGTTGAACTTGCCAAATGGCCACGTACTATTAGGATGCTACTGTATATCTTGAAAGCCAGGGAGCTGAAACAGGAACAGCCTGGGCATTTTATGACTGATGTCAGTGGCACGACAGATACAATAGCAGATGAGCTGTTCTGTGTGGCAGTCCCATTGTGCACGTGATTGCTTTAATTCCACACTAGAACATTCAGTCAAATGCAAACATCTCGACTGTTGTGACTGGGAACAAGACTTGGAGTTGGTGATCAAAGTTTCCCACCCTGTCCAAGTAAATTTTTAGTACATACGTGTGTGTGTTCAGCTTTACTTTGAAGGCAGCTACAGACCTCCTGAAACTGCTGGGTGCATCTCCTGCTCTGCTCACTGGTGAGCACGCATTATGTTCTCCCTTTCACGTTGTTCAGGAAGGTGGTGTGTTCCTCACATGTCTGTTACACAGCACAGTGTACATAGTCAGTGCATACTCAATAATAACCTGCAGGCTCTGTGCATTATGGTGCTCTGCCTTCAAAGAAAGGTACATTGAGGGGCCTAAGTATGTTGACCTGATCTAGGTAACTGCTGTGACAAAAGAACTCACTCCTGGTTGTTCAATCCCTGGTGAATGTTTGTGCAGCATTTCTGCTTAACCCAGCCTGAAAACCAACAGCTTTAAATGCCTGGGCATGAATGACTTCGCCCTGAGGGAATTAGTCTATTGCATCCCATCTGCAGTGGGACAGCCAAGGAAAAGTGGCTTCTTGGTTAGATCTGGGTATTTTAGGGAGTGCAATGCCTTGAAAATAATTAATCTTAAATCCCAATGAAAGGCTTGGTCTGATTCTCATGCCAAGGCCTCCCGCCTTTGTCATCCCACCTAGAAAAAAATGGGTGTGTGGTGATGAAGAGAAGTTGAATTTTTGTCAAGTGCTGTGCCATTTTTCTCATTGTTAAGGTATAACAAGATCATGGCACAAAACCCTCAGCCATACCGTGCTCAGCAGATATTTTTTAAGGGCGCATGTATCCGAAAGCATGTATCACTTCTTGCAAGTTACCAGCTATGAGCTATCCACACCCTTGGAACTGCATTAGCTGCCTGTAGCTGATTTGTTTAGGGTTGACGTTCAGTGTTGGGTGGGAAATGAATTGCCTGCTGCTATAAATGGCTTTGGGTTCTAGAGTTAGGCTTGCGCTGAAGTAGGAGAAAGAAAAGGAGTGTGTGTATTGTACAGGGGAAGAGTGGCGCAATTCACAGACAGAGCCAAGTTCTCGCCCTGTACTGTGTGGTTGCTGTCGGCTGGGGTTTGGGATGATTTAAATCAAGCCGGATGAATTTAGAACGCTGTGCTTAGTTATGGACACCAGCCATGTGAAGGGTTCCCTGGCCTGTCTCTCTGGGGAATTATGTAAGAGGAGGAGCAAGTCCTAATGGTCTAGGGTGACCAGATGTCACGATTTTATAGGGACAGTCCCGATTTTGGGGGCTTTTTCTTATATAGGCACCTATTACCCCCCACCCCCGTCCCGATTTGTCACACTTGCTATCTGGTCACCCTATAATGGTCTGAGAGTAGAACTGGATATTAGGTCTATCCTGGTCCTGACACTTAACCCCTTCCTTTGGGAACCCCTCTGCCTGAGTTTCCCCCAGGAATAATAAGGGGTCAGCAAAACAGACCTGACTCACAGGGATGTGGTGAGGATTGCTAATGAGTTAAAGCCCTTTAAAAACACAGGCCCTGATTCTGCAAAGGGCGGAGCACCTTCAGCTCCACCATTGATTTCAATGGGGAGCGGAACTTGCTTGGCATCCTGCAAGTTGAGCCCCATCCAGCTGTGGGCCCTTATCCCATGAAGTTCAGGTGAGCTGGTCCCACAGAACGCCAGCTGTCAGCAAAAGCACACTTGGTAACAGCCCAGAGGTGGCGGGTGAGGAGCCCTCACCAACAGACAGTGTGGCACTGAGGCGCAGATTCTTAGAGGTGCTTTGGAATAGGGATAAACAGCCGCCCTGGTATCGGCATGGGAATGGTGTAACGTTCTGGGTGATCCCGTTTCTGTGTCCCCTTTTGTCTGTGAGGAGACAACACGGCTGAGACTCGGCGTGTGGTGCCAGAGCTTCGCTCCAAGCCGAGAGGGGCTCTTCTCCCTCTGCCCAGTCTCCTGTGAGGAAAGAGGCCAGAGTCCGTGCAATTCCTCCCAAGCCGCTGAGATGCAGAGGAGCCTTTCCACCCTCCCAGCAGTCAACTCTGAGGGAGGAGAAGCCCCAAGCCCAGACCTGGCACAAGGGGAGTCGCCCCACAATAACAAACATGGTGCCACCTCCTGACATCGCTTTATTACATCTGTATCAGCAAGACGAGCAGGGACTGGGAGTCAGGAGACCTGGCTTCTCGTCTCAGCTGAGCCAGCCACTCACTGTGGCCTTGAGCAAGTCTCATAGGCCTGGTCTACTCTGGGAAGGGGAGAGGGGGGATCGATCTAAGACACGCAACTTCAGCTATGAGAATAGCGTAGCTGAAGTCGACATATCTTAGATCGAATTAAGATTACTTACTTTGCATCCTCACGGCGCGGGATCGATGGCCGCAGCTCCCCCTTCGACTTTGCTTCCGCCTCTCGCACTGCTGGAGTTGAGCAGTCGACGGGAGAGCGATTGGGGATCGATTTATCGCGTCTACACCACACGCGACAAATCGATCCCCAATAGATTGATCGCTACCTGCCGATCCGGCGGGTAGTGTGGACGTACCCTTAGGGTCTGCCTACACTGTGATTAAAAAAACCTACAGCACCGAGTCTCAAGCCCCAGTCAGCTGACTCAGTCTCCGGCTGCTGGGCTAAAAATAGCAGTGTAGATGTCCAGGCTCGGGCTGGAGCCTGAGGTCTGAGATTCTCACCCACTTGCGAGGTCTCACAACCCAGGCTCCTGCCCAAACCCGAAGGTCTACACTGCAAATTGATAGCCCCACAGCCGGAGCCCCACAAGCCCGCGTCAGCTCACCCAGGCCAGCTGCAGCCATGCTGCGGTGTATTTAATGCAGTGTAGACATACCCTTACTCTTGCTGTGCTTCAATTGCCTGCCATGTAAAATGGAAAAGGTGACTTGACTGGCCTCAGTGAAGTACACTGAGATGCACAGACAGATGGTGCTGTGGAACTGCACATTATTATTATTGATTGATTGCCCGTTGCCTCATTAGGTGACATGTTGTGAGTGGGCAACTTCGGGATGTGATGACAGGAAGTGGGGATCACAATTATTTTGTGACCCCTGGCAGCTCTGTTCAGTTACACGATGGTTCCCCCTCTTCTGAGCGCACATGGAAACCAGATGGTGAGAGCCAGGTGTTAGTTAGTGTCTCTTGCTGCGAAGGGTTTTGGGTGCTTTAAAATAAGCCAGAGAAAACTCCCAAATCTCTAGAGCATTCCTTCTGCCCCAGGAGTGAGAGAACTGGGGAATTTTCTGCAGAAGGGGAATTCACATGTTGTTTCAATGGTGTCGCACTTGTTGTATCCCATCTTATGATGTAGCTAATCAGCTAAGACGATGAAGTTCAGACCCAGGTGTTGTGAGTTTTACTTCCATATTGTAGTGGTTACTTTGGGCTGATAAATTGTGCAGTTCCAAGGTGGATTTGGACTGGATTCCCCGAAAGAGGGCAGAGACAGTAATGTCCTGCAAAGATCCCAGCTACATTCCTGGCCAGGCCATTGGAACAACCAAAAAAAATGTTGGCCCCCCAGTGAATCCTACCCAGGTTTTATAGAGAATCAGGTGCATGCTGGAAAGTACTTTAGTCTCTGCAGTGTGACTGCCCAAGCAATGCCAACATGATCAATAAGGCTTCTACTAACATACCTCACAATCAAGCCACAGTGCTTTGTTTTAAGGCACTCCCAGGGGACAGAAAGGAGTGGAGATTCTCCACTAAATATATGTGTGTATGAGCTCTGTTTAGAATCAGCCCAAAGTCAGCCCTGGCTTCTATACAGTACCTTATTAGGCCTCCTCAGTATAACATGTATGAAAAAGGACCAGTGCTGTCTGGTAGCTATAGCTGTGACCTGTGACGAGAGAATTCTGACCTACCCACCCTCAAGTCCCAGGGACAAGGTAAATTGGAGCTTGTATATTTGAAGGCTGAAGGTTCCAGTGCACCCCAAGTTGCTGTCCCTGTATCAACCACTTCCTTAATTCCACTGCAGTTTTTCCTTTCAGGGCTCTCCTGCGCTATTTTAGTTGAAGTACTTTGGCTCACAGCTGAAAAGCACTAAGATGCTGTTATTTATGCACTGATATTATGACTGTTAATGATATTCCTGCAGCTTGACAGCTGTAGTTTTATTAAATCATTTCTTCCATGGCCACGTCCGTGGCATCCTTCCCTCTGTTGGTCTGTCCTCGGTCTCCTGTCCTCTTGTCCGTCTCTACAGTTCTTTGGGATGTATTGTTGATAAGGTCACCACAGCACTGGTTCACATGGGAAAGACCCAATATTTAAGGCTTGTAGGGCTGCCAAAGTGTCATGAGATATTTTCCAAGCCAGCCCAATGTGACACCATTGTAACATTTATTCCCCTGTGCATACAGATGGCAGGATCACCAGTTGCAACACAAACAGATAGAACCCAGGACTGTCAGCTCTATCATTTGAGCAAAATTAGATTTTCTGTCAACTCACTAGTGGTAGTAGGGCTTTTCTATTCTGTATGGCCACTCATTAGACGGTAGTGGTGCACAAACAAATTGGAGTGTGGGCTACACTCTAAAGCAGTGGTTCTCAACCTAGCTACCATTGTGAGCTGCATATGCGGCCCAGAATGTGTTATGTGGGTTGCATCCAATATTACTTATATGGCCCCGAGGATGTCACATGGGCCGCAGCTCTGTACTGACGGGCCGCAGGTTGAGAACCACTGCTCTACAGGGCTGATCAAAGACTAGGCACTAAGACAAGTCATGAGTTCTCAGCCCATCTCTTCTGCTGAGTCCCTCTGTGGCTTTGGGTGAGTCACTTATCCTGCCTGGATCTCATTTCCTTTCCCATTTGTAAAATGAGGATAGTAGTACGTATTTCCCTATCTCACAAGGGTGTTGTGAGGGTTAATTAGTTAATGTCAGGAGATGCAAAGTGCTGTCAGTAGTCTGTACATTACTGGATCACTACATGATGATGATGCACCTTAATGTTACGACACCAAATGTCACAATGCCATCCTGGAACCAGGATGTCCTACTGGATAAAACCCGTTAAAAGCGCTAATCCTAAATTGTGCAGATGAAGAAAGGTGGTGGGAGAAGGCTTTTTACACAGTTTTGAAGCTCTGCTGTCATATCATACAAGAAAACGTCTGCCACTTTAATGAGCAATTAAGAGCTCCTGGCTGGAGAGCAATGAATATAGGGAATGTAACTAGGGACTTGGTCCTGCATCCATTGGAATTAATGGGAGTTCTGACACTGACTTCAGTAAATTCAGGATCAGATCCTTTGAATAATCAGTAAGGCCCAATCCAATTTCCACTGAATTCAACAGACTCCCATTGACTTCAATGGTAATTAAACTGGACCCATTTACGTTAGGATAGCTTTTTTAACTGCTGTGAGGCGTGTATGACTGGCAGCTTTGAAGCTGTTGAATCTGCAGCATATTCTCAGTGATATTTTGTGTGTTCCAAAGTGTATGACTGTTCTTAAACAGGATTGTGGGGTATTTTTTTCCATTTGTAGAAGTCAGAAAGGACAAAAATAATCAGTGGCAAAATGTACAGTGTGTGTCTTGTGGTGTCGCTGTTTGAGTTGGTTATTAATTTTTCAAATCACTGTGGACAACTAATCACTTAAGTTATTAATTTATTCATGGGTTTTTTTCTAAAAAAAGAATAACTTGAAACACTTATTTATCCTGTAAATTGCTCTTGAGCTTACCCTAGATAATATGTTTTTGCTGTTAATAAACATGGTACATGCCTGAAGCAAAGTTGATCTTGTTTTTAACTATTGTATCACAGCAGAGAAGCAGCAGGAAAATAAAAAAATAAAAAAATTGACAACCACAATTCCTGAGTTGCAATGTTATTTGAATCTGAGGGTAAAGACATCAGTTCGTGAACAAATGGACTCAGGCACCATCTTTGACCTTTCATAAAATCATTTGTGTTGGAAGAAGCCTCTTATGGGTTAGCCATAATTATGGATCGTTATGGGTTGTTTGCCAGAAGCTGGGAATGGGCGACAGGGGGTGGATCACTTGATGATTAGCTGTTCTGTATATTCTCTCTGGGGCACCTGGCATTGGCCACTGTCAGAAGACAGGCTACTGGGCTAGATGGACCTTTGGTCTGACCCAGTAGGGCCGTTCTTATGTATCCTGCACCATGGCAGGAATGAGACAGCATTGGCCTCTGGTGAGACACAACCAGCCAGTTCTCCAGCTGGAGTAAATTGGCATTGTCCTGTTTTAGTTCATGGCGATATGCTGATTTACACCAGCTCAAGAGCTGACCCAGGACTGGGTATAAAATGAGGCTCACACTTATCTCATGGTATGAGGTAAAGTGCATCACACTGGGAGCACAGGTTATTGTACAAAAGGATTCTCAACAGGGGAAAGGTGCAATGGGTCCCAACCTACCCTGCTTCCCAGCATGCCAAAACCCTGCCTGGTGCCGGCCACTGCATCCCATCTGGAAGGCTTAGCCTCAGTGTAATAAATAACATGGGACTGGCCATTGGCCTATGGGTTAATGTGCCTTTTCTTCACTCTCCTTCATGCTGCATTTTTAGAAGAGCTTGTCAGCATGTTAATCAGTTTCTCTCTCTGCCACAATCAGTTTTTCACACTTATTTACTCCTGTGGAGATTTTTCTCCTTCTCAGTTTGTTTGTGCTTTTCCCTGTCTCACTCTTACTAAACTGAGCTCAGCCCATGTCTCAACTATGGGGAGGGATATTTTGGCCCAACGCACCAGGGCAAACCCCTGTTCTTAGAAACAGAATAAAAGGGGAAATGGGGAGGCAGGCGCGGAGGTATTCTCCAAACCTCTGACTGCTTTTCATACCAAAATGAAACAGTGTTGCCAACTCTCATGATATTGTCATGAGTCTCATGATAATTAATGTTTTCCTTAAAGCCCCAGCTCCTGGAGTCAAGTGGCTATGTTATGGTTTCAGCTTTCATTCTTAAAGAAAAAGTAAGTTTCTAGCCCTAGTGGCTGTGGATAAAACTTCAAAATGAGACCCCCAGTGCATTCTAAAGGCTCAAAAAGCAGAAGGCAAATAAAAAGAACACCAAATCTATTATTTTTACATAATCTCATGATTTTAAAACCAATCTTGTGATTTTTGGCAAGCCTGATTCATGATTTTTGAACAGTTGGGGTTGGCACTATTGATGAAATGCCACTCACCGCAGACTAGTGCAGATCTTCATATTACAGTTGAGTTTAGTCTTTGGGGCAAGCTACCATGACTGCCAAATACCATTTGGATTGGGTAATATTTTATATTGACTTGGTACAAAGGTAAATAGAAACACAAGGTGCCAGGCAGTGCAGCGTCAAGGCCTACAGGTCCCACTGACTTCAATTGGAGTTGGGGTACTTGACACTTCTGAAAGTCAGGCCCTTTTATCTTTTTGTGGGAATGATCCTCTAAGCAGAATGGGACAGTGCAGAGAGAGAGAGAGAGAGCGAGATGCTATGTAAGAAACCCTTCCCATCACAAGCCTTGTCTTCACAACTAAAAAGGTGTGTTTTTTATGTGGTGGGTAGCTAACACAGGGGTAAAAACACAGTGAAGACAAGGCAGCCCTAGCCCCCTATTTGTGATTGACATCACCTAGTTACCTCACAGTAAAGCTGAAGTGTCTGGTCTTCTCTGTATTTTTACTTCAGAATAGCTCGGGCATGTTAGTTAGCTTGAGGTAAAAACGCAACTTTTTTAGTAGTGAAGACAAGGCCAGAGGGAGCTGGAACGAGGGTTGCCAGGCGTCCAGGTTTCGAATGGAATGCCTGGTTGAAAAGGGACACTGGCGACTCCGGTCAGTACCGCCAACCGGGCTGTTAAAAGTCTGGTTGGCAGCACAGCGGGGGTTTGGGGCTAAGGCAGGCTCCCTGCCTGCCTTGGCTCCGCACGGCTCCTGGAAGCGGCCGCCAGCTTCCTGCGGCCCCTAGGAGAATGGGCAGCCAGGGAGACTCCGCGCGCTGCCCGCGCCCTGAGTGCTGGCTCTGCAGCTCCCATTGGCTGGGAACCGCGACCACTAGAAGCTGCGGGGGGGGGGGCACCTGCAGATGCGAGGGCAGCACGCAGAGCATCCCTGGCCACCCATGCGCTTAGGGGCTGCAGGGACCTGGAGGCCGCTTCCTGGGAGCTGCGGTAAGTGCCACCGGGACCCCATATCCCAAATCCACTCCCATACCCCAACCTCCTGCCCCAGCCTGGAGTCCCATCCTTCACCCAAACTCCCTCCAGGAGCCTCCCACACACACCCCAACCCTCTGCCTCAGCCCGGACCCCCCTCCTGCAACCCAAACCCCTCATCCCCAGCCACACCCCAGAGCCCGCACCTCCAGCTGGAGCCCTCACCCTCCCCCCCCGCACCCCAGCCCCCTGCCCCAGCCCTGATTCCCCTCCCGCCTTCCGAATCCCTCGGTCCCAGCCTGGAGCCCCCTCCTGCAACCCAAACCTCTTATCCCCAGCCCCAACCCAGAGCCTGCACCCCCAGCCAGAGCCCTCACACACCTCCGCACCCCAACCCCCTGAGCCAGCCTGGTGAAAATGAGTGAGTGAGGGTGGGGAGAGCGAGGGACGGGGGGGGGTGGAGTGAGCAGGGGCAGGACCTTGGAGGAGGGGCAGGGCGGGTGGAGCAAGGGTGTTCGGATTTGTGCGAGTATAAAGTTGACAACCCTATCTCGTGCTACTACACCTATATATAAGGAATACTAAAGTTCCTTTAGGTTTACAATCACACGTGGAATGATTAAATCAAATATGAATAATTTCTTCTTTAGTCAGACACAAACAAGTGAAATGCAAGAACTTAGCAGATGCCTTGCAAATATTTAAACACACTACGCATACATCCTTGAGATACCTGTTTCAAATGGAGAGAGGTACATAGTGTGTCCCCCAGGGGTCTGTACTGGGCCCAGTCCTATTTAACATATTCATAAATGATCTGGAAAAAGGGGGAAATTGTGAGGTGGCAAAATGTGCACAGGATACAAAACTACTCAAGATAGTTAAGTTCCAGGCAGACTGCGAAGAGCTACAAAAGGATCTCTCAAAACTGGGTGACTGGGCAACAAAATGGCAGATGAAATTCAATGTTGATAAATGCAAAGTAAGGCACATTGGAAAACATAATCCCAACTATACATATAAAATGATGGGGGTTTAAATTAGCTGTTACCATCAAGAAAGAGATCTTGGAGTCATTGTGGATAGGTCGCTGAAAACATCCACTCAATGTGCAGCGACATTCAAAAAAGCGAACAGAATGTTGGGAATCATTAACAGAAAGATAGATAATAAGATAGAAAAGATCATCTCGCCTCAATATAAATCCATGGTATGCCCACATCTTGAATACTGTGTGCAGATGTGGTCGCCCCATCTCAAAAAAGATATATTGGAATTGGAAAGGGTTCAGAACAGGGCAACAAAAATGGTTAGGGCTGCCATATGAGGTGAGATTTATAAGACTGGGACTTTTCAGCTTGGAAGAGATGACTAAGGGGGGGTATGATAGAGGTCTATAAAATCATGACTGGTGTGGAGAAAGTAAATAAAGAAGTGTTATTTACTCCTCATAACACAAGAACTAGGGGCCACCAAATGAAATTAATAGGCAGCAGGTTTAAAACAAACAAAAGGAAGTATTTTTTCACATACAGCACAGCCAACCTGTGGAACTCTTTGCCAGAGGATGTTGTGAAGGCCAAGACTATAACAGGGTTCAAAAAAGAACTAGATAAGTTCATGGAGGATAGGTCCACCAATGGCTGTTAGCCAGGATGGGCAGGGATGGTGTCCTGAGCCTCTGTTTGCTAGAAGCTGGGACTGGGCGCCAGGAGATGGATCACTTGATGATTACCTGTTTTGTTCATTCCCTCTGGGGCATTGGTCACTGTCGGAAGACAGGTTGCTGGGTTAGATGGACCTTTGGTCTGACTCAGTGTGGCCGTTCTCATGTTCTTAAATAAAGGTGTAGGACTGTAGGGGTGCATAGGGTAGGTGGGGCTATGCCTCTGTGTATCAGAGGACAGAATCAAGACCAGGCGTCTTTCTCTTGTTAAAGTGAACTTAGTACTGGTGAAATATGTCCTGGAGATAAGCTGCAGAAAGCTTAACACATGGCCAGAGCCAGTGCAAAGTTCCTCGTGCTCTCCCACTGTGCATCAGCTTTTACCTTCAGGAACCACCTCTGGGGTAGCTCAGTCGCCATCCCAGACAGTCACTGACCCATCTCTTGAGACTGAAAACAAGGTGGTCATGGACAACTGGATTGAACCCAGCACGTTAGCAATAAATACAATGTATAAGGGCATCTTTTTTCCAAGATTGAAACCTCCTTTTCTATAGTAAGGGACATTTTAGAAGTTACTTCTCACCCACCTTTAGAGAGGCAGGATGACCTTATGGTTAAGGCTCTGTAGCAGGACTGCAGAGATCTGTGTTTAATTGCGAGGTGTGCCACAGATTTCCTTTTTGACCCTGGACAAGTCACTTAGGCTTGGTCTACACTAAAAAAATTAGGTTCGTTTGACTACATTGATCGGGGGGTGGGTGTGTGAGAAAAATCTGCACCCCTGAGCAGCATAGTTAAACTGATCTAAGTTTAACTATGTGTAGTCCATCAACCTAGCTACTGGCTCTCGGGGAGGTGGCGTATCTATATGTAACACCGACAGACCCCAGTCGTGGGCAGGCAGGCTCGAACCTAGGGCCTACGGAGCTTAGTGCATGAGCCTCTACTGCATGAGCTAAAAGCCAACTGGCTGTTAGCTAAGGCTGTAGAGCAGATGCAATCTCCCTCTCTAAGTGGTCTCAGTGCCACTAGATGGGACAGAACAGCGCACCCAGGAGGTGTGTGGGTTACATATACAGTGTGTCAGCACAGGTACTGTCTACACTGAAGCACTACAGAGGCGCAGCCGTGCCACAATAGCAGTTTTAAGTGTAAACAAGCCCTTAAACTCTGTCTCTGTTTCCCATCTGTTAATGGGGGTGATAATACTTCATTTCTTCCACCCTGTTGTCCCTCTTGTCTACTTAAATTGTAAGCTCTTCAAGGCAGAGACGGTCTCTTACAATGCGTATGTACAGCACCCAGCACAATGGAGGCCTGGATCTCTGATGACACCTCTAGTACCACTGTAAGACAAATAATAAAGCGAAGTTTCGTAGAAGTCAAACATTTGGAATCCCCCATGGACACAGGGTTACACAATATACTGGTAATAGTGGGTATCTCTGTATTTTTTAATTGTGTTACTTTTAAACTATATAATTACAGAGCTTGGGCCATATTCTGATCTCATTTGTAGTGGTGTAAATCTGGAGTAACTCCACTAAAATGACAGGTTTCAGAGTGGTAGCCGTGTTAGTCTGTATCAGCAAAAAGAACGAGGAGTACTTGTGGCACCTTAGAGACTAACAAATTTATTTGGGCATAAGCTACTGTACTTTCCTCTGCATGCATCCGATGAAGTGGGATTTAGCCCACGAAAGCTTATGTCCAAATAAATTTGTTAGTTTCTAAGGTGCCACAAGTATTCCTCGTTCTTTCCACTAAAATGGTTGTTCTTAGCTAGTGGCCTTAATGTGGCTATATGGTAGATTTACAACAGTGTAATTCAGAGCAGAATTTTTCTACTGGATTTAACATGGCGCAGCTAATAACTTAGTATGAATACAATTCTTATTTTTGCAAGTCCTTTATTTCTGTTATGATATATATAAAAGCAGGGGAACAGAGATCCTTTTTTCAACTTGTGTATCATTTAGTGCTGTTTATTTAAACCTCTTCCCCCGGAGCCCTATTCTTGCTATAAATAACCGTGAAGAGCAGGGGAAATTGTTAATTCCTTAAAATCACTCAATAGACATAGCTGTCTACATAATGATTTGAAAGAAATAGATGACACAGTCAAATAGCAGCAATAATCCCATCGAAATGATCTAGTGAGGCTGTAGCAGAATTGGGGAGATAGTGGTCACAGTCCTGCATTCTTTGTCATTTTTTGTTTTTTATCTATATTGATATAGATATACATAACAAGAAAAAAACTGACTGTAGATGCTCAGTATTTTACAGTACAGCCTGGGTTTAATAATGGTCTTTCCTTTGTGCCCTGGAGTTTCAAAGGATGAGACACATCTGTCCTCTGAAAACTGCCTTGAGTCATGTGCCATCTCTGTTTCTGCCCGCCCACCCGCCCGCCTTGTTGCTAATTGATCAAATGAGTGCCCAGAGCTGTTTTGGGAGTACAGCCCTCATTCATGGCTCCGATGCTATTGTAGCACAGCGTACGAGCAGGCCAGGGCAGGCTGATGAAGCGTTACTGGCAGGGAATTAAAAGCAGATTCAGATGAACTCTTAGGGCAGTGTAATCAGCTTGTTCTGCCCTGAGGTGCAGAATGCTAGTGTAGTGCAAGCCCTCAGACTCCCCCACTTCCTGTCCCTGCCCCAACAAAATGACACCTCCATAGACCCCCAACTGCCGTAAGTAGGCCCTGCTTCAGTGGGCAGAAACCACACTCCCAGCCCACAATACCCATCTCACACAGCCACTTATTGCACTGGCCTAATCAGTGATGATTATTCCCAGACTCTGGCCTGACACGGGTGTGAGGAGAATCAGGGGCCTTGTGTAGCCCCTGTGCAGAGTAGCTATGCCAACAGGAGGAGGTCTCCCATTGGCGTAGATAATCCATCTCCCCGAGAAGCGGTCGCTAAGTTGACGGAAGAAGTCTTCACTACAAAGTTAGGTCAACCCAGCTACATCACTCAGAGGTTTGAAAAACCACACCCCTGAGTGTTGTAGTTAAACCAATTTAACCACGGTGTAGACAGCGGTAGGTCAATGGAAGAATTATTCCGTCGACCCAGCTATCACCTCTTGGAAAGGTGGATTATCTATGCCAAGAGGAGAACCCCTCCTGTCAGCGTAGGTAGGATCTACACTGAAGCGCTCCAGTGGCTCAGTTGCAGCACTAAAAACACAAAATGATATAGTCATTTAGGAGCCTCATAACAGCGGCCATACTGGGTCAGACCAGAGGTTCCTCTAGCCCAGTATCCTGTCTTCTGACAGTGTCCAGTGCCAGGTGCTTCAGAGGGAATCAACAGAACAGGATAGTTATTGAGTGATCCACTCCCTGTCACCCGCTCCCAGATTCTGGCAGTCAGAGGCTAGGGACGCCCAGAGCATGGGGTTTGAACCCAAAACATAGGGTTTGAACTCTTTTTTGAACCCAGTTATAGTTTTGGCCTTCACAACATCCCCTGGTAATGAGTGCCACAGGCTGACTGTGTGTTGTGTAACGAAGCCTCATTGAAAGTCAACAGCTTAAATGGGACATGGGCTCCTAAGTCACCTACCGCTAGATTTACAAAGGGATTTAGGCATATAAAGATGCAGGCAGGCCCTAGAGTTAGTTCCACAAAGGGATTTAGGTGCATAACTGCCATTTAAGCATCTAAATCCAAAACTGAGATCCTCACAAGCCCTGCTCAGCTGCTGCCTAACTCTCTAGGCACCTACAATCTCTCTAGGTGCCTACAGTTCCGCTGGAAGGCACCCAAATGCCTAAAAAATCCACCTCTGGGCATGCAGCAATCTACCTGCCCGGGCACCAAGCTCACATCTAAGCTCCAACAGGGTTATTAAACTAGGCATGCCCCTGCCTAGCTCACCTTTGGGATGTGATCAGGTGGGCATGCTCAGAAGCCACCTGACTGGGCCCTATACAAAACAGTGCTAGAGCCCAGAGGTGGTGGGGTAGTCTGGGGGAAATCTCTCTCAATCTCTTCTGTTGAAGCTGCTCCACTGTGTATAACTAAACATCCATTGGAGCAGGGGTTTGGAATACAGGCCTCCCACAGGCGGGGTGAGTACTCAACAGTGGGCTGCACAGAGGGGCGGGGACCGCTACCACCACCTCCCGCTCCTCATATGAGGAAGGGCTTAGGAGCCTAGGCTGGTGGTTGGCTTTGTGGATTCCAGTCCTAGGTGCCTAACTCTCCCCACACATTGTATAGGGAGTCTGGGCTCCTAACAAAGGGCCACAGACTCCACTAGATGGCAGGGTTCTGTGATGGGGTGTGTAGCCCACACAAGCCTTGAGTGGGTTAACATGGGCCAGGAAGGGCCAGTTATCCTTAGATGCTGCACCTGGAGGGAAACCAGCCTAAGAAAGGCAGGGTAGGAAGAAGCCCAGGGAAACAGCAGCAAAGACCTTGGCTGCTGGTCACAGGGCCCCTGGGCTGGAACAAAGCATAGAGGGAGAACTGGCAAAGTGGCACAGGACCCGGAGATGTGGAACAGAGACCATCTGAGACAGCATCCAGGCAGCTTGCCCAGTGGGACTTTGTTACCCAGGAAGGGGAGGAACCATATAGTGATCTGGCTGAGTCACAAAGAGAGAGAGCACCTTGAGATGTGAAGAGAGAGATGAGCCACAGCGTGAGTAACCAACAGCAGGAGGAGCCAGATGGGGAGAGCGCTAATTTCCAGACCTTCCTCCAAGGAGGTGGACTCATGGCGAGTGGAACCCCCTTTAAAGGTACCTACAGGTTAGGTGTTGCGATGCTCAGTTTAAGTCCCTTTGTGGATCTAGCCCCTACTGGGAAATTCAAACCTGCCTGAACAAGTCAGCTAACTCCCAGTGATTGCAGACGCCACTTTTGAAAACTTTACCCCAAATCTAAGAGTTTCACGAGTCAAGCCTGATGATCTTCCCATTATTTCCTGCCATTACCTCCCAATACCATGAACTCTGATATAGTTAAATGGTGTAAAAGTCCTGAATGGTTTCTAAGAAGCTTGAGAGTTTCCTTCCATTTATCAGCCCATTTCACTGCTTCTCAAATATTTTCAAAAGTGGCGACTGGTTTTGGGTGTCTCCGTTTATTTAGGTGCCCATCTTAAAACCTGGTTATTTTTTAGAAGTGCTGAGCGCCTGCAGCTCCCATGGATTTCAGCTGGAGTTGTGCATACTCAGCACCTCTGAAAAGCAGGCCCACAGTTGGGCACCCAAAATGAAAATGGTGACCCTAGTTTTACTCAACTATAAGTTCCTTTCACTGAGGTCAAACACTCACTGAATGCGGCCTTCAGTGAGAGTTACCATCTCCACTCTTCCTCTCTTCAAGATGAACAAAGAAGTTGCCGCTAGGCCACTGAGGAAAGACGAAGGAGGAATTCTGGGTTCTCACTCTTCCAGACTGCGTAAAGAGGAGCCAGCTAAATCTTGCTACAGTTGCTCCCAGCTGGAAGTGAAGAGGAGCTGATCTTACTACAGCTTTCTCTTCCTGGGAATTAGCATATATAAAATATGGGGAGGGATTTCAGAGGCATCCTGCAGTTCCCAGAGCCCCCTTGCAACTGCAGAGCATGGAGCGGTCCTGCCACCGCTACACGAGGTGAAAGGGAGGAGAGACGTTGCCAGACAGACCCTCTTCTCGTGTAGTGCAATTCCCTCATGGTGGAACAAAGATGCGCACACTTCACTACAGAAAAGGTGCGACGCCCTAATTTTAATGGGAGTTTTGCCTGAATAAGAGCCCTGGAGTGGGACTCTGCATCTGCTGATCCTTCAGAAAAAACCTAACGGGGGCTAGAATGATTAGAAGTGAGAGGAAATTGTGCTAGTGCTGGGCAAACCTCAAAAGGGTTGGATAGTACTAATTAGAACTGAACAAATAACTCTCATTCCACAATTGATCTGTTGCATTTAGCCTCTCTAATAGACTTCCTGTTTTTGTCATTTGAATTTAATTCAGGATTTGGGGGGTTTTTTGTTCTATGGATACACAATATTCACACACGCACCACAGTCAGCAGTAGGAATTGAACCCAGCCCCTCTGGCATAAACAGCACAACTCCATCCTACTCACACCAGAGGAGTCAGCCCTGCAGGAAGTGAGTAAGCAGCAGACTATAAGAGTTGTTGGGGACCAGCCACTAGAGAGAGTCGTGATCACAGACACTAGGCCAGTGTATTATACTGGCATCCCATGCTCCATCTTGAATCAAGGAGCCTGGCTTCTAGGATTAAGATGGAGCTGTGGCTGCTGCACCCAGTGATCTCAACAAGGCGAGATTTCCAGAAGTGACTAGCAATTTTAAGGTGTCTCAGGTTTTGGGTGCCCAATATGGGATGCCTTAAAGGGGGCCTGATTTTCTGAGGGCAGATACTCAGCACTTTCTGAAAATCAGGCTCCTTTAAGGGGTATGGCAAGTTGGGCACCCAAAACCTGAGGCATCTGAAAATCACTAGGCCCTTCTGGAAGACGTTGGCCATAAATCCCATTTCCGTGTGGAAGATTTCGGCTGTGCATTTGGGTCACTGGCGCTGCACTTGGTCTCTTCCAAAAGAGTCCTGTTTCCCTGCCCCTCTCCCTGCCCCAGTCTTGATCGACGGTGTACCCAGCAGGCAAGATGATGCTACAGTTAAGAAAGTGGCACTTCCCTTAGTTATCAGTCGGTAGCTCGTCACCGCAGAGCTCAGCAGCTAGTAATATTATTTTAAGGCGTTCAGACCAAGTGCATAGAAAGCAACGGGAATCTCCATGTGCTAGTGATTTAACTCCAGCCAGCAATGTGTTCCCTGAATCGGCAGCGAGTCCTTCTACTTAGACAGGATTCAAACTCCTCTCCTTGGTAACGCTGACTTCAAAGGAGGTGAGAGGAGACTCTGGCCTCCGTGGGCCCCGCGGCTTGGTTAGAAGTGAAGTTGAAGCGGGGCTTCTTGCTTGTTGGTTATAGTTCGGGTTCGGGTTCAGTGGCGCCTTTAGAAGACTAGTCCATGAAACGAGCCCGAGCCTCCGCCTCCAGCAGCTGGACCGCAGCCCCCGGAGGAGCCTTCGTCATCCTTGTCCCTGTCAAAATCTCTCCACCACAGAGGGGATTTGGGCAAGGTGGAAATGTAGGCAGCTCTGTTCCTTGCTTCCTTTTCTTGCTCCTGGGAGAAAGGGGAAAAAAAACAAAACAAGCCAGGCCTGTTTATCTGAAGTCTAGTGATCCAGGCACATCAGAGGAAGGCATGTGAGAAAGCTGCTCCCAGATTCTCTCGAGGTAGAGAGGCTGGCTCCTGAGACTCAGCTGCTGGCCCTAAACCAAAAAGAACGTGTGGTCTAGTGGATAAGGCATGAAACATGGAAGTGGGACTCCTAGGTTCTGCGTGACGGGGGAAGCGACAGCTGATATTTCTAGTAGAAGCTCTGATTGAGGTGGCAAGGTGGTCCCGGCCACCATCAATGCCCATTACTGAATTCACGGTAGGCTGAAGAGAAACAAACACACACCCTCCCTGATCATGCAAGGCGCCAAGGTCCTCAAACACTTGTTTAAAGTCAGCAGGAGCTGAGGATGCTCGGTGTCTGGCAGGCGTGGGCCCTAGAAACCTGACTCTGCTTTAGAAGGCTGTAAAAGGTGTGAAGACCTTGGGGACATACCCCAACCAAGACCTCCTGTGGGTGAGTCTGCACCTCCGAGATACATAAGAAAGTTATGTCCTTTCTTCTGACTGTTCTAGGGATCACAGCTCAGCTATCTCGGTGCGTGAAGCACAGACAGCAGCGAGAGAGGGAAGAACCCAGACAGAGGAGCATAAATGAAAAGCAGTGACTATTTCATACCACAATAGCAGACAGAGAACAAGTAACAAGAGGGACAATTGCTAGCCAATGCCAACTGTCTAAGTGAGTAAAGGGAGGAATTCCCTTCCCATTGGGTTCTTCTCTTTGGAACAGGTCCTGTTACTTCTGATGGGATACCCCTGCTGCTTATGAAAGTTTAAACTCAAACTGTTAAGGAAGATTGTCCTGTTTCTATTCCGAGTTCACACATCTTCTTCCTGCTTTCCAGACTTCTTGGAGAACATGAGGGTCAGACCCTCAGTTGCTGTAAGTTGGCGCAGCTGATTTCAATTAAACTAACTGATCTGACACCAGCTGAGGAACTGGCCCTAACCGCATAAGCCCACTCTCCTGTTACATATTCTCAGTAAAGTGGCCACAGTTCCCTCGATAGGGCTAAATTTCTCTCTTTATGTCACACTACAAAGCAATCATGAAAAGCTGTTGCTGACCCTGGAGGAAGGATCATGCTCTGTACAGACCTGCCATTACACAGGAGTGGGCATGAATGACACATGGACATAGGGGATCAAACCTCACCCGGTCCTGGGTGGGTCATACCCACCTCTGACAGGCGACCCCCTTCTTTTGCCCTGTGGCAACCCTTGTCTGGCTTGCCCTGGCAGTAAAGTCTCATTGAATTGGTCTCTATAGACAAGGGCTCACCCGCCCCGCCCCCAACCACCATCACACTGCCTTTGTACAGGCAGTCACAGCAGAGAGCCCCTTGGAAGGAGGGTGACTGACCCCACCATAGTGCGGAGAGGTCCAGCATGCATCCCTGCCTACCTTTCAACCTTCCATAGGACCATTCCATCCGAGTGAGCCTGGAGACTGAGCTGCCCTCCCATCCTTAGCCTTGATCTGGAGGGATCGGCCCTGAGGCATTATTATTCTGGCAGGATGGGAGGAAGCTTTATGCTGCCGCTACTCTTGCTGTAGCCATTGCGTGTACGAGGGAGGCCTTCTGGCTCAAGGGCTGGCAGTGCAGCACCTCGTCTGAGGACTAAAGTCACTCAAACACCTAAACGAAGCCATGCCAAAACCTTCTGTACAATTCAGGCCAGGTCAATAGCACTCTAGGCAGTGCAGTGTTAGTCCCAGAAACCAGCTGAAGTCTGGCTACAAATGCACAGACCATGCTCACAGCAAGGCGGGCATGAGAGGGAGAAATGTACATGTTGCTGGTTGAGATGATTCTCCCCAAATAGCCATAGGGCTGTGGCCACACTAAGCCAATGCCCTTATGCCTATGGTCTGTCTGGTATAAAAAACACGACACACCCAACAGCAATGGGTGGAATGTACTTAAGGAATAAGACTAGGAGGCAGGAAATGGATGTTCTCTGCCACAGACATCTTGTGTGTGACCTTGGGCAAGTCACTTCGCCTCCCCGTGCCTCAGTTTCCCTATCTTTAAATGAGAATAATCCTTACGTTACTGGTGTGTTAAGGGGATTATTTCGCCGCTGTTGGCAATGCACTCAGATTTGATGGTAGTGAATGAAAATGCCTGTCAGCATACATGTATATAGCATCCTTCACAGCAGTCCCAGGTGCTTACTGTACCAAGACCAGTTGAAAGCAACACATAAGCTAGGACCCTAGGTTAGGATTTAGGAGATCTGGGTTCTAATCCTATCTCTGCCACCAACCTGCTGTGTGACCTTGGGCAAGTCGCTTCCCCCTCTGGGCCTATTTTCCCCCTCCCACCCTTTGACCTGTCTATTTAGACTGTACGCTCTTCAGGACAGGGAGTGTCTCCCTCTGTGTTTGTGCATTGCCTGGCGCAATGGGGCCCTGATCTCAGTTGGAGCTACTCTTAAACAAATCATAATGAAACTCTTTACATTTGGATTTAAAAGGGAGGTAAGATTCAGCTTTTGGGAGCCACGTGTGTAACCTACAGGCCTGCTCCCACTGAAGCCAAGAGAAAAGCTGACACTGATTTCGATGGAAGCAGAATCATTCCCCTAACCCATGGTGCTGAAGGTAAATGGAGTTACCTGCAAATACAGGATGTTATCTTTGGAAATGGCTTCCATCAAGTCTTTATTGGGAGAAGGTTCCCCGTGCAGCTGGACGGCATCTGAAACGGCCTCGTGCACAGCCCAGCTCTGCTTCCATGGCCGCTGCCTGTAGAAGAGCACGTAGGCCGTGTCTTTGGGGAAGAAAGAGGTCACGTTGCTGACCGATTCGAAGGAGGAAAAGGACACCCTGGTGTCGTTGAAGAGGTACCACTGGATTTCAAAGTCCAACTGCTTGTCTGACGTGCTTTTCTGCGCTCCGTCCCTTGGCTGACTGCTGGCACTAGTACTGGTACACTCTCTGGCATAACAATAGTAATGACCACTCTCTGAGGAGACTCCGGAATGGACCACCACGCTACAGAGATCATACACCACGGACACAAATCCATTGCATGAGGCAGCCCTATCATTCCTGTTCTGGCCTACTTCACCGGAGTCCTCCGAGGCAACCAGGACCGGCAGCTTCAGCACCAATGGAATTGAGACGTTATCCAGGATCTTCTTCCTCTTCATGGTCCTCAGGTCAAAGGAGAACCTCAGCAGGGTGAGGACGAGGTAGTGTGGCCCCTCCGTCAGCTCGGCCACTTTCTCCGCATCTTGCAGGGAAGCGCACTTCTCACAGTGATATTTATTCTCGGATGTCAGCACCTCTGGTGATAAGAAATAGTTGATCAAGTCCGGGACAGATCTGGAGTCCTCGGAGCCACAGGTCTGCTCTCCAAAAGCCAACAGTGGATCTTTCACTTTCTCCAAGCTGACGTGATCTCTGTCGGATCTCAAGATGAAAGGAGTCTCTTGTCCCTCTGCTTCCTGGAACCCTACTGTTTCTATTGGCAAGAGCTGGATGGGAGGTTCTCCAGACACGGGGTGCTTCCTTTGCCTCCTTGGAGATTCCGTTAGCTGACTCTGTGGTTTTATGGGTGGCTCAATAATCTGTGGGCCGATTTCTTCCACTGGTAAAACCGCTGTGTGGCTCTGCCGACGCACGTGTCTGTTGGACGGTGGGAAAGCCAAGGACAGGTCTGTGAAGGCTTCTTCTCGGGAGGAGACATTTAGACACTTGAGACAGCGGATTTTTGTCATCATCTTACCCCCGAACATTTTCTCAATTAATGTCTTGTTTAAGTAGTGGCGCTCCTCAGCCTGAGGCATCAAGTTGGACTCTTTAAGCTTTTGGTAAATTCTTTTCCCAGTTTTCTCTTCTTCATGTAGCCTTTGGCAGAGGAAAAAAACCTGCATTAGAAATAACACAACACACCAGTAACCTCCAACGTGTGGTCCCTCATCCATAGACCGCCTCTCACTACTTATTTTTTTCACACCCAACCCTCTAGGAGGTTGATGTACTTTCAGCTTCTCAACACTTTCGGCCAAAGACTTTCACTCTATGGAGTTTCGTCTCGTTAGGGCTCAGCACAGCCGGTGGCTCCCCACACTGTAAAGATTGGCAGCTCCATTCCGTGTGCGCATGGAGGAGCCTGCCTGCTGTGGTCTTTCTGCCTGAGTGGCGCTGAGGGGATGGGATTTGGGGTGTATACACTTTTCATGTGCCACACACCCCATTTCTGCCAGAGCTCCTTTGCCTGCCCACCTGCAGCTGGGAGGGATTTGAAGGGGATCTGTGGCTTTTGAGCTACAGAGAGAGAGAGAGAGAAATTTTAGACAAAAGTCAAAATTTCAAACAAGGGTGTTTTTTTTATGTAAATGTTTGTCATTCAAAAATAGTCAGATTTTCCCACACACTTGGCCGAGACAATCCCCTTTGCCTTCAAGGTGAATGTGGCAGTTTTCAGGCCAAACTGATTTTTCCAAGCCAAAGTTATACACAGGAGAGCCTAAAGTAGGGCTTTATAATTGAACCTGCGACTAGAACCCTTGTCCTTCAGCTCCAAACACACAGTGCTCCATCCTGTGAACTAAAGAACCCCCTTGGGCCCTAGCTGACATTACTAGCTTCCTTATCCCCTCAGTAGCCCAGCCATTTTAGGGTATCCTCACTCACTCAGACCCCCAGCACCAGTACATTACTCACCTGTGAGTCAATACAATGTTTAGAAAGCCTTGGAAATGATCACCGATATTAGTTGTCCAAAATCATTCATGAAAACCTTCCAACTTTCTCTCTAGGGAACAATCCCACATTGGCAGGGGATGAGCACGATGACCCAGACGAACAGCTGTTTGCATCTCTGTTATAATTTATCATGTTGTGTTTAGGAGGTCCTGCCTTGTACAAACCCAGAACAAAGAGACCTGCCTCTTGCCCCAAAGAGTTTACACTCTAAATGTGTACAAAGGCTGCCACTTACCGATCCAGCAGGTACTTCAGGTATTCGGAACAGTCCTGCTGAGCTCCGGGGCTAAACCAAGGAGGCCAGGAGGCCGAGAGGAAGCCTTCAGGTGAGATAGCAGGTCGCTGGCAGCAACAAAACGAGAGGAAGAGAAGCATTTAAGGCCAGATCCCACTCCCATTGGGCATCACTTTGCATTCACATCAATGAGAGTTGGGTCAGGCCCTTGCAGACAGTCAGTCAGTGAAACCTGTTGGGAGGCAGTGTAGCACTCATCAGCGAATGTCAGGGATAGAGGTACCTGTGCCTTGTCCCTTTAAGGATTGAAGGTCTGCCGCGGGGGCGAAAGGGGACAGCTCTGGTTACAGCAGAGTGGTGTGTGCTCTGAAAGGACTGAGCAGGGCTTGTGCAAACTGCGTTTGTTTTGCGGGAGGTGATACTAAGTTTAACAAAAACTCCAGTTTTAAAACTGTCCCTGGAGTGTAACATTAGCAGGACAATAAAAAGATTTCTTTAGAATGCCGGTACACTGCAAACTCCGGGAGTAGGGTGGCCGCTGACACATCCCCAGAATATAGGGCATCCCCACTCCCGCCGGCGTGACCCCACATGTGGAAATGTTAGCAAATAAAACCTGTACCAAAACATTGCCACATTCCGGTGTATTATCGTAAAAGACTAATTCTGATTTTTTTGGCAAGCTCGACAATGCAACAGCCTGCAAACCCTGCATTCAACTCTGTGTATGATTACACCAAACGGCATGAAAAATTACAATGTCACTCAAAACTTTCTCAATAAAAGACGGTGTTCGTTTGTGTGTAGGGAACAATGTGACAATGTAAAGACAGTTAGGCTTGCTAGCGAGAAGCAGATTGTGTGATGTGCCTAATTCACAGAATACCATAGCCCTTTATCGGTGCCCATCCCAGGCCTTCAGAAGTTCTTTGTTCTTGTTCAGCGTACATATTCTTGCATTCCTCTGTTGAATTGACACATATATGGCGCTCTGCTTTTATGACCTCTGCATCCTTTCATTTGTCCAACCTGTAGGGTGACCAGATGTCCCGGGATTTTATAGGGACAGTCCCGATTTTGGGGTCTTTTTCTTATATAGGCTCCTATTACTCCCCACCCCCATCCCGATTTTTCACACTTGCTGTCTGGTCACCCTACCAAGCTGTGATCATCAGAAAGAAAACCCTCTCCGTGTGAGCATTGCCACCTGGTACCGAAGAGATGTAACTGCTGATTTTCTTCAAGTTCTTGAAGTTGCCCTGTGCTTTGGTGAAATTTTCCGGGTACCTCTCTTCACGAGGCAGGCAATCCTTTCATGCAAGAGAAGAGATTACGCTTTCTATCGTGCCAAATTCTTCATTCTTTCACACTACAAGCGCAAACAGCTTCAGAAAAATTCTTCAAAGCTGATGGGTTTTTCAAGAGCTAACTTGGACACTTTGCTGTGAAGGCAAAATGAAGTCAAACCTGTCATGCAGATACTTCTTTGTTCTTTCATAAAGGTCGTGAAGCCCTTTTTACACCTTCCAAGGATATCTTGAGTAAGTCCCTGGAGCACAGAATTCACATGTATCCAAAGAACTTGTCCCTAATCCTTCCCTCCAGTTTCATATTCAGTCCCTTCGTAAGCTCATGCACCACTCTGAAAGAACACTAAAGCACTTGGCTTCTAAAGCCTCAATACAGCCCATGAATAGCTTCAGGGCATGGCTCACAAAGAGAAAATATAATTCAGCCACCTCACTGGTAGCCCCCTTGTTACCAAAGTATTTCCAGATTACTTTGGGACACTCCTCCTCTCCTAAACACTAGAAATCGCTAGGTAGTGGGTTTCAGCACTTCAGTAAACTATTGACTGCCAGCAAAAGAGACAGCCACCTGGTAACGTGTCTCAATAGATTGCACTCTTCCACCTAACGGTCACAAATCGCCTTTTATTGTTCTGTTCCAGTAGCAGAAACGCTGAAGTGGGAATAAACCTTTAGAATTAAATGTTCGACATGGACAACGTTTTTCTGCAGCGTACTCTGTTGTGCTATGAAGAATGTGTGCTAAGCAACTGGCTGCTATAGTATCCCGGTTGGCATTTTTCAGTTTCTGGTATGGGTGTCAAATGATTAAAAAAATTAAATCACAATTAATCGCAGTTTTAATCCCACTGTTAAACAATAATAGAATACCAATTTAAATTTATTGTAAATAGTTTTGGATGTTTTTCTACACTTTCAAATATATTGATTTCAGTTACAACACAGAATACAAAATGTAGAGTGCTCACTTTATATTATTATTTTTTATTACAAATAGTTTATACTTTATACTATTTATATTATTTTTATTACAAATATATTATTTGTATATTATATATACATACTTATATTATGTACATATGTATATTATATATACTATATATATTATTTTTATTACAAATATTTTATACTTTATACTATTTATCTTATTATTTTTTATTATAAATATTTGCACTGTAAAAAAAAGATAAGACTTGGAATCTACAAGTCAAAGCATGAAGGGGTATATGAATGTTCAGCCTATCTGGCACGTAAATACCTTGGAACGCTGACGACAACAGTGCCATACGAATGCCTGTTCTCACTTTCAGGTGACATTGTAAATAAGAAGCAGGCAGCATTATCTCCTGTAAATGTAAACAAACTTGTTTGTCTGAACGATTGGCTGCACAAGAAGTAGGACTGAGTGGACTTGTAGGCGCTAAAGTTTTACATTGTTTTGTTTTTGAATGCAGCTATGTAAAAAAAAAAATTCTACATTTGTTAGTTGCACTTTCATGATAAAGAGATTGCACTACAGTATTTGTCTGAGGTGAACTGACAAATACTAATTTTAGTTTATCTTTTTTACAGCGTAAATATTTGTAATAAAAAATAATAATATAAAGTGAGCACTCTACACTTTGTATTCGGTGTGGTAATTGAAATCAATACAGACCAGTTAGTTTAACTTCTGTGCCAGGGAAGATAATGGAGCAAGTAATTAAGGAAATCATCTGCAAACACTTGGAAGGTGGTAAGGTGATAGGGAACAGCCAGCATGGATTTGTAAAGAACAAATCATGTCAAACCAATCTGATAGCTTTCTTCGATAGGATAACGAGTCTTGTGGATAAGGGAGAAGCTGTGGATGTGGTATACCTAGACTTTAGTAAGGCATTTGATACGGTCTCGCATGATATTCTGATCGATAAACTAGGCAAATACAATTTAGATGGGGCTACTATAAGGTGGGTGCATAACTGGCTGGATAACCGTACTCAGAGAGTTGTTATTAATGGTTCCCAATCCTGCTGGAAAGGCATAACGAGTGGGGTTCCACAGGGGTCTGTTTTGGGACCGGCTCTGTTCAATATCTTCATTAACGACTTAGATATTGGCATAGAAAGTACGCTTATTAAGTTTGCGGATGATACCAAACTGGGAGGGATTGCAACTGCTTTGGAGGACAGGGTCATAATTCAAAATGATCTGGACAAATTGGAGAAATGGTCTGAGTTAAACAGGATGAAGTTTAACAAAGACAAATGCAAAGTGCTCCACTTAGGAAGAAAAAATCAGTTTCACACATACAGAATGGGAAGAGACTGTCTAGGAAAGAGTACGGCAGAAAGGGATCTAGGGGTTATAGTGGACCACAAGCTAAATATGAGTCAACAGTGTGATGCTGTTGCAAAAAAAGCAAACATGATTCTGGGATGTATTAACAGGTGTGTTGTGAGCAAGACACGAGAAGTCATTCTTCCGCTCTACTCAGGCCTCAGCTGGAGTATTGTGTCCAGTTCTGGGCACCGCATTTCAAGAAAGATGCGGAGAAATTGGAGAGGGTCCAGAGAAGAGTAACAAGAATGATTAAAGGTCTTGAGAACATGACCTATGAAGGAAGGCTGAAAGAATTGGGTTTGTTTAGTTTGGAAAAGAGAAGACTGAGAGGGGACATAATAGCAGTTTTCAGGTATCTAAAAGGGTGTCATAAGGAGGAGGGAGAAAACTTGTTCACCTTAGCCTCTAAGGATAGAACAAGAAGCAATGGGCTTAAACTGCAGCAAGGGAGGTCTAGGTTGGACATTAGGAAAAAGTTCCTAACTGTCAGGGTGGTTAAACACTGGAATAAATTGCCTAGGGAGGTTGTGGAATCTCCATCTCTGGAGATATTTAAGAGTAGGTTAGATAAATGTCTATCAGGGATGGTCTAGACAGTATTTGGTCCTGCCATGCGGGCAGGGGACTGGACTCGATGACCTCTCGAGGTCCCTTCCAGTCCTAGAATCTATGAATCTATGAATATATTTGAAAATGTAGAAAAACATCCAAAAATATTTATAATAAATGTAAATTGGTATTCTATTGTTGTTTAACAGTGCGATTAAAACTGCAATTAATCACAATTAATTTTTGTAATCAAGTTAATTTGTTTTGAGTTAATCGCTTGCGTTAACTGCGATTAATAGACAGCCCTAGTTTCGGGTAAACATTGTTATTATCTGCTGCATAGGCTGACAGCTTCTGCAAACTGAGGTCAAAAGCCTTGAGTTTTCCAAATGTTTCTGTGGCAAAGGCTTGCACAGTTTCCTGACTGTCACTGTTAAATCCAGGAGAATCCCTTTTTCAAAGCTGAAATACCTTAAGACTAAAGAAAAACACTTTGCTGCTCCCTTATTTAAAGAATCAGTGGTCAAATAGAAACATAGATCATTACTCTTAATATTTTCTAAATGCTTCTGAACTGAATATGGGGCTAAAATGTTCTTGCTCAATGCTTTTTGCCTTGCTTTTTCATCAAGTCAAGTCTTTAGCCACAGACAAGTCATGGTAAATAGTTTTATTAACTTTTACGCTACCGTTGATGCTTCATTAAAAATGGTGATGCATAACAGCATGGACCACTTTGCAAAGTTCAGCAGCAGTCACATTATCGGCATGAGGCGACACGCTTGCTTTGAAGAAGTTCTGCATATCAGCTGAAGTAGCTGCACTGCACGAGTTCTTCTGAAAAGTACAAACAGAAATGTGTTGATTCAAATCTGCTTTTCCACGATTGCTGACAGCTACATCACTCCTACGCAGGCTGCAAGATGCGCGACGCTCTCCGTTCCTGCTTTCAGCAATGAACTCATATTCTTTCGGCCATTCGGGATTAAAAGACGTCTTGCGTTTCAGCGCGGTGACTATAAACAAACTCCAAGACGATGTTGCCTTTATCGACTACAGCGGAGAACTGATTGAGAATCAGTGTTTGAGGGAACACGCTATCTGTATGAGCAGTGGTGTAGTCACCCTGATCATGGAGATTATTAATTTTCCAGCAGGGACCAGGATTTTTTAAAAGATTCAGAGATTTCCCGTGGTTCAGATAGACTGACATGTGTTCCCCTACTACGGTGATGGGACAAGCACAATATAAGAACCTAAAGAGCCTGATACCAAAAGGCCCAGCAGGGTACACTAAAGAAGCTTCTTTTTGACTCTTGTATGCAAAATACTGGCTTCAGTGAAGTTCACACCTGCTTACCCCAGACCTGAATCTGACCCTCTGCTCTAAGTGAAGGAGCAGGTGTTAGCAAACCTAGAATCCCCCAGTCCTTTGGTTATGTTGCTACTTGCTACCCTTTTCTGCAAGGAATAGCTACATGTGGGGCCCACTGAGGTGATCCTAACACGAGCCAGACATTCCAGCTGCTTTTGAATGGCCTCAGTAATATGCATTTAAGGTAAGCGAGTTATTCTGAGATACATCTATGTGCTGCTTCCACCACTGCTCCGTCTAGGTGCAGAGACAGTGGTGCCACACAAGGGCTGATAGCAGGTGCAGCAGTTCTGCTAGAAAGTCTCCCACTGTTTTCAGACGAGCCCCCAGGGCACCGTTAGAGAGAGACTGTTTCGTTGTTGGCTGCTCATCCAGAACAGAAGTTGGCTGTAAACCATATACGTTTCTCCTCTGTTTGGCGCATGAGCATCACCGACGTCTTCGATAAACCCAAGGCAGCAACGTGACCATGATGGAGTCACATGTTCTGCTTGGGAGAGTCAAGTGTGGCAGGCTCTGGAGTCTGGGTTTAAGAGCCTTTTAAGCACACTGTCTGTCACAGTTTTGTTCACACAGTTTACTGGTACACCACGAGGGAACAGACATGAGTTCCTGCTAGACCTGAGATTACTGGTGCAGTACCAGGGAACAGACATGAGTTCCTGCTAAACCTGAGGTTACTGGTGCACCACCAGGGAACAGACATGAGTTCCTGCTAGACCTGAGGGTATGTCTACACTACGGGATTAATCCGAATTTAGATAATTCGAATTTGGGAAACAGGTTGTATAAATTCGATTGTGCGCGGCCACACTAAGTACATTAATTCGGTTTTTAACCACATTAATTCGGTGGTGTGCGGCCACACTACCCCATTAATTTAACCACATTAATTCGGTGGTGTGCGGCCACACTAACCCTAATTCGAATTAACAAAATCGATTTTGGTGCTACTCCGCTCGTCGAGGTGGAGTACAGAAATCGATTTTAAGTGCCCTTTAATTCGAATTAACTGGCTCTGTAGTGTGAACGGGTGAAGGGTTAATTCGGATTAACGCAGCTAAATCCGAATTAAAGTCGTAGTGTAGACCACTGGTGCAGTACCAGGGAACAGACATGGGTTCCTGCTAGAGCCTGAGGTTACTTTTAATATCAAGCCCTCCGTTCTAACAGTCTATCAACCTCCCCTCAGCCACCAGGCCCCAGTCCTTGGCCTTGATGCACAAAAGTTACTGGGGGTTGGACTAGATGACCTCCTGAGGCCCCTTCCAACCCTGATATTTTATGATATTCTATGATTCTTTCTAATTCATTCAGTTTCAATCCTGTACTTCAGCCTTGCCCTCTCGATCTCTCTCTGACATCCCCCCTCGCTATCTTCTTTTCATCTTAAATTTAACACAATCAAAAAAATGGAACTCCTTCCTGCATTTTCCTTCACTGTTGAGATATCACCATCTTCCCTATCTGCCACTCAGACCATTAACTTGTGAGTCCTCTTTGATTCTTCCTTCTCCCGTGCCCCCACATCCAGCTGTGTTTTCCTCTCTGCTGTTTCTAAAATCTGACCTTTTTCATCCTGTGCACCCTGCACAAACACTGGTCCCTCCTCATAATCTCAAAATGTTGACTACTGTAACCGCCTTTTTGCTGGCTTCCCAAAGCCTGACAGGGGACAGCACAGAGGCCAGTTTGGCCCCCTGCCTGCAGAGTCTAACCAGCTGTTAGCCCCGTCAAAGTATTGGCTGGCTGCCTGGTGTGCAGCCTCTAGCAGCCAAGGAGAGGGAAGGGCAGCTGGCACCGCCCCCACTAGCCTCCTCCGGCGGAGACAGATTTTCACCGGACAAAGCCACGTCTGGTTTTAATCACTACCAGACAGGGACAGAACTTTACAAAACTAGGTCGGTCCCACTTTAAACCAGACAAATAGCCTTTCTACTCAGGAACCAGGGCAAACTTCATTGGTGCATTGCAATTAGGGAGCATTCAGGGGTTAGAGTAAGGGAATAGGCCTCACAAAACATGTTTTCTAGTCCCACCTCTGCCACTGTCTTGCTGTGTGACCTCAGGCAAGTCGCTTAACCTCTCCGTGCCTCAATTTTCCCATCTGTAAAGCAGGGTCATTGAAATGGGCCTACATTTGTAAAGTGCTTTGAGATTCTGAAGGGAAAGGTGTTGTATAAGTGCATGCTTTATTTGTGTTATTTACTCTTTCAAATGAGACTTGAAATGAAGGTGTCAGCCACATACATGCCTTAAAATCTCATGGTGCATTTTCCATGAGCAGGAGCGTTTTAACCGCAGAGTCCTGGCTACATTTCATCATGGATAATGTTATTCTGTCTCTCTGAGGGCTCATGTGGAAGTGGAAATTCTTCACATTTCAACTCAGCCTCCTCTTCATTCTCCTCCTCCTCTACCTGCCAAATGGGGCCACAACAGTGGTACCCCTAACTCACCTAGCAATATCGTCAATTTATCCAGCTACACACTCAACCCAGCAGAAGAATCTGTCCTATCTCGGGGACTCTCTTTTTGACCCAGTACCCCCACGAACATGATACAGTTCTGCGGTGATCTGCAAGCCTACTTTTGCCGCCTCCGACTCAAAGAATACTTTCAAGATAATACTGAACAGTGCACTGATACACAGATACCCTCCCACCAACAACACAGAAAGAAGAACTCTACATGGACTCCTCCTGAGGGTCAAAATGACAGTCTAGACCTATACATAGAATGCTTCCACCGACGTGCACAGGCAGAAATTGTGGAAAAACAACATCGCTTGCCTCATAACCTAAGTCATGCAGAACGCAATGCCATCCACAGCCTCAGAAACAACCCTGACATAATAATCAAAGAGGCTGATAAAGGAGGTGCTGTTGTCATCATGAACAGGTCTGACTACCAGAAGGAGGCTGCCAGACAACTCTCCAATTCCAAATTCTACAGGCCACTTTCCTCAGATCCCACTGAGGAATATACTAAGAAACTGCACCATCTACTCAGGACACTCCCTACACTAACACAGGAACAAATCAACATACCCTTAGAGCCCCGACCAGGGTTATTCTATCTTCTACCCAAGATCCACAAACCTGGAAATCCTGGACGCCCCATCATCTCTGGAATTGGCACACTCGCTGAAGGACTATCCGGATATGTGGACTCTCTGCTTAGACCCTATGCCACCAGCACTTCCAGCTATCTCCGTGACACCACTGATTTCCTGAGAAAACTACAATGCATTGGTGATCTCCCAGAAAACACCATCCTCGCCACCATGGATGTAGAGGCTCTCTACACAAACATCCCACACACAGATGGAATACAAGCTGTCAGGAACCGTATCCCTGATGATGACACAGCACAACTTGTTGCTGAGCTCTGTGACTTTATCCTCATGCACAATTATTTCAAATTTGGTGACAATATATACCTCCAGACCAGTGGCACCGCCATGGGCACCCGCATGGCCCCACAATATGCCAACATTTTTATGGCTGACCTGGAACAACGCTTCCTCAGCTCTCGTCCACTCACGCCCCTTCTCTACCTACGCTACATTGATGACATCTTCATCATCTGGACCCATGGGAAGGAGACTCTGGAAGAATTCCATCACGATTTCAACAGCTTCCACCCCACCATCAACCTCAGCCTGGACCAATCTACATGGGAGGTCCACTTCCTAGACACCACAGTACAAATAAGTGATGGTCACGTTAACACCACCCTATACCGAAAACCCACCGACCGCTAAGGATTAAATAAAGACTTCATGCCTCCAGATTCCACCCCGGACACACCACACAATCCATCATCTACAGCCAAGCGCTGAGGTACAACCGCATCTGCTCCAACCCCTCAGACAGAGACCAACACCTACAAGATCTTCACCAAGCATTCTCAAAACTACAATATCCGCACAAGGAAATAAAGAAACAAATCAACAGAGCCAGACGTGTACCCAGAAGCCTCCTGCTACAAGACAAGCCCAAGAAAGAAACCAACAGAACTCCACTGGCCATCACCTACAGTCCTCAGCTTAAACCTCTCCAACGCATCATCAGTGATCTACAACCCATCCTGGACAATGATCCCTCACTTTCACAGACCTTGGGAGGCAGGCCAGTCCTCGCCCACAGACAGCCCACCAACCTTAAGCATATTCTCACCAACAACCACACACCGCACCATAACAACTCTAACTCAGGAACCAATCCATGCAACAAACCTCGATGCCAACTCTGCCCACATATCTACACCAGCAACACCATCACAGGACCTAACCAGATCAGCTACAACATCACCGGTTCATTCACCTGCACATCCACCAATGTTATATATGCCATCATGTGCCAGCAATGCCCCTCTGCTATGTACATTGGCCAAACTGGACAGTCACTACGTAAAAGGATCAATGGACACAAGTCAGATATCAGGCATGGCAATATACAAAAACCTGTAGGAGAACACTTCAACCTCCCTGGCCACACAATAGCAGATGTAAAGGTAGCCATCTTACAGCAAAAAAACTTCAGGACCAGACTCCAAAGAGAAACTGCTGAGCTTCAGTTCATTTGCAAATTTGACACAATCAGCTCAGGATTAAACAAAGACTGTGAATGGCTAGCCAACTACAAAAGCAGTTTCTCCTCCCTTGGTGTTCACACCTCAACTGCTAGCAAAGGACCTCACCCTCCGTGATTGAACTAACCTCGTTATCTCCAGACTGATTCTTGCCTGCATATTTATACCTGCCTCTGGAAATTTCCATTACATGCATCTGACGAAGTGGATATTCACCCACGAAAGCTTATGCTCCAATACATCTGTTAGTCTTAAAGGTGCCACAGGACTCTGTTGCTTTTTACAGATCCAGACTAACACGGCTAGGAATTGTAATGGATCAGGCCAGTGGGTCCATCTAGTCCTGTATCTCATCTCCCACTGTGGTCAGTACCCACTGCTTCAGAGGAAGAAACCCTGCTGGAGGAGATTACCGGATAACCTGGCCGGAGGGAAGTTTACTTCTAATCCCCAACATCTAATTGTTTATACTATGATGTACGAGGGTAACTTTGTATATTCCTGTTGTCCATAGAAATGCCTAAACAAACCCCTTGCTCAATCCTTCTACACTCTTGCCCTTGTGGTAATGAGTTCCACAGACTAACTGCACATTATGTGGAAAAGTATTTTCTTTTATCAGTTTTGAACTGGCTACCTCTCAATTTCCTTGAATGTCTCCTTGCTCTTGGGAGCATCAATTCAATTGATCTACCTTCTCTAGCCCACTCATTATTTTATATATTTTCTTCGTGTCACCTTTTATTCATCTCTTCTTTCCATGTTTAAACTATTTATATACTAGTACAGAGACTTCCATTTAATTCATTCACCAGTTCATTTGATCCTTCATTAAATTTGATCCAAATCCTTTTATAAAAATAAAACAACTTCACCCGTTATTCTGATCACTGTAGGCAGTATTATATTACTGAACAATGTAACTCATGCCTTGAGGAAGCTGCTATCTAATTAATATGGATGGGGACACAGCTCCGCATGAGAAGAGATTTTAAGAGCTGAAAGAAGATCAACATGAGAAGAGACAATAGCTAGAAGCTATTAGGGAGACAGTGTGATTGACCATATAAGCACTGCCACATGTTATGCCCCCCCGGCCCCAGGGTCAGATGGATAATAAGAGTAACCACGTATTTTAGCCAGTAGGAATGCAGCTGATTGAATGAGAAGGAAGACAGTATGAAGCAGCAAGCTCTTAGGCAAAGTGTGACAACATTCGTTCTTATCCAGCATTGACAGTACATCCGGGGTTATCCCCAGTGCTGGACGTTCTCAAGTGTTTTCAAAGCATGACCACATCTTTGTGCCCATTGGTTTGTGGACACCAACCTTCCCATGCAATTGTGTGGAGCACATGCCCTTCTATTCATAACTGTGAAGACCACCTCCTCTCCCACTAGCCGGTGAGTAACACCCTTGTGGCAACCACAGCAGTTGCTAGCATGGAAAAGCAACAGCAGAAAAGTACTGATGCATTCTCATCTTCTTTCAGTGCATCTGGAAATGAGGAAGAGCCAGCTCTCTGATGACCATGGCTTGGGAATTAGTACCCATCACCTTTCAGTGGCCTCTCTAAGAGGCTTCAAATTGGCCATCCAAAATGGAAGCACCCAAAATCACTCGTCAGTCGCTTTTGAAAATCTTGGCCTTGAGCTTTTAAGGTTGTGAAGATAATCTTCAAACTATGAGCCATGTATCACCACTATTGTGATGTCTGCCTGAGTCTGCAGGCAGCCTGAAACAAGAGCTCTAAAAGCTGCGAACTCATTCATCTCTAAAACCCACTGAATTGAATGAATATTTAAATTTTAATATTAACTATTACACCAACCAAACCAAGAGAGATTATAATCTGAAGACTGCCCATTCTCATGAGTGAGAGAGTTTGGGAGAGACCACCTCATATATTTTTCCAAATCTGAACCCATAATTACTCCTGGGAAAATTCTGCGCCAAAATATTAAAAATTCTATGCACAATATTTTAAACTTCTGCAAAATTCTGCATATTTTATTTGTCAAAATAACACAATATAATCACTCCAGTTTCAATTATTTGGGTAATTTATTTCAAAATACCGGTCAACAAGTATGTCAACAATACAGACCCCAAGAAAAAAGATTCCCCCAGGAGTAGAGAGTTAAAGAAACCCCTATGTCAACCCAGTTCCAGTTGCAGGGTACTGGAGAGGGATGCATGGAGCCCCCCAGAGCCCAACACCTGCACCTCCCTCCCCCCAGAGTCCAGCCATAGGGCACCCCTGGCCGAGACACCTGCACCCCCTCCCTCCCAGAGCCTTTACTCCCCACAACTTCTTTAATGTCCTGCTGGGGGAAACAGTGTGGTGCGGCCCTGCCCTTCCTCACCCTTTACCAGAGCTAGGTCTCCCATGCCTTCTCCCATCCCTGGGCAGATGAGGATCAAGCCAGGCAGCCTGAGCATGCAGAGTCTAGATCCCCACCAGGCTGGGCACGCCACTCACTGCGAGCTGGAGAGTCGGGCTCTGCAGAGTACAGCAGCCCCTACTGGCAGCCAGCAATTCTGCAGTCCCAGGTCTGCAGGGGAAACATGAAATTCTGCACAGAACATTAATTCTGCATTGTGCAGTGGCACAGAATTCCTCCAGGAGTACAAAACAGAAACAAAATTGGGCACTTTATAAACTGCACCAAGACACATAGGCCTCTTATCAGCAATTGTACCAGGCAGGGTGTAGCTCCCAGATGAGCCATTCTATCATGAACAGTACAAACAAGAACGTGCAATAATTACCTGACTGTGCTCCAGAAATGCAAAGAGCCACTGGAGCTTTGTCATCAAGGGCTGAGAATTGCTTTCGGTTAAATTCAGCACCGAGTGCCTAAAGCTTTAAAAGCAAATCAAAAACACAGACAGAGAAAATTAGCCATTGGGAAAACCCAATTTCTGTAACAGACAAACTCACAGCACTGTTGATAGAGAAGAGGGAAAGGAAACCTACTCGGAGGCCATGAAAAGAGCCTGAATGATGCTGTTCATGTAGCAGGTGTTCCCCAGGTTAATTAACCCAATCTTCCCTGTGTCAGATTTGGAAGCTAGACGTGGGTAGAAACAGGCCAGCTCATTCTTCTGGGAGGTCCAAGCATTTTGTCCCAGTAAATGTTTAATTCGGTCTTCATTTGGAATTGGAAGAGCCTTAGAAACAACCAGAGATTTTTGTCAAAATCCATTTTACTTCCTGTGATGTAATAAAGAATCACTAACAGGTACCAGTGGAACTCGTCGGCAAAGCTTCAGTGGGAAATTCAGGTCACTGGAAACTCATAGGGGGCAGTATTGACTCCCCACTGTGACTTGCTTAAGCATAGTATAACTTACTCTATTTTATTTGGATTAGAGAGGTGGCTAGAAGCAACACTTGTGATCAGGACCCCACAGTGCTAGGCACTGCACAGACACACAGGAAGAGATGGTTCTTCCCCCAAAGACAGGGCCATGCTACCCAAATTAGATCCAGATTCAGAATCTGAAGCATCCCCTTCCCCCCAGAGTGAGGAGAGCTCAGATATGTTTCAGGCCCATCTCTAATGATGAGAAAGTTGCTCTGTACTGAACAGCAAACTAAAGCTAGTTTACATGCGGTTCAGAGAACTAGACTAGAACTGCATGCCTTACTTTGACTGCTTCCATGACCGGCTCATAGAGATCTGGAAATCCTGAAAACCGGAAGAACATAGAGTGGATCAGCTCGGCCAGCTGTTCCAGGCAGCTTGTTGCGGAGTTGGAGTCTTCCTTGTTCAGAGAGGCCACCAGTCTGGGAATGTGGGGAAGAAGCTAAAAATAGCAAAGTTAAGTCATTGACATAAGGCTCAGACTAGTTATGCATCTACACCACACACAGCGCGCTGGATTAAGGTATCTGTGTGAAATTCACCCCTTCCAGAGGGCCAGCACACAAGGCCTGTGCACCACTTAAATCCCACTTAGGGCTTGACCTTGAATCTATTGAAGTCAACAGCAAAGCCCCCTGGTCTTCAGTGGTGCAGGATCAGGATCTTAAACCTTATTTTGAGGGCTTAATTGGGGCTTAAGTGTGTTACCTAGGCCCTGTGTTAGGCCTTTGCACAAGGGTGAATTTCACCCTCTCTCTTAGTCTGTGCTATCTGTCCATACACACACTTACTAGGGAATGGAATGTTGTGTGCTGGAATGGAGCACTAAGGAGCTTAACCTTAAACTATGAGCTACATCTATTGCTAATTGAATCTATCTTGATTAATCTGTGATTTGTACCATTTTATTGCAATCTCTATAAACTACACTACAGTTGTTATAGCCGGATGGGTGGGAAGAGATGTCCAAATAGCCAAATTGATTATTTTGTTTTAAATCCACTCTTTATAGAGGAAATTAAAGCAAAAACGCAGCTCTTATTTTACAGACTCCAAACCCAAAAGAATTGTACACAAGTGCCCCCTGCTGGGTCTGTAGCAGTATGGAACTAATATATTGTTCCCAAATGTACAAATGTGCTAGACCCTGGTTTAAAAATTCCCATGAAAATTCATGCAACATTTCTCACTAATTTGTTTCCTGTGATTTCACCTCATCTGTCCTGAATTACTATTTTTGAATGAAATTATCTCTAACACCGCCTCTGCCTTGTAAAACAGTTGCATGCTTCTTTCATTTCAAGCATGGATCTTTTTTTGCTAATCTGTGGCGATTTCATTGAAAAAAATGGGAAATTTTGTTGGGGAGGGAAACAAACACCTTTTTGCGATCAATATTTTCCTAAGCTCTTGTATGAACATTTCTCAGACCTCATCAAACACATACATGCCAATATAAACAGATAGGAAGCCAGACAGGTTTGCCTCCTGTGTTTGCTAAGCAAAAGAAGGGAGGAGTTGTCAGGGAGAAGGTAGGAACCCGCTTCCAGTCTTCATCCCTGGTCTCCTGCAATATACGGAGATATACCTATCTCATAGAGCTGGAAGGGACTCCGAAAGGTCATGGAGTCCAGCCCCCTGCCTTCACTAGCAGGACCAAGAACTGATTTTGCCCCAGATTCCCCAGTGGCCCTCTCAAGGATTAAACTCACAACCCTGGATTTAGCAGGCTCAAACCACTGAGCTATCCCTCCTCTTGCTGTAGAATGTTTGCTTGGTCCCTGGCAATCAACTCCTTAGGCTCAGAGCACCCCAAATACACCAACTCTGGTTCCCCTAGTGCCACCATCAATCTGCTGTAGAGATGGATACAAAAGATTCTGAGGAGCAGCTGAGGAAGGACTGGATTCAGATTTGTGGCATGCCATGAAAATAATCTTGAGAACCTCTGGCCATGGAAGATGATTCTCTAGTGTCTTTGCTTCCAGGCTCTTTTTTAGCTACCTTAGCTATTACATTCATCATACTGAACTGAGGTATGATATGTTCCGTATGACACACTTGTTAAAGTCTGGATTTAGCCTTACCAAGTGAAATGCTTCATGCGAGTGCTGGAAACTCAGCAGCATGTACAGTAGAACGGACAGCGCTCCATCCCTCACAATGGGGTACAGCAACTTGGAAAAGACCTATGGAGGGAAAAGCACAGAAATGCAAAGTGCACACACTACCAAGGCACCACATAAACATGGTGGCCTCAGGTCTTATTAAGATTGGTGGAGTCACCTCTGCATGACTCGGGAAACTCTCTGATCTGCTCTTATAAGCCAAGTAGGGTGAGGCCTGGTTGGTGCACGGATGGGGAGAGTGCCATGGAATACAACTTTAGACTGTACAGGGTCTAATAACAGCAGAGGTAGAGGGATGTTCTTGAGGCGCAGGCCTGGAAGATTAGGGATAATTCTAGTTCTGGGATGATGAAAGACTATAACCCAGACTCCTTGGGCTAGTTGAGGCTGAGAGACAATCCCTGCCCTGAAGAGCTTACATTCTAAACAGACACGATATGTACACACCATCCCAGCTCTGCAAGCCTAATCCCAGCTAATCCCAGCGTGGAGGAGAATTGGGGGAGGGGGACTGAAGTCTTGGAAAGTGAGCCCGCCCTGCACTCACCCTGCAGCATCCCATCTTACAGAGCCGGTCCTAGTCTCCCTGCGACCTGGTGCATGATGGGATCGCAGAGCCACTCAGGTTTGGCCTGGCCAACCCTCCAAACTGACAGGAGGGAGGCAGGGCCAAATTTGAGTGAGTGGTATTGCGACCAGACTCCAACCTCTGGCTGGGCCAAACCTGTGTGATACTGCGACCCTGAGCACCAGGCAACGGTGTCTGAAGAGGAGAGTAGGGGTCAGCCCCCATCGCTGTCCAAACCCCACCTTCCACCCCGCAGCCTCCCCTGTGTACAGGACAAGAACTGTACGTTTGCCTAGGCCACTGCCCAGTGATGGGTTAATCCAGCCCTGGACGTGGCAACCTTCCTGTGACCCAATGGTGGGTCTGTGGCAGAGCCATGAACACAACCCAGACGCCAGGGGAGTGATAAAAACAGAGACAAGGCCCAGGAGGGAGACTGGAGAGTTTTAAAAATCAAGAAAGCCGTCCTGACATGGAGACCTCTCTGCATGGAGACGGGGAGTGGCAGCAGCATGGAGACCCGAGCACCGGGGAGACCGTGAGAGGAGACGAAGGCACAAATGGTGACTGCAGCCCAGGTGGAATAAAAGGGATCTCATTAACGTCAGCTCCCTGGGCACAGTAATTAAGAGCTGCTCCCAGGGGAAACAGCTTCTGTTCCCTGCACCCTCCAGATTCCTACTTCTGCGGGAGCAATTCTTGAAGTCAAGTTCAAGTGTATTTATAGCAGAAGCAGCCTTGCCAGCACACCCGGCTTAGTCCCAAGTGCTGCGATTCCAGGTGCGTCGGCTGACAGCGGCGGGGTGAGACGAGACGGAGGCTGCTCTCTCCCCACTGGGCCTTCAGGGGCTCACTCCGCTCAACGGCAGCAAAGCAAGGAGCACAGAGCAGCGGGGAGAGGTCTGTCTCTTTATCCTCCTCTCCATGAGACAGATGCTGAATCCCACATCCCCACGCTTCAGTGCGTGCCCTGGCTTCCTTTCCTGGCTGCCCTGCCAGCCCAGAAGCGGCGGCTGCTGAGCCAACACATCTCCAGAGCACCCCGTCTCTCTCCAGTACCAAACAGGGAATGGCTCACTTGGCAGGCAGGCGAAGCGGGGAAGGAAAGAAGGTGGAGCACTGGCACTGGGCATGGCAAGGAGAGACACCCTGCAATGCTGAAGATCACGGAGAGGAGAGAGGTACAGGGCAAGAGAAAGGGAAGGTCTGGGTGGCGGGGCTTCCTGTCATCAGGACCTAGACTGCATAGACTTAGTGGGAAGGGATGCTCCTGAGACAAGAAGCCCCATCCCCTGTTCCTGGGATTGCCATGTGGGAGGCTGCACAACAATAGATTTGATGGACGGGTCAGGGCAGGGGCACAGAAAGATCTCCGAGAGGTTTTCGTGCTGTGGTAAGGAGTCCCCCGCAAAAAGAGACCGTAATGAGCCTGTGGTTACAGCACATGTGTGAGAGTGAGCAGATCCACCTTCTATTCCTGGCTCTGCCATGGACTCGAAGCTTGAACTCTGGCAAGTCATCGGACCTCTCTGGGCCAGGAATTTCCCTCTGTCTAAGGGGAGGATAACAGCTTCCCAGCTCACAGGAGCATTTGGAGGCTCACCACTCAACAAGGTGCTGGCACTGCTACTCGGGATGCCAAACATAACTGTGTCACTTGTGCATTGCCCTGCCCCCAGTAGCCAGTTGTGGGCACCCGCTGTGTCTCTCCACCCACCACGACCATGAGCTCTTTGGGGCAGAGACTCTCTATTGCACATGTGTAGTGTGCCTCGCCCAATCCCTCATCAGGGCTGCCACAATGCCAAGATGAGTTGAGCTCCTCAGATGGGAGGCACTAAACAAGTGCAAAGCAATGTTACATTTTCTAAATTAATCCTCACTTTCTTTGCCATGATGTTTCAAATGTCTTCAGCCCCTCAGACAAATCACTGGAGGCTGTGCGTTGAAAGCAGAGGGCTAGTAACCATATCCTCCTCTTTCAAGATCGGCATCTCACAAGATAACAGGCAAAAAATGCCAACACTCCCGAAGCTGATCTATAACCCATTGCTTCCACAATCCCAGCAGCTAAACGCATCACAAGCCAATTTTAAATGGCTGTCGGGTCAGTTTCTAATGGATTAACATCGGAAGGAAAGAAGAACAAAAGCAGCACCAGGAGAAATAATATGCCCCTGCCATTCTCAGTTTGGTTCATTCAAGAGGTACTTGCAGTTAACAGTAACACTTTACACTTTAATAGTGCCTTCCATGGCTGATTCTCTAAGGTAGGTAAGTATTGTCCCTGTGATGTTGCACTCCATATGTTTATGGAAATATGCTTCTGAGTATGAATATAATGTAACTGGAATATGCTTTATGCATAAGGTCTCTTGTAAGGTATCATTACAAAGCTTATAATCTACTGAGTGTGTTCATCCTATTTGTATGTATGTATCATTCTTGTATCTAAAACTAGAAATATGAAGTATTACTCTGAAGTCCTATTGTAATTATGCAAAGTGTGGGTCATTAATGGTGGCTTGGAATCTTGATGGCTCCCATTAACTAGGACAATTGGTTGTGAATGGCTCTGTTTACTTGCAAAACTTCCTGGGTATGTGCTGGCCAGCCTTGGAAGAATGGAGACTAGGGGTCTCACAGGACATGTGACCATGTCACATGATACTGGAATCCATCTTAAACCTGGTGCTTTTCCATTTAGAAGGAGGGGTGGGAACCCAGAAAGAAACAAAGGATTCCCGCCTTGTGCCAAAGCTATAAAAGGGGATGGAACAGAACAAAGGGGTCCCAGTCATGTGGAATCCCCTGCTTTTCACCTAAGATGCCTGCTGGAACTAACAAGGTCTGTACCGGAAAAAAGATTGGGCCCAAACTAGGAAGGAGTCTAATCTGTGAAAGAAGCTTATTGGAACATCTCTGAGGGTGAGATTTACTTGTACTCAGTTTCTTAATGTGTTAGGCTTTAGACTTGCGTGTATTGTTTTATTTTGCTTGGTAACTTACTTTGTTCTGTCTGTTATTACTTGAAACCACTTAAATCCTACTTTTTATACTTAATAAAATCACTTTTGTTTATTAATAAACCCAGAATAAGTGATTAATACCTGGGGGAGCAAACAGCTGTGCATATCTCTCTATCAGTGTTATAGAGGGCGGACAATTTATGAGCTTACCCTGTATAAGCTTTATACAGAGTAAAACGGATTTATTTTGGGTTTGGATCCCATTGGGAGCTGGGTGTCTGGGTGCTGAAGACAGGAGCACTCGCTAAGTCGTTTTCAGTTAAGTCAGCAGCTTTGGGGATGTGGTTCAGACCTTGGGTCTGTGTTGTAGCAGGTTAGTGTATTTGGCTCAATAAGACAGGGTTCTGAAGTCCCAAGCTGGCAGGGAAAACGGGCTCAGAGGTAGTCTCAGCACATCAGGTGACAGTCCCAAGGGGGTCTCTGTGACCAAACCCGTCACAGTCCCCCATCGTACAAATGGGGAGACTGAGGCAGAGAGATGCAGGGGTAATATTTTCTAAAGTGGCCATTGATTTTGGGTACCCAACTTGAGACACCCAGGGCCTGATTTTCATACTGCGCTGAGCATTCACCACAGCAGTTAAAGTCAATGGGAGCTACGGATGCTTGGCACTTCTGAAAATCAGGTCCTAAGTGTCTCAAGTTGGGCCCTCCAACAATGAGGTATCCAAAATCCACAGTCATTTTAGAGCTGGCTGTAATTGACTTGTCTGAGGAAACACGTTGAGCCAATGAGAATCAGGCAACGAACTCCTGACTCTCAGTCTCCTGCTCTAACGACTAGGCAGCTCTGCCTCCCACTTCTACTTATCCATTGTATGTGGGGGCAAGAACTGCTAGCTAGAAAGCCATACAAGGCAGATTCCAGGCTACCAGTTCTGTAGATAGTACGGTAAGGTGGTTACAAACTCCAGTGGGTACAAGCCACTAGCACAGCTCCAATGCACCGAATATCCAATTCTACGGTGACCCCTTTAATCACCTGGTTGCAGCACTAATGTCAATATACGTCTCAGTCGAATTTGATCAAAAGGCAGGACAGAGAGGCTCCAGTTCTAAGAGGGAAGGAGGGACTCTGGCTGCAGCCATGTCTGAAGGGCACACTGACCTTTTCAATTTTCAGAAGAGTGACTTCAATCAAGATGCTGAACTTTTTCACTGCAGCCAAACCCTTCAGTAGAGCGATGATCCATTTGTCGATGTTCTTCCCTAGGGGCCAAGAGACCCAGTCAATCATCCTACAATGGAAAACAAATATGTGGAATAATGACTTAACATATGCATTATAAAATCCATGATGTCCCGGACAACCCCGTCACCTCCAAAATCCTATCCAGGAGCTTGGGAAAACCCCAAAAGAAACTGCCCCCAAATAAACCATCCCATGTTTTACACTAAGCCCAGTGACTGCTGGATTAGGATTTTGGTAATTCAGGCCTCGTCTACACTGGGCGGGGAGGGGTCGATCTAAGATACACAACTTCAGCTACGAGAATAGCATAGCTGAAGTCGACGTATCTTAGATTGACTTAGAATCACTTACTTCGCATCCTCGCAGCATGGGATCGACAGCCGCCGCTCCCCCGTCAACTTTGCTTCCGCCTCTCGCCGAGCTGGAGTTCAGCAGTCGACGGGAGAGCGATCGGGGATCGATTTATCGCGTCTACACTACACGCGATAAATCGATCCCTGATAGATCGATTGCTACCCGCAGATCCAGCGGGTAGTGTAGACATACCCTCAGTCAGCACTACATAGCCGTTAAGAAGGCCTGATACAAAACCTATTAAAGTGGATGGGGAGTCTTTCCACTGGTGATTGCATAGAATCATAGAGTTAGAAGGGACTGCCAGGGTCATCTAGTCTAACCCCTGCCAAGATGCCGGATTTGTTGTGTCTAAACCATCCAGACAGATGGCTTCAGCCTCCTTTTGAAAACCTCTAGTGAAGGAGCTTCCACAACCTCCTTAGGCATCTGTTCCAGTGTCCTACTGTTCTTACGGTTAGGAAGTTTTTCCTGAGCTGGGTTTCAATGGATTTAGGATCAGCTTATAGTTAGGCTTGGCAGAATTTCAATATTTTTTATTATAACGTCAACAGATAATATCAATGTTTATCTTGAAGCATTTTTTTCTATTTTTAGCTATTTAATTTTGTATAGTTGCCGGAAATTATGTGGGGGCTCAGACTCTAATTATTTAATGACAGTATCTGTTGAAATTCAAAAAGTTAAAGCTTTACAATTGTTAGTGTTAAAACATCAATGGTCAATATCACATGTCAAAGTATACAGTGTAAATATCCTTAAATCAAACTCTAATAATTCTCAGGCAGCATTTTTCTTGCTTTGCCTATTTGTAAATTTAGATTATTATCAAAGGAAATATTTTATCATCATTTGTGTGTGTTCATGAAACCATCTCGGGTTCAATGAGCTTTCATCCAATCACAGGCAGGTTTCCGATGGAACCCTGCATAGGTTCCTGGCAGGTGATGGGGAGTCCTGGTTTCCAGGTTCCACAGCTCTGGGGCAGCCCCATCATGGCAGAGTTTCCTGCCTTCCTGCCGTGGAGCTGAGGAGCGCAGAAGCCCCAGCTCTAACTGGGCTCTGTCCCCATATTCACAACCTGGAGCCAAAAAAAACCCTGAGAGACCCTGCTTGAGCAGCGGTGGAAGGGAGCAGAATCATGTACATTTCAGTCAGCTGCCGCAGGTCCTGGGAACACATTTTGTTTCAGAAATACCACATGTCTGTGGTTCTGAAATGAAATTTTTTGAAATTTCCCACCAACCGGAAATTCTAAGTTTCAGCCAGCTCTACATAGAAACTCCACCTAGCTCTTAGACAGCGCTTTTCATCAGTAGACCTCAAAGCACTTTACCGAGGAGGTTAGTATCGTGATCCTCATTTTACAGATGGAATAAATATAATGCCACTGAAAGGTAGCCACACAAATACTTATGTGGACAGAGATAGAAACAATCCACTGAACTGCACTGTATAACCAGAGGAGCAAAAGTCCTTAGAGGTACTGAAGATCCAAGGACAATTTTTGCAAGAGGCATTTTTCTCCAATGTTCTTGGCCAAAATATCCCATTCCTCACTCCCCCCATAGCTGTTGTACTGTGTGCTGATTATCCCCTAGCTAGAACCTTCCCACCCCAAAGGTGGCTGCCTTCACCCATCACTGAAAGATATTTTTCTATGTATGTAGTTTCTAAAGCGTTCTGAGATGAAAGGGGCTGTATATACATGTAAACTATTACTATATTTGCTATGTGTTGAGCTAGATGGTTCCATGCACAAAAATAAAACCCCTTTATGTGACTTTCAAAGTAATTCCACTTTGAAGAAAGAATGATGTTAATGTAGCTCTCTGGAGCGCCATCAGTTTATAAACAGTCCACCAAAACTTCCGCCTGGCTCCTAAGTGAGCCTAATTACATTTCATGAGCTCTGCTTAATGTTTCGGTAGCAATGAGTAATCATTCATTGTAACAGAGGATTTTACAGGAAAGAGGCAATTGATTTTGCGATGGCTATTTTTGGAATCCGGAGCTCTTAGTGGAATTATCGATTAGAGTCCACAGCGGGATTAGCTCCCCATGAAAAGAAAGAAAAGACCATGGGGGTTGGAAACAGCACTGAAATACAGACGCGCTTTGACTCGGATCACTTTAGACTTTATGAAAACAAACCCCACCCCAGCAAGTCAAAGAGAATTTTGTGCAGGTGAAAGGGACGTATATGCAGAAGCCTCTTATTTATCCACAGTCCAGGTATAACAGCTATGCCAGTGAACAGTGCTAGCTCCCCACATGTAACCTGGGATGGGATGGACGCACCCGGCACTAAAACAGGCAGGGAAGGGGTTAATGCTGTGCATAGGGAGCCAGGGAGAAGACCAGCTCCACTTGAGGGAACCTGCTCAGCCTGCCCTTTATGGAGGAGTGTTTGTACTTGGGCTCATGAGAGCACACACTTAACCTGGAGGACAAGGTGGATGTGGGTATCAAAGGAAAGCAGGAAGTGGCCTCTCTGAGGAGCCCCCAGGATGAAGACTCTCCTAGGCCAAGCCTGCTCAAGGAACCTGGGAGAGGGAGGAGTTCTGGGACTTGGACACAGGCCTGCAGAGGAGGCTGGTGACCCCAGAGAGGAGACTCTATCCCAAGCCTGACCTTGAAGGACCACCTCTAGAATGCCAGATGTTCATTCAGCCCTGTTCTCTAGCTCCTCTGGTCACTTAGGAGCTGGCTCTGTAAACCCTCATTCTTCCTGAGTAGCCCCGCCCCCTGGTTAATGGGTGCTAAAGCGATTAGGGATCAAAGCCTCCACAGCTCATTCACTCCTTGGCATCTCCATTGAGTCTGCTAACAAGGGGGCTACCTCTTGTGTGACTCCAAGATCTGCGCCGAGGCTACCACCAATCACCATTAGACGGCAGCCAAGCACCATTAGATGGCAGCTAATTTCCATTTCACCAAGTTAGGGCACATTTGAACCACTGTCCTGCAGGAGAAAAAGGTCCTCTGGCTTTTTACCCATCCAGCCCCCCTTCATTCCACTACTGGAGCAACCAAAAGAGATAGTTCTGCCATTCTAGGATAAAAGATGTACTTGGCTGTGCATTGAGTGGCTAAACCCTACCATGTAATCTGCAAACTAGAGGTTAAAACCATGTCTAGGCAACATACAGGGAAGTTCTACCCTTTGTTATTTTGAACCTTGGCTGCTGTAAGCCTTATGCTACATACAGACTTTGGCTGAAGGGAGCCTGGAATCTATTTCAGGAATAAACACAGCTAGGAAGATTGATTTTTTTTCCCCCTTGTGCAACTGCTATTTAGCCGACCGGACCAGATATAGGCAGATACCATAAGTGCTAATGCAAAGCTGGGACACTGGGTGAACACTGGACATCAATTAGAGAGAGAATCTGACAGACCAGACAAGCACCCTTGCATGCAGGCCAGGGTCAGCAGGGGCTCAACTGCAGGCAGGAAATGGGAGACAGTACAACATTGGTTTCCCTTTATAACCTCTCTCAAGCTAGATGGTTCTAATGCATCCATCGGGGTGGGATCTGGGTGCTACACAGTATCTGAGCTATGTCACCAACCGATTACTAAACAGCCCACCACCTTCTGTAGTTCCTCCGTGCTCCAGGCTTTCCAAGCATGTGGAGCTCCCCGTTCTATAGCTGTGACTTCACAGGAGCTAAGGTAGAAGGGAGCTGCTGCTCCACAAGCCAGTCAGTTGTGCCTTACTAGCCACCAACACCAGCATCTGTGATGCCCAGACCCCCCGTAGGGAAAACAGCAGCTCTGAGTTCAGGCTGAAGCCGTTTTCACAGCCAGGGTGCGAGCCAGGGATACGTCACCCAGTTAAATAAAGATCCAGTGAAAAAGCACCAGCAGTTGCACTCACCTTGGGCAAGATTTTCAGAAGTGCCTAGTGATTTTGAGTGCCTGCACTTCAGGTGCCCAGCTTGAGACACCTTAAAGGGACTTGATTTTCAGAGGGCAGGTTCTCAGCACTTTCTGAAAATCAGGCCCTTTTAAGGTGTCTCAAGTGGGGAACCTAGAAATCACAAGTCCCTGTTGAAAATCTTGGTCCTTATTTCCAGAGTCCTGCATGCTTGGAGGGTAGTGAGGAGGGATAGCAAAATTTTCCTGTCCCCCCTACACCTCAAACCTTCACACTAGGATACCAGCAAAGAGCATTCTGCTCCTAAGCCTGAGCCCTGGGATGAAATTGCTAGGAAGGGTTGAATGTAGCTATTGGGCAGGTCTTTCTCTGGCCTGAGGATGCACAGCAAGAATCTTCCAGGACGTTCAGTCACCGGTACCGCCTCACATCTCCTACCTACTGATCGCGGTCATCATCTGCACATCCGTTATGCTGTCATCGTTGGTTAGGTTTCTTATGACACCATCCATGAGCTCTAGTGGAACGTACTGGACCACGCTGGCTAAGGCATTCGATGGAGCTTCCTGCTCCTCTGTAAGACATTAGTAAGAACAGACAGCATTAAAGCGGGAAATCCGGTTTACATTATCCTGTCTCTACTGCAAAGGTCGAATCCTTTCTAGCTACACAAAGGGCCGGCTCATCTGCTAGTGTAAATCAGCATAGCTCCATCGACTCAACACTGATCTTTTCTGGGATGGCAGTTCCTATGTTCTTAACGGCACACAAGGCATGCGGTCGTGGCATATACCCTGGGTGTTTCGTGAGGCACACAGCTGAAAGGGGCAGGGATCACATGCAAATGAATGCTAGCCCCTGGAGTGTGCTATTGCTTTTCTAACAGCTGGCCAATTGGTCCCGACCCCTAGATCCCTATGCAAGCAAATTCCCTCTTTATGTTCGCTTTATACTACTCGTTCTCTACAACCTCCAATGGGACATGTGACACTCCACACCTCATATTCACCATAGTGATATGATTATGATGCATCTTGTACAAAATATGCCATGTGAGGTGTCTATGGAAAAGTTATGGTTTGCTGAATATGATTATCCTATTTGTATCAATGTATCATTTCTGTATCTGGAGTTATGAATATTAACTATGTATTTGTATTTCAAATGTGCTTGCACCTGGGTAACACTCATCACACTTTACATACAGTCTGCGAGCACATTGTGAATGGCCTATTCAAGTTGCATGGCCCATCAACAAAGACAATGGGCCATGGGGAAAGCTTATCTTCATCTGATGAACTGTCCTGGGGACGCTTCAGTCATCCCGTGAACAATGGCTGCCGCAACTCATCGGGAGCACGCAAGGGCTTGTGACCAGATCACATGACACTGAACTCCATTTTCCTACCTGTATTTTTCCACAAACTGGGCTGGGAACTTGGCTTGGAACAAAGGGGTTCCCGCCATATGGAAGAAACTATAAAAGGGGGAAGTGACATCACCATGGGGCCTCACGCTCCATACCAGAGAACACCTGGAAACACTTGAGGAACAAAGACTGAACAGGGGAAGGGGGGTCCCAGGCAGGGAAGAAGGAAGCCTGCCTGTGCATGGAAGCTTGATGGCCTGTTTATACTATCTAACAAGATGAGACACTGCTTGATTCAAACCCTATCTAGTGTATAAGACTTAGATTGCGATTTTGTTTATTTCTTAGGTAACCATTTTTGATCTGTTTGCTATCACTTATAAGCACCTGAAATCTATCTTTCTGTAGTAAATAAATCTATTTTATATTTTTTACCCAAAACAGTGTGGTTTGCCTGAAGTGCAGGGAAAACCTCAGCTCAGTTAACAAAGGCTTGTGCATGGTCCTCTTCACATCAAGGGAGGGGTGGACTGGGTAATAAATTCATGCTGGTCAGGCTTTTGATCAGGGCAGGACGGTATAGCTCTGGGTCTTAGGCTGGGGAGCTGGAGATATTTTGGCTGGAGACTCTCTGTTGTTGGTTCATGCAGTGGCTGGCAGAGCATTCATGAACACAGCCGGATGTGACCCCTGCCTCTGAATGTTTGTGTGAGGACAAGCTTGGAGGGCTTTGTAGCTTGTCACAACGTCACAATGTGAGAGGGCTCAGCAGTACCCCAATTCCAGGTTGCACCCCAGGGTGGCCCGTCCCAGGATGATCCCTGGATATTTACACCCTGGGGCATGCTTCAAGGCACAAGGCCAAGGGTGAGAGGTGCCCAGCTCGCACTGGAGTTTGTGGGAGTGGAGAATGGGCATTTACTGCTCACAGGGAATCAGGAGCCCCACTATGGGAATCTTTCCACTGGCTTTGCCTGTAGTTGAGTTGGGCACTATATCACTGGTTTACACCAGCACCCTGGTCAAATTTCAGCTTGCGTAATTAAAATTCTGCCTAAGTTTCTTCTGCAATCTCAACTGGATAATATATTCATCACTTCCTGGCCTAAACGATTGGGTAGGGTTGCTGTGGACTTACTGTTGCATGTCAGTAGCAGATGATGCCATTCCTATTTTATAGCCTATGCAACTCTGTATCTGTTTTATTAAGTTCCTGAAATGCCAGATCTTTTAGGACAATGTAAAATGTAAGATGGGGTCGGCAACCTGCGACACACAGCCCATCAGGGTAATCCGCTGGCCGGCTGCGAGACATTGACTGTCCACAGGCATGGCCCCCCCGCAGCTCCCAGTGGCCGCAGTTCGCCATTCCCAGCCAATGGGAGCTACGGGAAGCATGCTGAAGGTTGCCAGCCCCTGACGTAAGACATTCTATTTCATTATTAGCACACGGCTGAAAACACACTGTACTGTTTTTACCTGTTGAAGAAATGATAGTAAAAAGCTCCTTCAAGGATGGCAGAATGGAGGAAGTCTGAGCTCTCCAGATCTTCTGCAACAGTCCGCTCACTTTGTTCACATGGTCTAGAAACTCCATGATGTCATCTTCTCCTTCTGAGATGCACTGGAATTGCCCGATGCACCGTATCAGCTGCTGGCAAAACAAAATCTGGTGTTTGCCTGTGGGAACACATTGAGGATGCAGGGATAAGAGCTTACTGATCTTAGCGCACTGCTTGGGCCCAGGCCGCTCGCAGACTTTGCGGAGCACTTCAATCCTCAGCAGGCTGAAAATGTCACTAGCTGACGGGCTTTCCAAGACGAACTGCAGTCCCAGGTGGATATAATCTAATACGTAAGGGCTCCTTTTCCCCGCAGGCCCGTAACCTTCCTGGAGGAGACTCAGGAGGAATCGGACGTTGAAGAACTCCTCAAACTCCTCCGGGTGGTAGTGGCCATAAACTTCCAAAACTTCTTTGCCGATCTCTCTCTTAAACTTGGTGTCACCCATGAGGTAGAGCTTGGTGGAGAGTTCTAGCATGGACCAGCACTGCTCGCTGTCCATGGGCTGCTTTATTGCCTCGATGACGCGTCTCACGAGCCCTTGTTTCACGTTGTTGGGGTAGGAAGACATCATCACAGCTTCTAGTATCTTGTCCATTTCCGCTTTCAGACTCTGAAACAGTGTGAAACAGCAGCACGTTAGTCCAGTTTTACTTTACCACCCAAAGCTACTGAGCACCCATGGCTCCCGCCGGCTTCCGCAGGGATGGGGTTGGGCGCTCAGCACTTCTGAAAATCCAGCCACTTTTATTTAGGCGCCTAATTCTCGATTTCGGAGCAGCGTTGTCAGATTGTAAAATTTTAGCCTGTGTGCCTTCCCCGGCTCCCACTCCTCACCCTCCCATGTTATATAATATTACATTGAGAGAGTCCTATTAGAGGAGGAAACACCTTGATTGGTCCCTCTCCTAATATGCAGGGTGACAATCAAGCAATAAAGACACAACTTGGAGCTGATTCTGAGATACGGGGATGATCCTCAGATTAGACAGGGCCAAATTGTATCACTAGAGCAGGGCCATACAGCTGTCTTAATCAATTCCCTGGGGATTCCTCTGGCAGAGTGTAAAACTGGCTCTACGCTAAACCCTCCCCTGCTCCTGGTGTAAGGGGGTGTGGCTTGGGGGAAGGGGCGTGGTCGGAGCACCACTGCACTTCAGCAATCCCTGGGTGCTGTAACAGCCCCTTTGGGCTGTGGACAGTCAGCTGCAACTAAGAGCAGCCTTGAGGTGTTTCTTACCAGGAGCCAAGTTGGCCCCAAGATCAGGCAGCTGCAAAAGTGACCTGGGTCCTGCAGCAACCACAGCTCGACCAGATCCAAGAATTGGAGAGCTCTGCAAAGCTACCCTGCTGTCATCTGCATGACTATCGACATCTACTTCCTGGACAACACTGACGATCTCGTGTCATTTCTACCCCCTAGAGGTGCCCGGCTCTGGTCACTGTGCTGAAGTGTCTTTACTGTGGCTAAAGATATCCGTCGGTCTTTTTGTGTGTGTCAGATGATTAAATTGCCAGATATGTATTTTAAAGAGCAGCCTGGGATGACACAGGTGAAAACACTCCCAATTTTGGAGACACCCTTATACTCTTTTTTGAGTTCACACAGCCTCCCAGTCCCCGTAATTGGAGGCCATTTTCTATTCATGCCTGCAGACCTACTGTTCCAGATCATCATCGCAACCAACTTCCCTGCACAGCTTGCAGTGACTCACTCCCCATCTCCAGCTGTCAGCCTGGGAAAATCTCAGCACGAGACTGAGTGAGGGCCTGTTAGCTGCAGATCTGTCCCACGTGATTCTGCACCTGGCTCGGACTCTGCAATCTCATTTCCTCCCATTTGTTTTGTTAGGAGTAAAACCATAACAAATCCATGGCTACTTGTTGTCTCTGTGCCAGGCATTATGGTCACTCGGAACGTCACAGCAGGGAAAGAACCCAGATCTCCCTGCTCCGGAAGTATGGGCCTCTACCACCTGAACTAAGAGGAATCTTCTTTAGCTCTTTGCAGTACAGGGTCCGTGAGACACTGATAAACAGTTCCAATGGTAGCCAGTCCTGGGGCTTTGGTAGAGGCTGATGCACTGGGATGACTAGGGTTGCCAACTTTCTAATCGCACAAAACAGAACACCCTTACCCCGCCCCTGCCCTGCCCCTTCTCCAAAGCCCCACCCCTTCTCCAAGGCCCCACCCCTGCTTATTCCATCCCCCCTCCCTCTGTCGCTCACTCTCCCCTGACCCTCACTCACTCATTTTTACCAGGCTGGGGCAGAGGGTTGAGGTGCAGGGGGGATGAGGGCTCCAGCTGGGGGTGTGGGCTCTGGGGTGGGGCTAGAAATGAGGGATTCAGGGTGCAAGAGGGAAATCCGGGCTGGGGCAGAGGTGCAAGAGGGGGTACAGGCTGTGGGAGGGAGTTTGGGTGCGGGAGGGGACTCCAGGCTGGGGCAAGGGGTTGGGACGCAGGTGGAGATGAGGGGTGTGGGCTCAGGGTGGCGCTTCCCTCGGGGGGCTCCCCGGAAGTGGCAACATGTCCCTTGGCTCCTAGGCGTAGGGGTGGCCAGGCAGCTCTGCAAGGTGTGCACTGCTTCCGTGCACAGGCCCCACCCCCTAGCTCCCATTGGCTGTGGTTCCCAGCCAATGGGAGCTGCGGAGCCAGCGCATGGGGCAGGGGCAGCACATAGAGCCCCCTTGGCCGCCCCTGTGCCTAGGAGCTGCAGGGACATGTCGCCGCTTCTGGGAGCTGCCCAAAGCCAGGTAGGGAGTCTGCCAGCCCCACCAACTGGACTTTTAATGGCCTGGTCAGTGGTGCTGACCGGAGTTGCCAGGGTCCCTTTTCGACCGGGTGTGCCAGTCGATAACCGGACACCTGGCAACCCTAGGTATGACCCTCAGAAGAAATAGCACAGTGGCATCCATGCTGAGGATGTTAACCTGTCCCACGTGAGCTCAAGCATTTCAGGCACTGTTGGGGTACCCTGACGGGGGATACGGATGTTCAAGCCCTGCACTCTCACAACCACCCTCCTCCCATTGCGGGATATGTGCCACCCCCTACCAGCCATCTCCCGTGCCACCCACTGTTCTCCTGATCCTGTGGGGGAACGCAGCTATGGGTAATGCCTTCCATGGATCTCCAGCCCGGCCTCTTCCTCAGCACTCTGACCACGTGAGGAGCCTCCTCATTTGTGTCTCCTAGCTGGTACACCAGAGAGAGGTCACCAGCCCGGAGGAGCTACCAGGAGAGAGAGGCTGGTACCTCTGCTCCCAGGAGAGACTCCCTCCCTGCCCCCATCTAACAGATCAGCAGTTAATGATTTAGGAGGGTTAGTAAGTTCTTGCAGAGGGATGTGTGAAAACACTGACTTGCTGGGGTGGAGTGGCATGGAAGGAGACCTGCTCTGAAGCCTATGCTGGGCCTGCATTGATGTAGGGCCTGGAAAGTGAGGCCAAGATATTAGACTCTGATGTGCAGTGCAATGAGGAGAGAGTGACTCTGATGTTCTGGGTCTTGAACCCAGGTCCAGGAGTCGCCAGGCAGCTGCCACATCCAATGGCTACTGAAACTGAGTGGGCTAAGAAGCTACTAGAGCTATAACCTCAGCCATGGCACCACCCATGGGAGCTCTGACGGGAGGATCACCTGACTCCACTGATTGGTCCAACCTCGCTACTTAAGCCAGGAGGAGGAACCGGCCGTTTGTCTGAGCAACAAGGTGTTTGCCTGCTGTAGCTGCCTTGGACTCTGCTTGTGCCTGCCTCCTGCTCTGCTCCTGGCTCCTGTTCCCACCGGGCTCCTGCTCTGTGCTTGATCCTTGCCTCTCCTCCTGCCCTTACACCTCGCCTCCAATCCTCAATGATCAGTCCTGGCTCTCTGACCCCAGCCTCTGACTTCTGACCCTGACTCCAGCTTGGCCCTGGGCTCTGGCATTTGTCATCGGACCTAGGCTCTGATTCTCAGCTTCGATTCCTGGTTCTGACTCTGGCTTGACACCTGGCTCTGGTAATTGGCAGTTGACTCTGGGGCTGACCCTTGGCTTCATTCCCCAACCTGGCTGCCTGCTCTGCCCACTAGACCCAGGGCTGGCTTTACCATGAGGTGAACTGAGGCGGCCGCTTCAGGTGACAGACTGTGTGTGTGGGGGGGGGCGCACTAGGACCCAGAGTGTAGAAAATTGTGTCTGCTGCTGGTGCATATGTATTCTCTCTGCTCTAGATGCACAGAGATGGTGGAGTGCTGTGCTGGAGGAAGGAGGGGACAAGAGACATAACAGGCAGGCAGAAGAAAAGGGGAGAGGGAATAACAGAAAGCAGCAGGAGCTGCAGGGAGAGAGAGGAGGAGGAGCCTCTTATGTACCTCTCTAGCACTCCCAGGAGCCTGCACTGATTAACACCAGCTTCTCAGGGAGCTCCCTGTTTCCTGCTGCTTCCCTGAACCCACTTGAGGAGAACAGGCAGTCAACTGAAGTAGTAGGAGCCAGTTAGGCCTGTAAGATGCTGATATCTTCCCTCACTCAGGCCCTACTACCAGCCTGCTTATTTGTCCCCTTCAACTGAGTGTTGGGAGCCACTATAGCTGGCACAGAACAGCAGTCATGAGTGAAAGAAGAAAACGCCCCTCTGGGGCAGCATTCAGAAAAAGAAAGAAAGCAAAGGAAGCTTTTCTATCTAAGCAGGAAGGAGCTCTCCTGAGATACTTAGACACAAATGTTCACGGTGAGCCCTCCGGCCCCAGCGAGGATGTGAGTGGTGAGGAGATGCCTGATCTTCCAGTTAGTCAGAGTGCAGGTGACCTGGCAGCTACTGCAGCATCCATATCTCCATCTCAGATGGATGTAACCATGCACATTCCTGAAGAAAAGTGTAGATCAGAGAAGAGTGTGGTGGAGACGCAAGAAACAGCTGCTGCTGAGTTTAGTTCCTTAAGTCTAGATGATCCAGGATTGTGGACCCACTTGAGCAGTAGCCTGAGGGACTTCCTTGTACTGCATGGGCCACAGCAAGTGAAAAATTTCATGTTCCCCAAAGACAATGAAAATAGAAGTTTCCATCCAACACATTACTGACGTGAAATCCCCAATGGTGACAAAGTGGAGAGGCCATGGCTTATGTACTCAAAAACCCAGAATGCCGCATACTGTTTTTATTGCAAACTCTTCCAGTCGAATGTTCCAGCCACACTGGGTTCTACAGGAACAAAGGACTGGAAAAATCTGACTAGAAATCTGGCATGCCATGAGAAGGCAGCAAATCACCAGAGAGCATTCCATAGGTGGAAAGAGCTTGAGATGAGACTAAGGTTAAAGGCCACCATAGATGATCAGCGTCAAGAGAAGATTGCATCAGAGTCATGTATTTGTCCTTTGAATAAATGCAAGATAAAATACTTAGAGCCTGATCCTAAGAGGGGCTGAGTGCCATCAACTCCGGCTGGCTTCAATAGACCTTGAGAGTGCTTAACACTTTGCAAGAGGCACCGAGAGACCAACAGATGCATACACACCAAGACACTCCATGGTGGATTATGGGGTGGAGAGACTGGGCCAGATCCACTACTGGTGTAAACTGGCATAGCTGCATGGACGTTATACTGCTCCGTTTGATGCTCATTTTGTAAGTCCAAAAAAAGGGAGACGAGCAGTGAGGAGAGAGATGGATTTTAGTTGAATCCTCTATGTCTCTGCACACATGCAGGGAAACTCAGTTTGAAGAGCCCAGAGACATCCAGAGGAGGGGTGTGGTAGTTTCTGGACGTGCTCTGTAGCTGTCTCTGAAGCTAGGCAGAGGATTTCCATGGAGGGCAAGCAGTCTTGCAGTTTCTGCACATTTGATCAGAACTCGGGGGGGAGGGGCAGTTATAAATATGCGATTTGGAAACAACTCTGTGGATTCAGCCTCTAATCAACACAGGACCAACAGATGTCTCTGCTCAGATACTATGGTGGGGTGTCAGAGAGTGACCGGTCCCTTTAAAGGGAGGTGGGGCCAGCTCCACCCCTGGCATAATTAATTAGCTGCTTCCCAGCCTGAAAGGGCAGGACTATGGGGGCTCTGGTGATATATTAATAGCCAGCTGCACCTCATAAAAGGGCATCAGTCTGGTGTGGAAAATCCTGAATTGGGGCTGCAGGAGAATGGTGCTCCAGGGGGAACCAGTACTCTATACCTGAGTAGGGGAAAGCCCAGAAAGGGGCTGGGAACAGGGTGCAGAGGGTGGGTTGAACTTAAAGAAGCCCTGGAAGGGCAGAAGAACCCTTTTGTTTGTTGGGATTTTTAGTTGGACTTTTGCTATGCTAGAAAGGGTTAAATTGGACCAGAGGACTAAGCCATGGCACCATCTCCAACCTGTGTGGGGAGGGAAAATGGAGACAGGGAGTGCCTGCAGCACCATGGTTGGCCAGCAGGGGGTGCTACATGGCAGGTGTGCCCTATGACAGAGGGGCTAGATAGATATGGAGATATCCTATCTCCTAGAACTGGCTGGGAGGGACCTTGAAAGGTCATTGAGTCCAGCCCCCTGCCTTCACTAGCAGGACCGAGTACTGTTTTTGCCCCAGATCCCTCAGTGGCCCCCTCAAGGATTGAACTCACAACCCTGGGTTTAGTAGGCCAATGCTCAAACCACTGAGCTATCCCTCCCCCCTCTCTCATATAGATTAGATGGCTGCAACTTGGTACCTGGATAGAGAGGATTTCAGTCTCCTGGGCTGTCAGGGCAGCACCTGCCATGAACAAACTTACTTAGAAACACCCCCCTCCCCATCAATAATTTACCAGCCCCCTAACTGCAGAACAAGGTGTCTGAGGTTTTTGAGTTCAGCTCTGTTTACGTTTAGCTTCTTTGGCTTCCTCTCTCTCTACCTTCAATGTTTAGAGCCCTCTCTAGCTCTCGCTGGATTTACTCCCACTGACGTACAGCAGCCTATGATGGGATTCTGCCCAGCTCGTGTGGGTTCTCTGTTTTCCATAGTGCTGCCAGCCTGCCCAGCCTTTACTGGAAGAGAATAATGCAAATCCTGGCTGCTCATCAGGGAAACGCTGGGTTTTTGTGTTATACAGTCAAAGTGATAAGGGAGCCAGAGAGCCAGAGATGGAGACTGCCGAGTCAGGTGGAGTTTGCCGTTTGTCACTGCCTGAACTCACCATATATGGGATTAGAAGGGAGACCTGCTGAAAGAACAAGGATTTCACTGGAACAGTTCAGAACGTTAAAGTCAGATTTGTAGCCAGGCACTGGATGAAAACACGGAGCAGGAAAACCCATGAAAAATATTATTTAATCAAACAGATAGAAATAATTGTGTCTTTTAAGACAAATCTATTATAGTGCCTTGCTGCTACCTGTACAAACACAGTAAGAGCCAGTCCTCGACCTGCAGAGATAAGTCTAGACCAGTGGTTCCCAAACTTGTTCTGCCGCTTGTGCAGGGAAAGCCCCGGCGAGCCAGGCCGGTTTGTTTACCTGCCGCGTCCGCAGGTTCTGCTGATCATGGCTCCCAGTGGCCGCAGTTCGCTGCTCCAGGAACAAGTTTGGGAACCACTGGTCTAGACAGACAAGAAAGACACTGGGTGGGAGAAAGGAAGAATTATCCTCATTTCACAAATGAGGAACTGAGGCGTAGGGTAGATAAACTGACTTGCCCAAGGTTACAAAGCAAATCTGTAGCAGAGCTGGGAACAGAATCTAGATTGTTTGCATCCCAGCCCAGCCCACCCCTAACTGGAAGATCACTCCTCCTTTCAACTTTTACCCAGCACTGCAGATCTACATGACTAGATTACACAGCCGAGTTAAACCATTTTCTACTGGTCAAAGCACAGGTCTGGGAGTGAGGAGTGGAGGAGTCTGTTCCTGGTGCGGCCACAGCCTTCCTGTGTGACCCTGAGGAAGACACTTAACCTCTCTGTGCCTCAGTTTCCTCACTTGTAAAATGGGGATAATAATACCTACCTACCTCACAGGGCTATTGCAAGACTTAATTCATTAATGTTTGTAAAGCATTTAAGCTCCTAAAATGTATGATGCTATAACAGTGCAAAACATTAGTGGGAATGGCATAGAAATATACCAGAGAACAAAGGTTATCAAGAGAGGGGTCACGGCAAATTTTCTCAGAGGGTACGGTGAGCCTTCGAGTGAGTGGTGTTGCAACCTGGCACAGATATTTGCAGTGTCCTTCTCACTATTGGGGGGGGGGGGAAAGAGTGGGGTTCTCCAAGTTAAAAAAAAATCCTAAAGTGGTGTGTGATTCAAAAAAAGGTTGAGCACCTCTGCCATCGAAGACTAGAAGGCAGCACTGCAATGGCAGGGTTAGATGACGTAATAGGTCTTTTCCATCTCTAACTTTTATATATTGTACAGAAAAGGTGTCAGACTGTTTGAGCCAAGTGATCTTTTCTGGCCATATTATAGAATCAGATTAGAACTGCGGATTTTTTCTGGGCTACCCCGGTTTTTTCATAGATTTTTTCCAGTCAGAAGGGACCATTATGATCACCTAGTCTGACCTGCTGTATAACACAGTCCAGAGAATTCCACTCAGTAATTCCTGCATCAGCCTATATCTTGTGGTCGAGCTAGAGAATGTTTTCTCCTAAGAATAGAGCGACTGTTTACTAGTGGAAAAATTCCAAGCCAAAACACAAAGACACACACACACACAAAACCCTGTCTCCAGAATTCTTAACCAGCAAACTAACAACTAAACCATTCCACTTATCCAAATTATGACCTACCCCCATGACTGCACACACGCCAGGAAACATCTCCATGCTCATTCTGTTCCCTTCTGCTGGAAGCTGGCTGTTTTGCTCTGTGAAATCATACAAGGCGGTCCCAGCACGTACATGACTGCATCATTCCCAAATGTGCTTGGCCCTACAATGTGGCCACTGAGCCGTGATCCTGGCCTTTCTGTTTTGTGCTAGTTGCTTTTTATTGTCCTCTGCAAATTCACTGGATTATTTTCCCCTAGTGCACCAGTCCTGCTCTGCCACTAAGTCCATACTGTAAACAAGAGACAGTTAGCTGTTGCTCCTAGTTTAAATGCCTTCAGTGACTGAATCATGTCCATGGATCAAGCACACATTTGGTTTGTAGGAAATGGGGACAGGGTAGCAGTAAAAAATAAGAAACCCACAAGTGATGGTGTTTCAGCAGAAAGTATTACAATGAGAGGAAGAGGTGTAGAGACCAAGGGCTGGCTCTGATGACAGAACTGACCATCTCGTGGTAAGAGAGACTAAAAGCAGGGAGGAAGGATCATCCTGCTGCTAAACAGCCTATTTTAATTACACCGTCCTTCCTGTCCCCTGACTGTTTGTTTCATCCACCTGTCTACTCTTTAGACTATAAGCGCCCTGGAGTATTTCAGGAATGTACTCAAGGGCAAACTGAGTTTACGCACGTTTCAGCTGGGGAACATGGAGTTTAGTTAAGGTTAGTTTACTCACTTTTGTTTATCATTATCACCACTGGAGCATTTACTATATATTTGTATGGAGCCCAGCACAATGGGGCCCCAAATGGGTTGAAACCTCTATTGCAATATAAATTCTTATAAGCAATGAAGACAGCAACACTTGTCGTTAAGGTTGTCCAACACTTTCCATTCTAAGTCCCTGTTTTCAGTTGCTTATAAAACTTTGCCAAACTTTAACCATCTGGGCTGAAATTTTCCATGCCAGGAGTCTGCCTCACACTGAACAGTTCTGGAAAATTTCAGCTAAAACAGTTCTGCCATTCCTCAGAACAAGCTTAGTGGGAAATACTATAAGGAGTTTCCCTCCCCCCACCTAGGTTGCTGGTAGTGTGGTTGGAGAGATTGGCTGGTGGGAGCAGAGGATGGGGGGGAAGGGAGTAATGGATTGAAACAAAGTGTTCCTGTGGTAGGTGATGCTGCCGTTGGCCAGCTCTAGAAGAAGCTCTGGATGCATTAAAGTTTGTTTGATTTATCACTCACTGGAACCTGTGACAGCCAAAATAGTGGGCAACAGCAGAGGCTCCCAATTAGGTGCCTTCTGCCTCAATTTGTTGGCAAGAGGAGCTTAAAAATGCCCTTGAATAGTTTATATCTATCCGTGTATTACACCCAAAAAAAGCCTATGTTAAAAGTACATCCAGGCAGAAATGTCAAGCATTCAAAAGTTAGGAAATGCCAGAATTAAGGCTGCTTGTGCTACCTTAATTCGCCCCCCTCATGCATCTACTTTATGATAGTCTTTAATTACATGATCAGGCACTATTTGTCCCACAGGACCCCTGCTCCATTCAGTGCACAGAACGGACTTGCTCTGGGGAAGAATCAGGGTTATGTAGTGAAGGAGGCTGTTGTCTGCAAGGCCTCTGCCTCATTTGTTGCAGAATTTGGAAGGTGTGCAATGCAGTGAATGAGGGACAGGGCCTACAGGAACAGAAAGGGATGATCTCATAATTCAGGCCTGGTCTACACTACGAGTTTAGGTCGACTTTAGCAGCGTTAAATCGACTTAAGCCTGGACACGTTTACACTACGAAGCCCTTTCTGTCGACTTAAAGGGCCCTTTAAACCGGTTTCCTAACACCACCTCGACAAGGGGATTAGCGATAAAATCGACCTTAGGGGGTCGGAATTGGGCTAGTGTGGACGGAATTCGACATTACTGGCCTCCGGGAGCTATCCCACAGTGCTTCATTGTGACCGCTCTGGACAGCACTCTCATCTCAGATGCACTGGCCAGGTAGACAGGAAAAGCCCCGCGAACGTTTGAATTTCATTTCCTGTTTGCTCAGCGTGGAGAGCACAGGTGACCATGCAGAGCCCATCAGCACAGGTAACCGTGATGGAGTCCCAGTCCCAGTCCCAGGATCGCAGAAGAGCTCCAGCCTGGACCGAACGGGAGGTACAGGATCTGATCGCCATCTGGGGAGATGAAGCAGTGCTCGCCGAACTCCGAAACAGTAAAAGAAACGGCAAAACATTAGAAAAGATCTCCAAGGCCATGAAGGACAGAGGCCATAACAGGGACGCGCGGCAGTGCCGCGTGAAAATTAAGGAGCTAAGGCAAGCCTACCACAAAGTCAGAGACGCAAACGGAAGGTCCGGGGCAGAGCCGCAAACATGCCGCTACTACGCGGAGCTGCATGCCATTCTAGGGGGTGCAGCCACCACTAGCCCAAGCGTGTTCTATGAGTCCCTCTCTGCAAACGGGGAAGCGGGTTCGGCGGACGAGGAAGATGAGGATGGAGAGAACATAGATAGCTCACAGCAGCAAGGAAGCGGAGAAACCAGTTACCCCAACAGCCAGGATATGTTTGTCACCCTGGACCTGGAAACAGTAACCCCCGAACTGACCCAAGACCCTGAGGGCACACAGGGGACCTCTGGTGAGTGTACCTTTGTAAATATTACACATGGCTTAAAAACAAGCGTGTTTAATGATTAATGATTAATTTGCCCTGGCAATCGCGGCCAGTACAGCTACTGGAAAAGTCTGTTAACGTGTATGGGGATGGAGCGGAAATCCTCCAGGGACATCTCTAGAAAGCTCTCCTTCATGTAATCCCAAAGCCTTTGCAAAAGGTTTCTGGGGAGGGCTGCCTTATCCCGTCCGCCATGGTAGGACACTTTACCACGCCAGGCCAGTAGCACGTAGTCTGGAATCATTGCATAACAAAGCATGGCAGCGTATGGTCCCGGTGTTTGCTGGCATGCAGACAACATCCATTCCTTATCACTCTTTGTTATCCTCAGGAGAGTGATATCATTCACGGTCACCTGGTTAAAATGGGGCAATTTTATTAAGGGGACATTCAGAGGTGCCCCTTCCTGGTCTGCTGAACAGAAATATTCCCCGCTGTTAACCACGCGGTGGGGGGGAGGGTTGAAGTGACCATCCCAGAGAATTGGGTGTGAGGGGGAGGGGAGTTAGTTGGGTTTGTGCTGCATGTTAAACCTGAAATCGCAGCCCCTCCTTTTACATTGCAAACCCATTTTAAATGGCACGGGTGCTTGGTATGGGAAATGAGGGCAGAACTGTTTGAAACCATCCCCACATGTTAAGAAGGTTAAAAAAGCCCAAAGACTATATGTCTTACCATGGCTGCCTGCAAGCTGAAATCTGTGTCCTGGCACTGCGTGAGTGATCTCTCACACCAAACCAGGAGACTCTCAATATAAGAGGAAAAATGCGACCTTGTAACGAAAGCACATGTGCTGTGTGATGTTGTGAACAGCAAAATCTAACGTGAAAGAGTCTACCCATTGTTCTCTAAAATGTATCTTTTTTAACAACCTCTCCCTTCTCCACCAGCTGCAAATCTTACTCCTTCGCAGAGGCTAGTGAATATTCGAAGAAGGAAGCGAAGGACGCGTGACGAAATGTTTACTGAACTTCAGACTGCCTCCCACGCTGACAGAGCACAGCTGAATGCGTGGAGGCAGTCAATGACTGATTTTAAAAAAGCCCAATATGAGCGAGAGGAGAGGTGGCGTGCTGAATCGCGGGCTGAAGAGGAGAAGTTGCGTGCTGAAACGCGGGCTGAAGAGGAGAGGTGGCGTCAACTTGTAATCAGAAAGCAAGAGTCGATGCTCCGGCTGCTGGAGCATCAAAGTGATATGCTCCTGCGTATGGTTGAGCTGCAGGAAAGGCAGCAGGAGCAGAGACCGCCGCTACAGCCCCTCTGTAACCAGCAGCCATCCTCCCCAAGTCCCATTGCCTCCTCACCCAGACGCCCAAGAACACGGTGGGGGGGCCTTCGGCCACCCACTCACTCCACCCTAGATGATTTCCATAGCAATAAGTTTTAAAGTTTTAAATTGGAGTGTGTCCTTTTCCTTCCCTCCTCCCCCACCCATCCCGGGCTACCTTTCCAATTATCCCCCTAGTTGTGTGCTGAATTAATAAAGAATGCATGAATGTGAAGCAACAATGACTTTATTGCCTCTGCAAGTGGTGCTCGAAGGGGGGAGGGTAGTGGGGGAGGGTGGGGTGGTTGGTTTGCAGGGAAGTAGAGTTAACAGGGTGGTGGGGGAGGGGCAGAGGGTTCATCAAGGAGCAACAAACAGAAGTTTCACTCCGTAGCCTGGCCAGTCACAAAACTGGTTTTCAACGCTTCTCTGATGCGCACCGCGCCCTGCTGTGCTCCTCTAACCGCCCTGGTGTCTGGCTGCGCGTAATCAGCGGCCAGGCGATTTGCCTCAACCTCCCACCCCGCCATAAATGTCTCCCCCTTACTTTCACATATATTGTGGAGCGCACAGCAAGTAGCAATAACAATGGGGAGATTCTTTTCGTTAAGGTCTGAGCGAGTCAGTAAGCTGCGCCAGCGCGCTTTTAAACGGCCAAATGCACATTCCACCACCATTCGGCACTTGCTCAGCCTGTAGTTGAACAGGTCCTGACTGCTGTCCAGGCTGCCTGTGTATGGCTTCATGAGCCATGGCATTAAGGGGTAGGCTGGGTCCCCAAGGATCACGATAGGCATTTCAACATCCCCAACTGTTATTTTCTGGTCTGGGAAGAAAGTCCCTTCCTCCAGCTTTCGAAACAGAAGAGACTGCCTGAAGACGCGAGCATCATGTACTCTTCCCGGCCAGCCCACGTTGATGTCGGTGAAACGTCCCTTGTGATCCACCAGGGCTTGCAGCAGCATTGAAAAGTACCCCTTGCGGTTTATGTAGTCGGTGGCTTGGTGCGCCGGTGCCAAGATAGGGATATGGGTTCCGTCTATCGCCCCACCACAGTTTGGGAATCCCATTGCAGCAAAGCCATCCACTATGGTCTGCACGTTTCCCAGAGTCACTACCCTTGATATCACCAGGTCTCTCATTGCCCTGGCAACTTGGATCACAGCAGCCCCCACAGTAGATTTGCCCACTCCAAATTGATTCCCGACTGACCGGTAGCTGTCTGGCGTTGCAAGCTTCCACAGGGCTATCGCCACTCGCTTCTCCACTGTGAGGGCTGCTCTCATCCTGGTATTCTGGCGCTTCAGGGCAGGGGAAAGCAAGTCACAAAGTTCCATGAAAGTGCCCTTACGCATGCGAAAGTTTCGCAGCCACTGGGCATCGTCCCAGACCTGCAACACGATGCGGTCCCACCACTCTGTGCTTGTTTCCCGGGCCCAGAATCGGCGGTCCACGGCATGAACCTGCCCCAGTAACACCAAGATTTCCACATTGCTGGGGCCTGTGCCTTGTGAGAGGTCCATGTCAATTTCCTCATCACTATCGTCGCCGCGCTGCAATCGCCTCCTCCTCAGCTGGTCCTGGTTTGGCTTTGGCATGTCCAGGAGGCTCTGCATGTTTTCCAGGACAATGCGCGTGGTGTTCATAGTGCTCAGAATTGCCGCGGTGATCTGAGCGGGCTCCATGATCCCAGTGCTGGCTATGGCGTCTGGTCTGAAATGCTGTTGAATGCTGCCCTGAAGAACTGAATTATCTCCCTGCCTCTGCCACTGAGCACCTGTGTGATATTGGGCAAGTCACTTACACCAAACTTTTCCCAGGTGGTCACTAATAGTCTGTTCCTCATTTTCTGGGTGCCCAATTTGAGACCCCGGGTCTGATCTGTTGAAGCGCTGAGCCCTCACAGCTGCAACTGAAGTCAGTGGGAGCCATGCTTTGCACTTATAAAGGGCTGTATAATGCAATGTACTCAATGCCCCATGTGTACAGTGGGAATAACACTACACCAGGGGTTCTCAAGCTGGGAGTCAGGACCCCTCAGGGGGTCGCGAGGTTATTACATGGGGGGTAGCGAGCTGTCAGCCTCCAGCCCAAACCCCGCTTTGCCTCCAGCATTTATAATGGTGTTAAATAGATAAACAAGTATTTTTAATGTAAAAGGGGGGGGATCGCACTCAGAGACTTGCTGTGTGAAAGGAGTCACCAGTACAAAAGTTTGAGAACCACTGTGCGACACTCTGACCTCACTGGGGTTTTGTGAAGATAAAATTGTTAATGTGTGTGAAGCACTCAGATGCGACACTGATTAGTGCCACAGACAAGCCCATGAGAACATTAATAATTCTGTACTCAGTACAGAGTTTGGATGGTGTACAGCAAACAATGCCGGGGGCTACAAATTGGAGATTAAAATAAATAATAAACAGCTACTCATTCAGTGAGGACCATCCTTCTTGCGCAGTGAAAGAGGCCAGGTGATCATGTAATTAAAGCCTGTATCATAATGCATATGCTCAAGAGGTTGAAATAATATTGCACAGGCAACCTGAACTATGGCATTTCCTAACTTTTGAGTGCTTGACTTTGCAACCTCAACATTCTTTTAATGTAGATTTTTGATGTGATAAATGATAACGGTGGTTTTGATGGCCTGGAGTCCTGGGTTTCAGGCCCAGCTCTGCCACCAATTCACTGTATGAACTTAGGCAAGTCATTTTGGGAAAAACTAGTCACTGATTTTGAGTGTCTCAATTTTAGGATGTCCTGCTTCTGATACTTAGGGCCTGATTTTTCAGAGCACCATAAGGGTGCTCAGCGCCTCTGAAATGCAGGCTCAAGGGGTCTCAAGCTGAGTACTCAAAAAACAAGGTGCCCAAAGTCAGTGGCTAGACTTGAAAATGTGGCTCTCGAATTCTCTATACTCCCATTCCTGCTCAGTAATCTGGGAGTGGTAACAGAAGTATTGTGAGGATTAGTTTACTCATGCCCACAGAGAGCGTGGAGTTCCTGGGGTGGAAGGAAGATGCTACAGAGGTACAAAGTATTAATGATGATTAGAATAGGGGCCAGAGGTTCCCTTCCACTAGGTGGATCCAACATCAGGGAGAAAGGGCATGATGCAAGCTCTGCAGCAAAAGTCACATAAAAGTCACATGAAAGAGGAACTGCCGGTCTGCTCCCCAGGCGAGCGGCAATGTTCAAAGAGCAGAACAGGAGTGATGTGCATAGAGAATGTTCCATGGACAAGGTAGGCATGGTCTGCACAACATTTTCTGTGCCTCCTGCTCTCCCCAGAACTCACTGTACTAAAGCATGAAATACAGATTTATAGGATGTCTGCCCCACGTGGTTCTAAATTATGCCTCTGGCCATGCACACTATTTATGGTGGCATGATCAAAAGCCAAGAACGTCCATGAGTGCAGCCAAGCAGCAAGCAAGAATCAAAGAACCTCCCTTAGGCACCTTTGAAAATTCCAGACCTTGTATCTCTCCAGGCAACATGCTCCTGAAATGTTATTTAACTACGTATCTCCAAATCCAGATGATCGCAAGCCAAATTCTGCATATTATATGCAGCCCTTACTCAGGCACTCCTGGGAGGTGCCGAACACTGGACTCTCTCTGACATCAGTAGGAGTTGAGGGCACTCAGCACTATACAGCTTGGAGCCCTATGTTCCCATTTAGCCACACTGGGGTCTGTTGTACTCCCACATCTGCCCCCTTAAAAAAAAGATTGTTAAGGGGCATAGTTTAGGACCTAAGCATAGGGTTTATAGGAAACCTAATATGAATAGACATGTTTTCACCAACATTTAAAATATGTACTTTGTTTACCTTAAAATGTGTCTCTGCAGTGCTGGACACATACAAATACCTCTGCACTTTAATAATATGCCAGAACTAGAAAGTTAAATTGACTGTAAACAAAATAATGTAACTAACCAGCATCAACGGTGAATAGGAAGCTTGGATTCTGTGCCCACCCTCACCACCTCCTCCCCCCCGCAGCCCGGCTTTATTTTTAATAATCGAAGGTGATCTTTTTAACATAGGTAAGGGATTCTTTTCATATAGGATTTTTCACAATGGCAGTGTTTCTTTAACTGGGATTAATTTCAATTGAAGTCCCTCCGGCTGTTTTTAAATATATTCATCCCATCCCACACTTTCTAGCAGTAGATTTTCAATAAAGTTTCCTTAGACCATTTTGCAGTGTTTCAGTGTCAGCTCTCCTATTTCAAATCTAACAAGGCTATGACTAGGGTTGCCAGGTGTCTGCTCCCCCAGCCGGAGCCCTCACACCCTCCTGCACACCAATCCCCTGCCTGGCGACTGCGACCAATGGGAGCTGCAGGGGCGGCGCCTGCGGGCATGGGCAGTGCACAGAGCCTCCTGGCCACCCCTCTGCCTTGGAGCCGCAGGGACATGTCGTCGCTTCCCGGGAGCCACTTCAGGTCAGCGCTGCCCAGAGCCTGCACCCCGAACCCTCTCCCATGTTCCAACCCTCTGCCCCAGCTCGGAACCCCTTCCCGCATCCAAAGTCCCTCCAGGAGCTTGCACTTGCACCCTCTCCCACACCGCAACCCCCTACCCCATCACGGAGCCCCCTCCTGAACCCCAAACCCCTCATCCCCATCCCAGAGGCCACACCCCCAGCCGGAGCCCTCCCACACACCAACCCCCTGCCCCAACCCTGAACCCCCTCCCACACCCTGAACCCCTAATTTCTGGCCCCAGCCCAGAGCCTGTACCCCCTCCCACACCCGAACCCCCTGCCTCAGCCCGGACCCCCCTCCCACACTCCGAACCCCTTGGCCAAGCCCCCAGCCTGGAGCCCCCTCCTGCACCCCAAACCTCTCATCCCCAGCCCCACCCCAGAGCCCGCACCCCCAGCTGGAGCCCTCACCCCCTCCCGCACACCAACTCCCTGCTCCAGTCCGGTGAAAATGAATGAATGAGCGAGTGACGGAGGGAGGGGGGATGGAGTGAACGGGGTGGGGCTTTTGAGAAGGGGCGGAGCAGGGGGCAGGGCAAGGGTGTTCGGTTTTCTGCAATTAGAAAGTTGGCAACCCTAGTTATGACAAGTAGATCTTAGATGTTCCTCAAGTTTAAAAAAAATTGTATTGTAGTTAGCACATTTTCTAGGAAGGAATCCAGAATAACTTTAGACTGTGTGATCTGTCTGACAAACTACACCAGGCCCTCGCTAGAACGTGGGGTTTTGGATCCATGCGCAGTCCCACGTTAACACGGGGACCGCGTTACCATGGATTCCAATCAAAGTAGTTAAATTTGGGATCCATGCGCGGTCCCGCACTATAAGCGAATTTGCGCTATATAGACGCGCGTTCTAGCGAGGGTCCGCTGTATACCAAAAAGACAAAAAAAACCAAAACACTAAAACCCCACATATCCTGATGATCAAAGTGTTTTCCTGCTTACATATGTCACATATAAAAAAAAAGTCCTGCCGTTACAGACGTCAGGGATTTTAGAGAAGTAGATCAGAAGCCAAGAATCACCCAACTACCTTGTCTTGTCCTTAACTTCAAACTGTCTCTGCTATGTCAACCTAGATGTTACTGTTATTCTTGCTGCATACTCAATATAACTGGGCAATTACACCTTAATCCTGCAAGCTGCTGAAATGCTCCTGTGAGGTGCTAAGTTCCCTCAACACCCATTGAGGTCAGGGGGAATTGAGAGAGTATAGTACCTCAATGGAGTACTCAGCACTTTGCAGGATTGAGCCCTCACTGCTCACACTCTGACGTTCCAGGAGCATCCGAGTAATCAAGTTTGTGCTGATGAATGTTGGCAGGAGGTGTATTTCAAAGTCACATGCAAAGGGAATTTTAAATTTCGACCAGGATGCTTACATGCTCATCCAATCAGGGAAGAGAAACAGTAGCATGTGATTTACCTCACCGATCACATCTAACCAATCCAGCTTGACTAGTGTGTATCAGATAGTCACAGAGAACTGTTCCTATCAAGTCGCAGAATTGAAAAAGAAAATTCACAGAATCTGCAATAGATTTGAGGAAGTCTCAGTTTGCCTACAGAGGCTAAATACCATCACCATGGTTTCATCCCTCACCAATATGTCCACATCTCCTCCTATTTTAAGTTTACCTGTCTTTTATCTCTTGTATTTTACAGACCCATCTATCATCTTAGGTTAAGAGGGGCTTGGTTATTCCATTAAAATCACAATAGTTATGGCACACATGTAAAATAATTCCAGGTCAGCAATCTGCATATGCCCCAAAGCATAATTGATACAATTGCTCTTTATCCTTCTATTCTTTTATTTTTATTTTTACATTCAATTTCTTATAACAGCCTAAGGTGTTAAACCAGGGATCCGCAACCTTTGGCACGCAGTCCGCCAGGGTAAGCACCCTGGTGGGCCAGGCCAGTTTGTTTACCTGCCGCATTCGCAAGTTCAGCCGATCGCGGCTCCCACTGGCCACGGTTCGCCACTCCAGGCCAATGGGGGTGGCAGGAAGCGACGGCCAGCACATCCCTCAGCCCGCGCCGCTTCCTGCAGCCCCCATTGGCCTGGAGCAGCGAACCGCGGCCAGTGGGAGCCGCGATCGGCCGAACCTGTGGAAGCGGCAGGTAAACAAACCGGCCCAGCCCGCTAGGGGCTTTCCCTGGCGGGCCGCATGCCAAAGGTTGCCGATCCCTGTGTTAAACCATATTATTTACGTTGCAGGAGCACCTGGAAGCCCTAATTGAGATCATGGCCCCATTGTGCTAGGAACTGTTTACACACATAGGAAAAGAAAGTCTCTGCCCCGAAGAACTTGTACTCTAAATGGACAAAACAGACAACAGAAATATCATTATCCCTATTATACAAATAGGAAACAGCAAGATGAAACAGCCTAGGGAGGTTGTGGAATCTCCATCTCTGGAGATATTTAAGAGTAGGTTAGATAAATGTCTATCAGGGATGGTCTAGACAGTATTTGGTCCTGCCATGCGGGCAGGGGACTGGACTCGATGACCTCTCGAGGTCCCTTCCAGTCCTAGAATCTATGAATCTATGAATCTATGAAGTGATTGGCCCTGGTCACACAGAGAGTCTGCAGCAGAATCAGAACTGACTCCAGATCTTTTGAGTTTCAAGCCAGTGCCTTTAACCTAAGACCCATCAGAATGGATTGATTTTAATCAAAGTGATTTAAATCAGCAAGCAGGAAACCTTGATTTAAATCATGAATTTTAATTATATGTTGCAGGTGTACTTTAGCCTAGCAAAACGAAGGCTGACTGGGGGTATGAATGCTCTCTATATCAGGGAATAAACATCAAGGAGGTTGATTCTCTCTAGCTTATAACCATTAAAACATGTTGAATTGCAACTAAATGTAGCCTTTACACTAAATTTGGTGCTTCTTTTTTGCTAGCCAGGAGGATACACTATATCGGTACATTTATTTAAGCAATTTTTTAATATTTACATTTTTATTATGTTAGGAAATGGTGAATGATGCATTTCTTATTTACTAAATGATTCATTTTTTACTTTCAGTCTGTCAAGTGCTACTTGGATAGAAATTCAAATTCAATTAAAAATGCACAAAAACAGCTGTAACGCTGTATGGACTATGCGTCACCATTTATAATGTTATGGATAACCATATTACAAAATTGCAATGAGTCACACAAGATATGCCATGTAAGGTATCAATGGAAAAGTTATGATTTGCTAAATATGATAAGCTTATTTAAATGTATGTATCATCTTTTTATTGTGAGTTATAAATATGTGTGATATATTGATATCTCAAACTTGTGCTGTGAATCTGGGTGACACCCCCAGACAGACTGGCATCAGCACTATCCAGCCTGCTTCATGGCCCATCAATAGGGTCTTACCAAATTCACGGTCCATTTTGGTAAATTTCACCATCATAAGATTTTAAAATCTTAAATTTCATGATGTTGTAACCGTGCGGGTCCCTATCCAAAAGTGGGTTGTCGGGGGTGGTCGCAAGGCTACTGTAGAGGGGATGCAGTATTGCCACCCTTCTGCGCTGCTGTTACCGGTGGCACTGCCTTCAGAGCTGGGCTCCCAACCAGCAGCTGCAGAGCTTCCTGCAGCCGGGGGAGGTTCCCAGAGGTGGGTCTGACCTGGCCCTGGGAGTGGCCCTTGCAGAAAAAGAGGAAATCCCATCCCTCCCCAGCCCAGCCGGAACTAGCAGCTGGAGCCCGGCGCCAGTTAGGAGCCCTTGGCTGGGGTGTCCCAGCTCTGCCCCTCCCCAGCTCTGGGCCCAGCACTTGGAGGTTAAAGGGGCCTTGGGCTGGCTGGGGGGGCGGGGGTGTGACCACAGTGCCCTGAGTGGTTGCCCACATCACCCACCATTAAGGCCGGCCCTTCTCCCTGCAAAATGTGACGACACGCCCCCATGCCATGCCACCCTCACTTCTGTGCTGCTGCTGGCGGTGACACTGGGTGCCCAGCCAGCAGCCGCAGCTTTCCACTCTCTGCCCATCCAGCTCTGAAGGTAGCACAGATGTAAGGATGGCAATACCTTGACCCCCCCATTACAATAGCCAGTTTTCATGGGGGAGAGCAGATTTCACAGGGGAGACTAGAGTTCACAGTCCGTGATGCGTTTTTCACAGCCATTAATTTGGTAGGGTCCTACCCATCAAGGGCAATCAGCTGTACAATGAAAGGATTGAGAGAAGCCACAGGCCAGGGTGGATAAAAATCAATGATTTTTTTTTTTAAATCAGATTTTTTTGATAAAATGCTTTTTGAGGAAAAAACCTATCTAAAGATAGTTTTAATTAAGATACATTATAGCTCAAAGATATCTCATCATGGAATAGGGATTATAAATTCTAATTCAATAGTATGAGACAATATATTCATGTAATGTTTAAGAAAAGTTTTGTAAATAAGTTCCAATAGTTCATGGATTAGGGACCCAATTTTATGGGATTTCCGGGGCTTCTGTATAGATTATTTAGGTTAATCTTTCTATCTACCCAATGGGACTCAGTGCTCAGTCTAGAAGATACTATCAGAGATGCTTAGTTTTGCAGTTCTCAAACTGTGGATTTGTGTCTCCAGAGATAACATGCTTGTTAACAGCAAAAATGTTTTTAAAAAAATAAATAATATATAGAGGTGAGAAATAACAGACCTCAACCCTATTGTCCCTCTGCAAATTTGTGTACACAGAGTCAATCCCTTACCTCTCTCTAAAGTGCAAAGTTTCTAAAAGTTCAATGAATAAAAGATTGTTGGGGATGGAATAGATCTGGACAAGGAAAAGAAGTCTGGAGATAAATGTGAGAAGGGAGGGACAGGCAGTAGAAACAAAAGTGAAACTGTTTGAGCAGCATTAGGGCTACCATACGTCTGGATTTCCCCGGACATGTCCGGCTTTTTGCTCTTTAAATAGCCGTCCGGGGGGATTTCTAAAAATCTAAAAATGTTCGGGATTTCCCCCCGGTCGGCTATTTATCGACCGAAAAGCGGCTGACAGGGCGGCCGAGCGCCGCTCGCATTGGGGCCTCGGCAGCCAAAGCCCCTTTCCGGCTCCCCCCATCCCCTCCAGCCTTAGCACGCCGCCCAGCAGCGCTGGGGGGCGGGGCTGTGCGCCTGTGAGGGAACGCGGCAGCGGGGCTGGCAGCGGCGGCCAGAGCCCCTCCCCCACTTCCCCCCTCCTCCACAGCCTCAGCACGCTGCTCGGCAGCGCTCGGGCAGGGCGGGGCGCTCCTTGGGGCGCGGAGCCAGAGACACCTGCCGAGCGGCACGGTAAGGGGGCCAGGGAGCTGGAGAAGGGGGGCAGTCAGGGGACAGGGAGCGGGGGGTTGGATGGGTTGGGAGTTCGGGCAGGGGCTGTCAGGGGGGCAGAGGTGTGGAGAGGGGTTGGGACAGTCAGGGACAGGGAGCAGGGGGGGTTAGATGGGTCGGGGGTCCTGGGGGGGCTGTCAGGGAGGCAGAGGTGTGGAGAGGGGTTGGGACAATCAGGGACGGAGCAGGGGGGGTTAGATGGGTCGGGGGTTCTGGGGGGGCTGTCAGGGGGGCAGAGGTGTGGAGAGGGGTTGGGACAATCAGGGAGGAGCAGGGGGGGTTAGATGGGTTGGGGGTTCTGGGGGGGCTGTCAGGGGGCGGGAAGTGGGAGGGAGTGCTTAGGGGGCGGGGCTACCCCCCAATGGAGTGTCCTCTTTTTTGAAAGTTCAGATATGGTAACCCTAAGCAGCATATTCCAGAAGTCTTTCTGAGTGTAGCCTTCATTGATTTGAGATCTATCATACCATTCTCTCACTAGAAGGGAAAACCTATAATGGCAGCAGGCCATAAAAGAGACCCAGTTTGGGAATATTTTAATGAAGTTCCTCTACCTGTGGGTAAGACAGGCATGCGTGCAAAATGCAAACAGTGCAACAAAGAAATACAAGGCCTGGTTGCCTGAATGAAACAACATCGGGAGAAGTGTTCCTTCTCAGGAGGAAGCTGCATTGAAGATTATGAAAGGAACATGTCTGAACATGCAGGATCTTCCGGTTGGTAAACTTTTTTATTTCATACTTCTTTCTTAAGGACTGCCTGTCTTCCTTCTGGACTATTCTTGAATTCTCATGTTTGAGCAAAAAATATAGTTGTTACTCTATGGTACTATCATTTTAGATGCAGTTGTGATCAAAAATAAATAGCTGAAATAGGCAGATCTTCCTTCTACAATTTCACCTTTAAAGTAGTACTGAGTGTCAGCAAATGCAATGAGTAAATGAGCAGTATGGTAATAATAATTAAATAACTGCATCGACTTATTTTGTTTAGGAGAATCTGTCCTCAACATACAGGATTCTGAAGACTATCCACCTTCAAGATCACCATCATTTTCTGTAGTTTCAGAGTTATGTGCCAATGATAGTGTTTCAGTCACATCATGTATGTCACATAGCCACAGTATATCACCTGTAGCAAAAAGGGGGGGAAAATCTCCATCATCCAGAAACAACTATAGATAAGTTTGTTATAAGAACCAGCAGATTACAAAGAGAGGCAATTGATGAAAAAATTGCCCAGTATGTTTATGCAACAAACTCTCCTTTCTGTATGATTGAGAACCCACACTTCATTAACATGGTTTAGTCATTAAGACCAGGATACAGTCTACCCAACAGAGCAGATATCCTAGGCAAATTGCTGGATAAAGTGTATGTAAGAGAAATTGAACAGTGTGCAAAAGGTCTAGAGAGTGAAATTGTTAACCTGAGTCTTGGTGGGTGGAGCAATGTCCACAATGATCTTGTTGTATGTGCTTTTGTGACAACAGAAGAAAGGAATGTCTTCCTTACAGAAACAACTGATACATCAGGAAATACACACACAGCAGAATACTTACAAGAAGTAGCAGTAAAAGCTATAACAAACTGTGAAAAAAAATTCAAATGGCTAGTACGCAGCTTGGTCACAGACAATGCTGCAAATGCATCCAAGGTGGGAAGAAATTATTTAGAAGAGAGCAAAGAGAGTCCCAAGCTAATAACATACGGTTGCAGTGCTCATTTGATGCACCTCCTAGACAAAGACTTCAGTGTTCCAGAAATAACGGCTAATGTGCTTGTGTAGCGGGGTGGACACCCGCTCCTGCCTGGAAGAGCTTGAAAGCAGCCCTGGAGAGGGCTGCAGCTCTAAAAGCTGGGCTGATTGGGGAAACAGCCGCAGCTGGGCCACACCCCAATCAAGCCACAACTGGCCTATATAAAAAGGCTGGGAGCCAGGAGCTCAGTCTCCCTCTGCCTGTAGAGGGAGAAGGGCCTGGCTGCAGGGAGCTAGAGACAGGGTACCTGAGTGGAGCAGGGCTGGGGAAAGGCAGAGGAGCTGGGGAGCTCCAGCCTGGAAAGCCCCAGGCTGCAGCCTAGCATAAGGCCAACAGGTACTGGGGGTTGCAGAGGGCAGCCCAGGGGTAGGCCAAGGCAGCAGGTCCAAACCCAACCTTGCCAGTGATGAGTAGGCTGATACTGCAGTCTGCCCCAGGGCGTGGGGCTAGACTATGACTGGCAGTAGCCTTATACTGAAGCGAGGTGGGGATAGTGGATGGGGGTTCCCCGGGAAGGGGAGATCCTGAGAGAAAGAGGTTACTGCCAGGGGGCAGCACCCGCAGCTAACAGGGCATTGGAGTCCAGGGAGGGACACGGGGACCAATTGGAAGTGGGACACCAGCCTGCAGAGGGCGCTCCGGCCTGGAAATCGAGCTAATTCCCTGAGAGACCAGCAGGAGGTGCCGCAGTGGTGAGTCCCGCGCCTTTACAGGTTGACTAACTTAATTGCCTTCTATGACGAGATAACTGGCTCTATGGATGAGGGGAAAGCAGTGGATGTGTTATTCCTTGACTTTAGCAAAGCTTTTGATTCGGTCTCCCACAGTATTCTTGCCGGCAAGTTAAAAAAGTATGGGCTGGATAAATGGACTATAAGGTGGATAGAAAGCTGGCTAGATCATCGGGCTCAACGGCTAGTGATCAATGGCTCGATGTCTAGTTGGCAGCTGGTATCAAGCGGAGTGCCCTGGGGTCGGTCCTGGGGCCGGTTTTGTTCAATATCTTCATTAATGATCTAGAGGATGGTGTGGACTGCACTCTCAGCAAGTTTGCAGATGACACTAAACTGGGAGGAGTGGTAGATACGCTGGAGGGTAGGGATAGGATACAGAGGAACCTAGACAAATTAGAGGATTGGGCCAAAAAAAATCTGATGAGGTTCAACAAGGACAAGTGCAGAGTCCTACACTTAGGACGGAAGAATCCCATGCACTGCTACAGACTAGGGACCAAATGGCTAGGCATCAGTTCTGCAGAAAAGGACCTAGGGGTTACAGTGGACGAGAAGCTGGATATGAGTCGACAGTGTACCCTTGTTACCAAGAAGGCTAACGGCATTTTAGGCTGTATAAATAGGGGCATTGCCAGCAGATCGAGGGACGTGATCGTTTCTCTCTTTTCGACATTGGTGAGGCCTCATCTGGAGTACTGTGTCCAGTTTTGGGCCCCACACTACAAGAAGGATGTGGAAAAATTGGAAAGAGTCCAGCGGAGGACAGCAAAAATGATTAGGGTGCTGGAGCACATGACTTATGAGGAGAGGCTGAGGGAACTGGGATTGTTTAGTCTGCAGAAGAGAAGAATGAGGGGGGATTTGATAGCTGCTTTCAACTACCTGAAAGGGGGTTCCAAAGAGGATGGATCTAGACTGTTCTCAGTGGTACCAGATGACAAAACAAGGAGTAATGGTCTCAAGTTGCAGTGGGGGAGGTTTAGGTTGGATATTAGGAAAAACTTTTTCACTAGGAGGGTGGTGAAGCACTGGAATGGATTACCTAGGGAGGTGGTGGAATCTCCTTTCTTAGAGGTTTTTAAGGTCAGGCTTGACAAAGCCTTGGCTGGGATGATTTAGTTGGGGATTGGTCCTGCTTTGAGCAGGGGGTTGGACTAGATGACCTCCTGAGGTCCCTTCCAACCCTGATATTCTATGATTCTATGAAATTGCAAAATACTTCCGTAACAAGCACTTTGCAGCAGCTGCTCTGAAAAAAGTGGGAGGAACCAAGCTAACTCTCCCACAAGACATGCGATGGAACTCTGTAGTGGACTATTTTGAGTGGACTGTTCAAGAACTGGCCTAATCTGATGACAGTTTGTGAACAAAATCGTGAAAAAATAGATGGCACTGTCACAGCCAAAGTTCTCAATATTGGGCTTAAGAGAAATGTTCAACACATGCTGAGTATCCTGAAGCCTATTTCTGTAGCCTTGAACAAAATGCAGGGAAATAGCTGTTTTATTGCTGAATCTGTTGAAATTTGGAAGGAACTGTGTGAGATCTTAAAAAGAGAAATATGCAATGACAGAGTTAAATTACAAGCATTAAAAAAACAAATGGGACAAGCACTATCTCCAACTCATTTTCTTCCAAATATTCTCAATACTTGGTACCAGGGTCAAACCTTAACTGCTGAAGAAGAGGAGTTGGCTATGACATGGACATCCAGCAATCACCCCTCCATAATGCCAACTATAATAAACTTCAAAGGTAAGGGTGAACCAGTCAAGAAATATGTTTGCTGCTGATGTTTTAAAGAAGGTCACACCAGTGAACTGATGGAAGTCACTTAAGCACTTGGATTCAGAGACTGTTGAAGTGATAATCTCACTTTTAACAGCAGTAGCTTCTTCTGCCAGTGTAGAAAGAATATTTTCTTCCTTTGGACTAATTCATTCCAAACTGAGAAATCGTTTGGGACCTGAAAAGGCAGGAAAGCTTGTTTTTCTTTTCCAGATTAGGAACAAACAGGAAACATGACTGTGTTAGCTGCAGAAGCCAATATTTTAAGTTTCTCATGTTGACCTGGCTGACAGTGGATTTTTTTTTTTAAATATTTCATTTAGCTATTTTAGTTAAAAACAAAGCTGATTTTAAAAATCTTGAATGTTTAACTAAATTCAAAAATTCATATGCTTGTTTTGTTAAAATATTATATGTTTACTGTTGAAGAAAAAAATCCAGAATACATAACGTTGTTGTTGTTTTAGTTAAATAAAACAATTTAAATGTCAGTCTAGTGATGTTCTCCTCCTAATACAGCATGGCAAGAAAATCCTCCAAATATTAATGATTAACCTGTTGAATTGGAGATAGTTCACCTCCCAATGACCTCATAAATATCTGCTTCATTTACCTTTGGAAAATGAAATAACCAAACAATCACTCATTTTCTGATATAGCTGTAAAACTAATCTGAAAAGTTTTCAAAATAAATCACTTTAAAAATATATAATGTGTACCTTCTAAAAATGAAACCTACATCTATTTCTGAGTTGTGAAGAATATGTATTAAGGTTATAACAACCAACAAGAATGCACTTTTATGTAGAAATCCATGATTAAATCAAGTCTTCCTGACTAGTGATTTAAATCAAATCCACCCTGCCACGGGCTATGCCTATGAGTCCGCAGGACATGTAGGGACATGCCTCTGGACAGGGGACTACTCTAAGTGCTTTTCTATACTCATGTGCTGTGAGCTTGTGTTTGGGACAGAGGATGTACAAGCCACATGGCTAACGTTATAAAAAGGGAGCTGCATCGTCTCCATTTTTCTTCAATCCTTCTTCTCACCTCTGGAGTAACTTCTCTACAGACTGAAGCTCTGAACAAAGGACTGATAGACCATCTAAGGTTTGGATGTGTTTCAGAGGAACTTTACAAGGCAGCAAACTCACTAGTGCTGCTAAGAACCTGATATGGACTCTGAAGTCATCTGTATGTATCTGATTGCTTTGACCATTTAACAACTCTCTTCTTTCTTTTTCTTTTATAATACCTTTAGTTTTAGATCAGGGATTCTCAAACTGGGGGTTGGGACCCCTCAGGGGGTCGCGAGATTATTACATGGGGGGTCGCGAGCTGTCAACCTCCACCCCAAACCCCGCTTTGCCTCCAGCATTTATAATGGTGTTAAATATATAAAAAAGTGTTTTTCATTTATAAGGGGGGTCGCACTCAGACTTGCTATGTGAAAGGGGTCACCAGTAAAAAAGTTTGAGAGCCACTGTTTTAGATACTAAGGATTGGCTGGCAGTGTGGTATTTTGGGTAAGATCCAAACTACATAAGAATGACCATACTGGGTCAGACCAAAGGTCCATCCAGCCCAGTATCCTGTCTACCGACAGTGACCAATGCCAGGTGTCCCAGAGGGAGTGAACCTAACAAGTAATGATCAGGTGATCTCTCTCCTGCCATCCATCTCCACCCTCTGACAAACAGAGGCTAGGGACACCATTCCTTACCCATCCTGGCTAATAGCTATTAATGGACTTAACCTCCATGAATTTATCTAGTTCTTTTTTAAATCCTGTTATAGTCCTAGCCTTCACAACCTCCTCAGGCAAGGAGTTCCACAGGTTGACTGTGCACTGTGTGAAGAAGAACTTCCTTTTATTTGTTTTAAAGCTGCTGCCCATTAATTTCATTTGGTGGCCTCTATTTCTTATATTATGGGAACAAGTAAATAACTTTTCCTTATTCACTTTCTCCACACCACTCATGATTTTATATACCTCTATCATATTCCCCCCTTAGTCTCCTCTTTTCCAAACTGAAAAGTCCTAGCCTCTTTAATCTCGCCTCATATGGGGACCCATTCCAAACCTCTAATCATTTTAGTTGCCCTTCTCTGAACCTTTTCTAATGCCAGTATATCTTTTTTGAGATGAGGAGAGCACATCTGTACGTGTTTTTCAAGACGTGGGCATGTCATGGATTTATATAAGGGCAATAAGATCTTTTCCGTCTTATTCTCTATCCCTTTTTGAATGATTCCTAGCATCCTGTTTGCTTTTTTGACTGCTGCTGCACACTGCGTGGACGTCTTCAGAGAACTATCCACGATGACTCCAAGATCTCTTTCCTGATTAGTTGTAGCTAAATTAGCCCCATCATATTGTATGTATAGTTGGGCTTATTTTTTCCAATGTGCATTACTTTACAGTATTACTGTACAGTATTTACTAGTATTGATCTGGTTATGTGGCTGGCCCTTTGGTGATCAGAAGAACATTTTGTATAGTGAATAGAGTTTTAAATAACTTCTCACTTTACTGGACCTATTTGCTGATTGAGAGCCAGAGACTGGAATGCAATAAAGGGGGCTATGTGATTTCTTTTTTTCAGCTTCTTGATAACCAATGTGTGGGATCTGGAGCACAATTTGTGACTTGTTGGTGAATCTAACTACAGTGTTAACCACCAGTTTTTGGAGAATCTGCTCTCCTTTTTGCAGCCTGCCCTGACCTTGGCATTTTCAGTGTGGGCTACCCTTGGCACTTTGGGTCACAACTACATTTAATGTTTTTATTAAATAAAATTACCTTAAATGTGCTGGATACTTTTTTCTCTGATGTATCGGGGAGTAGCCGTGTTAGTCTGTATCCACAAAAACAACAAGGAGTCTGGTAGCACCTTAAAGACTAACAGATTTATTTGGGCATAAGCTTTAGTGTGTGAAAAACCTCACCATGCATCTGAAGAAGTGAGGGTTTTTTACCCACGAAAGCTTATGCCCAAATAAATCTGTTAGTCTTTAAGGTGCCACCAGACTCCTTGTTGTTTTTATCAGAGAAAAAAGTTTATCATAACACATTGGACATTTAAAACTAACTGATTTATTAAACAAAGGAAGTATTACCCTTCAGTAGTGAACTGAACTGATTATTTCTGACCACCATGTCCTTCAAGATTTTAGAACTAGTAAATGTCATCCTCTCCCGCCTACCTTTTATTCATAGAATGGAAAAGAAAACAAGCTTTCTTTCTTTCTCAACTCCCAATAAGTTTCTTAACTTTGAATGAACTAGTCATTGAACTGAACTAGTGGAATAAAATTAAATTAAGAAAATATTCTCTCTGCAACTGCAGAAGACGCTACTGCTGTGAAAAGCTGAGTTCCTACTTCAGCTAATTCTCATTCCAGGTGCTTAGCTAGTGGCTGCCAACATTTCTGTGGTCTGCCTTTCTTTAAACCTTAGCAGCAAACATGTACTTCTTAATATTATTTTTGGTATTTAACTTAAATGATTTTAATAGATATAATAAGCTTAGACCTTAACACAGGTTGTCAATTTCAAATAGATTTTTTAAAAATAAATCTGAAATTAAAATTTAAAAAATGTGACTTTTTTTTTTAATCATCCATTTTTATCCACCCTGAGACCCACTGACATATTAACCCGGATGAGCCAACTTGCTACACAAGTTTTATGCACTAACTTCATGGGAGTTGACCAGCATAAAGTGTTGTAAACAGGGTGGAGAATCAGGCCCATTATTATGAGATTTTTTGAGCCAAAAGTCAGTTAGTAAGCCTATAAGAGACCAGCTGGGTCATCCTTTGGGTGAGACATAAAACTGATGTGCCCCAGCCCCCAGATCATTTTCGTTGCCCTCCACTGGACTCTCTCCAGTTTTTCCACATCCTTTCTGTAGTGGGGGGCCCAAAACTGGATGCAATACTCCAGATGTGGCCTCACCAGTGGCGAATAGAGGGGAATAATCACTTCCCTCGATCTGCTGGCAATGCTCCTACTAATGCAGCCCAATATGCCGTTAGCCTTCTTGGCAACAAGAGCACACTGCTGACTCATATCCAGCTTCTCATCCACGGTAATCCCCAGGTCCTTTTCTGCAGAACTGCTGCTTAGCCAGTCAGTCCCCAGCCTGTAGCAGTGCATGGGATTCTTCCATCCTAAGTGCAGGACTCTGCACTTGTCCTTGTTGCACCTCATCAGATTTCTTTTGGCCCAATCCTCTAATTTGTCTAGGTCACTCTGGACCCTATCCCTACCCTCCAGTGTATCTCCCTCTCCCCACAGCTTAGTGTCATCTGCGAACTTGCTGAGGGTGCAATCCATCCCATCATCCAGATCATTAATAAAGATGTTGAACAAAACTGGCCCCAGAACCGACCCCTGAGGCACTCTGCTTGATACCAGCTGCCAACTAGACATCGAGCCGTTGATCACTATCTGTTGAGCCCGACAATCTAGCCAGCTTTCTATCCACTTCACTTCCCGTCCTAAACTTCTGTATAGAGATGACAGGCACTGTTAAAACAGTTGTATGCCAAACAATGGCTGCATTTCAAGTGGGGGGCCCCAGCAAAATAATACCTATATAGCCCTTACCTATTTCACAGGGTACTAGGCTTAATTAATCCAGGTTTGCAAAGTTCTTTGAGATCCTTGGATGAAAGGCCCTACTGAAGTACTAACTACTGTGGTGAAGTGGCTATTGTTTATGTGTTTTACTGCCCTCTGCTGCATTATATGAGTGGCTCTTGTGCAGCATAAGCCCTATATTGCAAAGAGCTGGTGGAGATTTTCTTTTAGTGACAGGGGTGTGCAGCTTTATGAGCAGGAGTCTCTGAGTGCCATGAAGTTCCAAAATGCCAGGGTGGGCAGCACAGTACCATTGTAAAGGTCCTGGTGGTCAGAGATTTGTTACATCATTATTATCATCCATTCTGACTTTCAACATTTTGCAGGACCTCACCCTACATTAGGCCCACTAATGTTTTAGCTAACCTGTCCTCAGATCTCTGCAGTGATGGTGCCATGAGCCCTTGATACTGTGACTCCCTTGGAATCTAGCCCATTGCTTTACAGTTCTTGGCGTTATGAACTTTGTTCTAACATCTAGTTGAAACTTTTTCTTTCATCCACATGGGTGTGATAACATTAAATAAAGCTCAGATCCACCAGCATTTCATCCTCTCGCTCCCTGGATATGTCCTCTCAGTTCAACCCCCGCACAATGCAGTAACTCCTCACTTAAAGTCGTCCCAGTTAACATTGTTTCATTGTTATGTTGCTGATCAATTAGAGAAAATGCTTGTTTAAAGTTGTGTATTGCTCCCTTCTAATGTCGTTTGGCAGCCGCCTGCTTTGTCTACTGCTTGCAGGAAGAGGAGCCTGATGCAGCTAGCTGGTGGGGGCTTGGAACCAGGGTGGACCAGCAGCCCCCCTAAGTTCCCTGTGCAGCAGCTGCCCAGCAGGCTACCAATTGCAGCTGTCCCTCCCCCCACTGCCATGTTCTGCTCCTGCCCTCTGCCTTGGAGCTGCTCCCCGAGACTCCTGCTTGCTGTGCAGGGGGGGAGGGAAGGAAGAGGGGGGCTAATGTCAGGGTGTCCCCCTCCCCTCTGCTCCTGCACCCCGCTTACCCCATCTTCCATAGAGCAGGGGGGACACACCAGGGCTCAGGAGGAGGGAGCTTGCAGCAGCTGTGGTCTCAGCAAGCTGATCTAATTAACAAGGCAGTGCACTTAAAGGGGAAATGCGCATATCTCCCTCCATTCCTGCTGCCTTGTAGAGTGAGAGAGTTAACCCTTGAGGGCTCAGCCAATTGCTAGTTCATCATTTAGCAGTAAGGGAAATATCCCACCCTCTGACTCCTCCACCTCAACCAAGCTTCACAATCATCATCACTGTGTACCAGTATTAAATTGTTTGTTTAAAACTTATAGTGTGTGTGTGTGTGTGTGTGTGTGTGTGTGTGTGTATATATATATATATATACACACACACACACACACACACACACACACAAGTCTTTTGTCTGGTGAAAAAAAATTTCCCTGGAACCTAACCCCCTCGTTTACATTAATTCTTATGGGGAAATTGGAGTCGTTTAACATTGTTTCGCTTAAAGTCGCATTTTTCAGGAACATAACTCCACACTTAACGTTGTAGTTAATGTACATAATATTCTGCATTTACACATCTTTTCGTCAAGGACCATTACAAATGTTGATGGATTTAGTCTCCCAAAACCCCCATGAGAGATTATTATCCTATTTTACAGGTAGGAAAACTGAAGCACAAAAGAGACTTGCCCAAGGTCTCATAGAAAATCAGTGGCTGAGCAGGGAATATAGAACAGAATGTGCTCTAACCACTTGACTATGCTTTCCTGGCGTAGTCTGTCCTTCTCAGATCGCCCAGATAGACTAATTTTCCTTTGATTCCCTAGTCATGATTTGCTTCCCATCCAAGCAAGACAGTGGCACCAATCAAACTGCTCTGATTGGCTGATGTGCCCAGGACCCCTTTGGGTCACTGGATTCTTCCTTAATGTGCCCTGACTTTCACACTGACACGCCTTCTGTGACCGTCCTTGGAGAATGTAAATAATTCCCCTCTGTCTTGCTTGTCGTTTCTTTAAGGTATTTATAGAGTAAACATCTCTCTTCTCCCTTAAAATTTCTGTCTTCCTTTATCCGTATAAAACTCTAAGATATAGATGCCTCCAATGTTTTGGCTGAGAGAAGACACACCTGTAAACTGTGCCTTCATAACAATGATATACATCATTCATTTTAGACCCAGATTTACCTCCATCCTACACAAACCCTGGGGTTCTCTCTCACAATAGAAGTAAGACGTGCACATGGAGACTATAGCCAACTTTATAAAGACTACAGAAAAGATCTATATCATGTTCCCCCATAATAAAACATAAAATAACAGATTAATATGTGATACATCCCTTTAGCTTCAGCCCTGGCCAGGTGATAGACCTGATGGTCTATTTGGCCTTTTCTATCTCTCACAATGGACTCTACAAAGGCTCTGGATGTTTACATACAAACGATCATACATCCCTAAATTCATAAAGCATTTTGAGATCCTTCATAAACTGGCATACAAATTACTTGCCAAAGCCTGCTTTTATTTCTCCAGCAAAACTCCTATCAAAGTCAAGGAGAGTTCAGCCTGAGTATAGATTGGATCTAGACCAATACTGCTGTTATTACAGAACTCATTAGGGGGTACTTGTCACATTCTGTATTAGAGAGTGCAGTGTCACCCCACAGAATGGGAATATCACCCATCTCTCTCTCTCTCCCCAGAATCCCCTTTCTCTCAAAGGATGCAAGACAACCTCTTTCGCCCCCAAGCTTTGTCCTGATGAAAACCTTTGCCCAGGTTAGCCACCCACTTCAAGCAGGATGCTGCCTTGCATACTGTCAGTGCCATGCAATGCAATCATTAGAAAAAACACACAGACGCTCGCTCGCCCGCCCTCCCAATGCCACAGACGAAATATTTCTCAGCATCCTTATTACCCCACCCTCTGCAATCCTGCCTGCCATGCAAATAAATACCTTACTGCACTGCAAACAATCCGCAAAGAAGGGGAGGAGGCGGCGGCGGCTGCTGCAGTAGCAGCAGAGTCCACGGTGCCAGGGCTGCTGCTGCTGCAACCCAGCACTTACCCCAAGCGCAGCCTCTGGCGCTGCTGGAGCTGTTCAGAGACAATAATAACAGCCTGCGTCTCCTTTAACACCAGCTGGTGAGTGGCAGGCTCTGCCCCGGGGCCTGCTGGGAGGTGTAGTTCCCTTCTCCGATGGCCTTGCTGTAGACCTGGAGCCCTGAGAACTACAAGTCCCAGAGAGGGCTGCGGGGGCCACCTGATCCTGCCTTCTAGCCTTCTCCCTCTGCCGTGCCGACCCTCGCTGGGTTTGTCCCGCTTCCCCCCGCCCGCGCCTGGGACAGGGGCCAGACCGCGGGGCAGAAGGTGGGTGCTGCAGCCCCCCCGCGGGCTGCGATGCAGGGGTGTCCCCGAGGAGGGGGATGCTTGCGGGGCTGGTGAGTCCCGGGGCCAGCCCCGGGCTCTGCGGGGTCCCCTCCCGGCCCTGGCTGCGCCCCCGCGAGCGGCTCCCGCCCCCGCTGGGGAGGACGGTCTGGCGCTGCCGCCTGCTGAAGAAGGCTCCCAGGTGAGCGCTCTAGGTCCCGGGCCACAGGCCGGTGCTGTGCACTGTTGGAGACAGCGGTGCCCCGCAGCCCCGGACTAGCCCTTGGGATCTCCACAGCCCCGTGCCAGCCTTCGCTCCCCCCCGTCCCCCAGGCGAGTGGCCTCATCCCCCTCTTGCAGAAGGGGAAACTGAGGTGCGGAGCAGTGGAGTGACTCGCCCAGGGCCAGTGGCAGGGCTGGGAGTCGAGCCCGACTCCCAGCCCCTTGTGCTAACAAGCCCGCATTGCTGCTGGGTAATAGTAGCAGTTTGTAATGTGGGGAGGAAGCATTAAGGCACTAGAGATGCCTAATTCTGCTAGTGCTTTGGGGTCCTTATACACATCCCCCTTCTCAGTGACTAACCCGGATGGACTGAAAGGATGGTTGGGGTTCGTTAGCAACAGCTGCCTCCGTATACCAAGCTGTGGACCTGATTCTCCACCCACACCAGTTTTACCCCAGTGTAACGCCATTTGATTTACACGAGTCTGTGAGGAGAATCACACCCTACATACAGGACTCAGTTTGCTTAGTACTGGACTGTGCCCACCTTCGGCGGGTTAATAACATATAGGTACAGGCAGAGAGATGTTGTCCATGTATAGAACCATGTGCACTTTTTAAGCTTTTGGTAAGGTTTAGTTTCTGATGACAACTGGCAGGTTAGCTTTGTTTTTTGTTGGATCATGTGTTAACACACAGCTACATCTCTCTCTTTCTCTAACTGCATTCATTGTGTCAGGGATAATCTTATCTATGATGGCAGGGCTGCCTTTGGAAATGATTGGGATAGGCAGAAACTAGGTAACCACTCAATTAGTACAAACTTAATATGTCTACCTACACACCTCCCCAGCAATTCAGCACAGGAGATGATATAGTATCCCATTGTAGCTACCCGGAGGATTTTAGGTGCGTGGAATGCAGTTCCCCATGGGAAATTTGGCCAGGACTTTGAAGAGCATGTGAAATGCTTTACGGAGAGTATAATTAAATTAATGGGGGGAGGGGGGATTGCTTTAGCTTCTTGAATATACTGAGGGTTTGATTTGGCAGTTGGCTGCTTCCTCCCTAAATATGTGACTTTAAAAACCAAATGGAATGGTCCCCTGAGCCCATTTCTGAGGCTTTCTGAGGGGGTGGGTGACATCAGAGCTGTGAATTACACTCCGCTTTTGCCCTGATCCTCAGATCACTTTGCAACTGGTTCTTTTCTCTCTCCTCCATGATCTCTTCTCCCTGCCCTCCTCCCAACACCCTCAGCAATTACTGAGCTTCATTTCTTTGTCCTCCATATAGTGATTATTTCACTCCTCTGCCTCAATTTGACCCATTATTTTACCTCTGCCCCCCCCCCTTCCCTAAGTGGGCTTCAATCCTGTCTTCCTCTCCTTTGTCCGCCATCCAGGGCAACCCTCTGCTTGGTTTCAGTGTCCACAACCTTTATCCCTTTACATTTAGCTCTACCTCTAAGCAGTAAGTGCCTGCACTGTGGCCAGAACTGAGCGCTGCTAGTGACCTCTTATGATGCTTTAAAGCAGTTTTCTATGCACTTCTTTGGCACTGGATAATGCTGAGCCACTCCTCAGTGTTAAATTGATGATTGAGGAAGGGTGCCATGCTGACTGCTAAAGGCAAGGAAGTTGGGGAATGTGATGAAATGAACATTCATGCTTATGTTGCTTGTGTGTCTGTTTTGCAGAGAAATTTCTCCCACGTCTACTTAGGGAAAGGGCCTTCCAAGATGAGGCCCTGATAATACCCACCATATTTTCCTCTAAGCTCCCCAATCTGCTAGACCAGTGATCCCAACCTTTTCCAAATTGTGACGCCATGTAACAACAAAAAAGAATTTGAGGACATCCCTTTTGTCTGGCCATAAAGAAAAGGAGGATGGTCATGACCAGCCTGGACCTGCTGGGAGCTTCTGACCAACCCTTCCTCCCTTCCCCCCCTCCGATCAAGATCCAGGGTGAGCAAGGAAAGAAGTGAGGGCCCTGCATTAGTGACTGCCTCGAAAATTCCACTTGCACAAAATCAGACCTATAGCAAAGACAGGGCACATGCAGGTTTAACAAAGCAGTTAACCACCAGGGCCCTCTGTCTTTCAAGTTAGATAGCTCTTGGTGGAAACAGTGCTCGTATTGTCCTGCACCACTGGAGTGGGAGAGCATGAGTCTTCTACAATGAGCTCAATCAAACTAAGCCCACGCAAATATATACGGCAAAGCCTGCACTTCAGGACTTGAGGCAGATATGAGTGAATGGCCCAACAATAGTTGCCTACCAGCCCCATTAAGCTATTCTCTACAGATGCTGTTTTAAATCCTTCCATAAAACCTACCTCTGCTGTGATACCTACAGATCACTGTCAGCTGGCATTGGTTAGGTAAGTGATGAGCTGAGACTTCTATTCTTCAGCTAAACTCTGCTCATTTTGGTACTCCTCCCACTCCTACCTTGTTGGTCTGTCTTGTCTACCTGTCACACCCTGCCTCACACCTAGACTGTAAATTCTCAGGGACTGGGATTGTCTTTTGTGGTGTTTGTCTGATGTGCGCCTAGCACAATGGGGTCCTGATACTTCACTGGGGATTCTAGGGATTGCTAATAATAATACTGTCTTAACTGGAGACCGGGAATAAAACACATTGATGAACACAGTCACGGTGAGTGCTCAGCAGCAGGGAGCGTGAATGGCAGGCTAGACTGACCAACCAGATCTAGATTTCAAAGCAGGGGGCTCTTGATCATGGCATCTAGGTATTTTGTAAGTATGGGAATTTTTACCTGAATGTGAAATAGAGTATTGCAATGGTCTCAGTTCTGATGCACAGTTTTAGACCCCTGTTGGCAAGTGACATTTTAATTAATGAATGCTAAAGCAACAAAATAAAGCATATAAGACCAAGTGAGAGCAATGCATTCTAAAAATGAGAAATGTTGGCACATAGCCCAAAACAGAACAAGCATAATGCCTCTAAGGATTGCCTTTGAACAATCGCAGCAGCCCTGACATTTCATTTTAATGTACTCTGGAGAATGAGACCAGAGCCTAATAATTGGAACAACCATGTTTTCTTATAAAACCACCATATTTAAAGTCTTAGCTGCCTATGAACAGTTGCTCAAAATTTTTTCCACAGCTACCTATTAGATGGAGCCAATCCATTCCTTGCCACTGCAGAATTATTCCCTGTAACACATTTCCTAGCTTTTTTGTCCATTCTTCTTTAAAAAGACCCAGGAGATTGGGATTCCACTTCTTGGGCATTATTCCAAAGGCTAATAGATTTTTAGTCTGGATGTTCATCCTGATACTTAGCATAAATGTTCCATTTCTTAACTCCTAGTTATACTCCATTGTACCACCCTAAATAATTCATCTCCCTTGCTGGTGTATACATCCTTTGCAGACTGTCTGGTACCCAGAGATTTCTCTTAAACTACCCATATTTAGCGCTCTTAACTTTTCATTATAATCCAATCCCACCAGTTCACAGATGCCTGTTATTTTACTGCTCTGAATTTCTTCCATTTTTGTTAAATTCCTCCTGATAAGACGGCCCACAGCCTGTTACTTCTCTGTTCTATGAGACAATGCCTCTGCAGCCCAAAATGCTAGTGGTCTTTTTTCCCTCTGCCATGTAGATTCATGTCTAATGTTAGCATAACCCCCTTTGCATCTCTCTGCATGACTGCTTTTCATAGGTCTCTCTCCCAGTGAATACTCGTATTTGTCCTCAGAGGTACTGACTTGCATTTTTTCCAGACTGAAACCTCACTTTGTTACTTTCTGATCTGTTTGGTTGCCTCTCTCCTCACTGGTATTTGCAACTCCTCCCTATCTGGTATCATGCAGATTTCATTCACATTCTCGAGACGCATTTCTCCAAAACATCAATGAAGATGTTCAACAGGACCAGACTTATATCTTGTGGTATCTGACTAGGCACCTTCTCTGACTTGATAACATGCTGTTTTACTATTGTCCTTTGCTGGTCCTTTACCTAGTTTTAATCCATATGACTATGTTTCTACCAAAGCTAATTTGAATGAATTTTGAGTCAGATTTTGTGGTCCACTGTATAAAATGCTTTACCAGAATCCAACGAGATCGCATGTACCACTTTCCCTTCCTGCATTAAGGTGCAATCTGACCCAGGCAAGGAGGCCCTTTTGCCAATGAGGTGTCCTACTGAATTCAGTGAGACTTTGGCTGCATTGATGAGACTGATTGTTGACTCTGGCCGCATTGATCAGATTGCTTTTCTTGCTAGAATTAGGCTCCAGTAATGCAGTCAGATTTGTCTGGCAGTATGTACTTTTTGTAAACCCATCCTACATGCAATCGCTTTAAATCATTTTGATTTGCTGTCTGCCAGTATCTAGAGGGTTGAACATGGTGTAGTATGGTGGCCATCCCATCTGTGCATTGCTAATTTTCTCCTGCAAGAAAATCCCACTGGGGAGATTCAAGCATGTACCATTGATCCTACATGAAGCATTTCCCCACTGGGGCTGGCAACAGCAGAGTAAAACTAATGCAAGACTAGGCGGTTTCACTCTGTTGCTCCTGCTGGATAGTGTAGTGCAAGAGCAGTGGGGTGATCCACCTACAGAGCAATCTGAGTTACACAGCTGGAAGAGAAGAGATGAGCTAATGTGTATCTTCCACTGACCCAGCAACCTGCTGTTTCCCAAGCAGTAGAATGAAATTCATCAGTGTCACATCAGTTTCACTCTGCTCCTCTTAGTATTGATGTGATCCAAGGGTAGAGAGGGGAAGTGAGATACACAGAAGGGGAGAGGGGAGGATATAAAGATATGGGGAGCAGAGAGACAGAAGGGTAGGTGATGAGGATCAAGGAGCTGGCGTGGGATGTGAGACTTGTACAGAGTGGGGCTGGCCTGGTGGTCTATGACACCACTTCCATATTCAGGGCCAAGCTTGCTCCCGGTGCCAATAAGGACTGTGACCACTGCAAGGGCTGGGGAGAGGAAGAGATGGGCCTTTTTGCAACTACCTCAGGCCAACTGCATGAGCAACAGAGGGAGCTCCACCATCCATGTCAAGCCCGCCTTGACCAAAGAGAGGGTCACATGACCTTTGGAAGTGGGAAAACACAGGGGATGGGGCAGAGGAAGGGAGGAAAGGACAACTGACAGAAATAAAAAGGATATTTTTGGGGAGGAGTGGGGAAAAAAAACACAAAAGGAGTGTGAAGAAACTCCAACACAGAAAAGACTGAGAAAAATGATGAAACAGCTTAATTTTAGGGGAAAGATGGGATCAAGGAGTCTGTCCCCCTGCAAGTACAGGACTTAGGCCTTTGATGGAGAATGTATCGGGTATTAAACTGATACTGCACTGATTTTAGTCAAAGGAATCTGGGAAATAAACTCTTTCGTCTGCAACGTTTGTAAACACTATTGCCAAGTCAAAAGCAGTAGGACTAGAAGAAAGCTCCATGATATCAAAACAGATAGAAAATGGCCTGAATGTCTCTAATAAGCTAATCTCACAAACTGAGATTTTGATTTTGATTTGTTTTTGCTAAAGGAGGTCAATGTTCAGAAGAGTGCTGATAAAAACCCATCAAAGATGCCGTTTCAAAGCTCATCAGAGCTAGCAGAACTGGAGTGAGCTCCTATTGTTTTCTCTATTAGCAGATCATGCGTACAGTATGTCCTGGCTCTGTTCAGCAAAGAGGCTGCAGTTCAGAATTACAGCTGACAACGGGCGCCACAGATCCACTGCACGTCTCAGTCACTCTGTTCTAAGAGAAATGCTGCCTAGTGACTTGAGCACAGGACTAGGAGTTGGGAGAGAAAGGTCTCTGCTACTGAAATGCTGCTTGCCCAAGGTCACACAACTTAAACTTTCTCTGCCTCGCTGTCCAAATAGCAAGTATGAAAAATCAGGACACTTTTTTGAACGAGAGAGCGGGAAGGATATAGTGGCATATATACGACAAAGCCCCTAATATCGGGACATCTGGTCACCCGAAGTGAGGATAATGCTATTTACTTGCCTCCTAGGGGTTAGTTACTGATTGTACTGTGAAGTGCTTCGAATGGCAGGGGCTATAGAAGGGTTAAATATACTGAAGTGAGATTCTGTACTGGTGTAACCCACTGTTCAGTGTGTGTTACGTGTCCCCACCCCACTCTTTTGTCCCCCATCCACAATAATGGTGTGTCTGTCACAGCTCCCAGCTACCAAGCCTGGCTCTTTAGCTCAAGCTATAGAGACTCATGCTTTAGCTCTGGAGGTCTCAGGCTCCATCCCCAGTGTATCAGCCAAGACCACTGTTGTCACGCTGCACCTCAGCAGGTGCAGCACACAGAGAGAAGAGGACACAAAGGTGCTTTAAGTTCTGGGCTGGTGTGACCTAGGCAGCCTAGAGAGCTGCTCTAAATTTCCGCAGCCTTGCCTAGGCTAGCTGTGGGCAGCTCCATGGTCTCTGTAATGTTCTGAGCTATGGAGATTCCCCTCTACTTAATACACCAGCTATTCTGGGCCTTGCCCAGGACAGCTGACAGCTGTTCTCTGTCATGCCTGTCCTGATGGAATGCTCCCCCCAGCTGCCTAAGGGGCCACAGCAGTGTATAAACAGTGGGGAAAATCCCTCCCATTACGTTTTTATCTAGAAGTCTTGGCCCCCCTTTCTCAATCCAGTTGGACAGGCAGGAAGTTCTTTATTAAAGTGACATGTCCAATGGTAACCTGGGTTCCGTATTTCAATGTCTGCAAAAATACATGACTGGACTGGATATTTTTAGCAACAACAACAAAAGAAATTCATTGTTGCTGTTTCTAAGGGTTTGTCTACATCGAGAGTTAGTGTGTGGCGAGATGAGATATAATTCTAAAGTGCACTAGCCTGCCATGCAATGATTGACTCCGTGGACTGTGCACTAAAAGTTTTCTAGTGCACTTTAATCTGCTGCTGTTTGAAACCACAGTAGATCAAGGCCTGGTCTACACTATGAGTTTAATTCGAATTTAGCAGCGTTAAATGGAATTAACCCTGCACCCGTCCACACAACGAAGCCATTTCTTTCGAAATAAAGGGCTCTTAATATCGATTTCTATACTCCTCCCCGACGAGCGGAGTAGCGCCGAAATCGATATTGTCATTTCGAATTAGGGTTAGTGTGGTCGCAATTCGATGGCATTGGCCTCCGGGAGCTATCCCACAGTGCACCATTGTGACCACTCTGGACAGCAATCTGAACTCGGATGCACTGGCCAGGTAGACAGGAAAAGCCCCACGAACATTTGAATTTCATTTTCTGTTTGCCCAGCACAGGAGAGCACAGGTGACCACAGAGAGCTCATCAGCACAGGTAACCATGCAGGCCGATAATCGAAAAAGAGCACCAGCATGGACCATACAGGAGGTACTGGATCTGATTGCTATATGGGGAGAGGATTCAGTGCTAGCAGAACTTCGTTCGAAAAGACAAAATGCCAAAACTTTTGAAAAAATCTCCAAGGGCATGATGGAGAGAGGCCACAATAGGGACTCAGAGCAGTGCCGCGTGAAAGTCAAGGAGCTCAGACAAGCCTATCAGAAAACAAAGAAGGCAAACGGTCACTCCGGGTCAGAGCCGCAGACATGCCGCTTCTACGCTGAGCTGCATGCAATTCTAGGGGGGGCCGCCTCCACTACCCCACCTTTGACCATGGATTCCGAGGCAGGGGGAATCTCATCAGCCACACCTGAGGATTCTGCGGACGGGGAAGAGGAGGAGGAGGAGGACGAGCTTGCGGAGAGCACACAGCACTCCGTTCTCCCCAACAGCCAGGATCTTTTTCTCAGCCTGACTGAAGTACCCTCCCAAGCCTCCCAAGCCAGTAGCCAAGACCATGACCCCATGGAAGGGACCTCAGGTGAGTTTACCTTTTAAAATATAAAACATGGTTTAAAAGCAAGCGTTTTTTAATGATTAATTTGCCCTGAGGACTTGGGATGCATTTGCGGCCAGTACAGCTACTGGAAAAGTCTGTTAATGTGTCTGGGGATGGAGCAGGGACATCTCCATGAAGCTCTCCTGGAGCTTTTGCAGAAGGTTTCTGGGCAGTGCAGCCTTATTCCGTCCTCCATGGTAGGACACTTGACCACGCCATGCTAGTAGCAAGTAATCTGGTATCATTGCATGACAAAGCCTGGCAGCGTATGGTCCCGGTGTTTGCTGGCATTCAAGCAACATCCGTTCTTTATCTCGCTGTGTAATCCTCAGGAGAGTGATATCGCTCATGGTAACCTGGTTGAAATACGGGAATTTAATTAAGGGGACAGAGGTGGCTGAAAAGAAATCCTTCCCTGTACTAAGCCAAGCGTGGGGGGGGGGATTGGCGCTGAGCTTTTCACGTGTGGCTAGCAGGGATCTTCCCTGATACCAGTCACGCAGTGGGGGGAAGGATAAAGCGATCATCCCAGAGAATTGGATGGGGGGGTTAGTTTGTTTTCTGCTGCTGAAGGTTAACAGGAAAACCGCAGCAGTCAACAAGCTTTGCTTGGTATGTGGGAAAGGAGGGCGCAGAAGCCGAAAGACAATGGCTTACCGTGGCCGCATGCAAGCCGAATTCTGTTGCCCGGACCGGCGTCTGTGATCTGTAGCAGCAAAGCCACAGGCACTCAATATTAAGAGGCAAAATGTGACCTTGCTCAGAAATCACATGTGCTATGTAATGTGAATAGTGTTGTTCACAGTGAAAGAGTATAAGCATTGTTCTGTAAAATGTATCTTTTTAAAAAATTCTCTCCTTTTTTCCCTCCCTCCAGCAGCTGCAAATTTTTCAAGCCTCCCTCCTCCGTCCCGAAGGCTATCTCAGATAAGGCGTCGGAAAAAGAGAACGCAAGACGAGATGTTCGCGGAAATCATGGAATCCACCCGCAATGAAAGAGCTCATCTAAATGAGTGGAAGGACACGGTTTCAAAGTATAGGAAAGATGCCAGTAAACGTGAGGACAGGAGGGACCAACGTGAGGACAGGAGGGACCAACGTGAGGACAGGAGAGATGCTCGAGATGAGAGGTGGCGGCAGGAAGATCAGAGGAGGCAGGATGCAATGCTGGGGTTGCTGCGTGAGCAAACAGACATGCTCTGGCGTCTGATGGAGCTTCAGGAACGGCAGCAGGATCACAGACTGCCGCTGCAGCCCCTGTATAACCACCCTCCCCCCTCATCATGTTCCATAGCCTCCTCACCCAGACGTATAAGAACGCGGTGGGGGCGAGGCTCCGTGCACCCTCCCATTCCACCCTAGTGGACAGCCCAAGCAAAAGGCTGTCATTATTTTAACCTTTTTTTAGTGGCCTTTTCCTTCCCTCCGATCCTCCTCCCAAACCCCACCCGGGCTACCTTCTCAGTTCGCTCCCTCTTTTTATAATCAATTAATAAAGAATACATGATTTTTAAACGACAGTGACTTTATTTCCTTTGAAAGCAAGCTGTGATTGAAGGGGGAGGGTGGGTTGCCTACAGAGAATGAGTCAATAAAGGGGGTGGGTTTTCATCAAGGAGAAACAAACAGAACTTTCACACGGTAGCCTGGCCAGTCATGAAACTGGTTTTCAAAGCTTCTCTGATGCGCCGCGCTTCCTGGTGTGCTCTTCTAATCGCCCTGGTGTCTGGCTGCGCGTAATCAGCAGCCAGGCGATTTGCCTCAGCCTCCCATCCTGCCATAAAGGTCTCCCCCTTACTCTCACAGAGATTGTGGAGCACACAGCAAGCAGCAATAACAATGGGGATATTGGTTTGGCTGAGGTCTGAGTGAATCAGTAACGTGCGCCAGCGACCTTTTAAACGGCCAAATGCACGTTCTACCACCATTCTGCACTTGCTCAGCCTGTAGTTGAACAGCTCCTGACTCCTGTCCAGGCTGCCTGTGTATGGCTTCATGAGCCATGGCATTAAGGGGTAGGCTGGGTCCCCAAGGATAACTATAGGCATTTCAACATCCCCAACGGTTATTTTCTGGTCCAGGAAGTAAGTCCCTTGCTGCAGCCGTTTAAACAGAGTAGTGTTCCTGAAGACGCGAGTGTCATGAACCCTTCCTGGCCAGCCCACGTTGATGTTGGTGAAACGTCCCCTGTGATCCACCAGTGCTTGCAGCACCATTGAAAGGTAACCCTTGCGGTTTATGTACTGGGTACCCTGGTGCTCTGGTGCCAAGATAGGTATATGGGTTCCATCTATCACCTAACCACAGTTAGGGAATCCCATTGCAGCAAAGCCATCCACTATGGCCTGCACATTTCCCAGAGTCACTACCTTTCGTAGCAGCAGCTCAATGATTGCTTTGGCTACTTGCATGACAGCAGCCCCCACAGTAGATTTGTCCACTCCAAATTGATTCCCGACTGACCGGTAGCTATCTGGCGTTGCAAGCTTCCACAGGGCTATTGCCACTCGCTTCTCAACTGTGAGGGCTGCTCTCATCCTGGTATTCTGGCGCTTCAGGGCAGGGGAAAGCAAGTCACAAAGTTCCATGAAAGTGCCCTTACGCATGCGAAAGTTTCGCAGCCACTGGGAATCGTCCCACACCCGCAACACTATGCGGTCCCACCAGTCTGTGCTTGCTTCCCGGGCCCAGAATCGGCGTTCCACGGATAGAGCCTGCCCCATCAACAACATGATCTCCAAAGCGCCGGGACCCGCGGTTTGAGAGAATTCTGTGTCTGTGTCCATGTCCATGTTCTCATCACTCTCGTCGCCGCACTGCCGTCGCTGCCTCCTCCTTGCCTCGTTTTTCTGGTCCTGGTTCAGCATAAATTGCACGATAATGCGCGAGATGTTTACAATGTTCATGACTGCTGTCTTGAGCTGAGCGGGCTCCATGCTTGCCGTGGTATGGCGTCTGTTGTGTTCACCCAGGAAAAAAGGCGCGAAACGGTTGTCTGCCGTTGCGTTCCTGGAGGGAGGGTGAGGCTGTACCCAGAACAACCTGAGACAATGTTTTTTCCCCATCAGGCACTAGGATCTCAACCCAGAATTCCAATGGGCGGAGGAGACTGCAGGAACTATGGGATAGCTATGGGATAACTACCCACAGTGCAACGCTCCGGAAATCAACACTAGCCCCGGTACATGGACGCACACCACCGAATTAATGTGCTTAGTGTGGCTGCATACATTCGACTTTATACAATCTGTTTCCAAAATTTGAATTCTGTAAATTCGGATTAATCCCGTAGTGTAGACATACCCCAAAGCACAGTATGGAATTTTTAGTGTGTGTTACCAGGGTCCACATGGACAGTGCGTGTGCGGCAGGCTATTACACTGTAGATTTACATCCCAGCTTCCCGCACGCTGTGGCCATATAGACAAGCCCTAAGTTGTGATGTGGTAGGTCTCTGACTTGAAGAGAAGCTCCTGATTCAATCTGCACTTAGTTATCGTGGGTGCATCTGCTGAGAATTGCTGCTGATCCAAGACTGAGTGCGATCTGCTCACCTCACTTCCTTTGTAAATGCTACTGAATAACAGTTAAGTCCTGCAGCACAGTTTGGAGGAGCTAGCTTTGAGATCTCTGGATAAGTACTATATAAGAGCTAGGTATTATTTATTATTACATTAGCTATGTGCATGATCTTGAAAGTACAGGATGAGGCCCACACATCATGCCCCGGTTAGGAATTCAGCAAAGCAGCAGGCTAGACTGCCAGGACATCCGTTTCATCTGCCTTTAGTTAATGTTTACAGGGAAAGTGAGGCAAGAGGCCCCTTTTCATTCTCAGCCTAGGGTCAGATGCGTTGGTCAGTAAGGTCAAATCAGTGGTGTGTTCAGCAGCTAGCAACTAATTAAATGTCATTTGCACTGGGGTTTTTGGTTGTCCTGGGCTGCCAGATAATAAGATTTGTCTTGTTTGCAAAGCATTGCAAAGATAGGAAGCTTTATAAATGAAATGAAAAGTGGAAACGAAATCAGACCTGGGGCCCATTGTATGTAAATTCAATTTTACAAGACAACTGGCTACAGAGTGCAAAAAAAAAAAAAAAATCTGAAAACTTAATCCACTTTGGGGTTTTACAAATATTTTTATGTCTTAGTCAATCCAGAAATCTTTTTAAATGAATCCAGTGCTTGCAAAAAATTATGATATCCTGGGAGACTGACATGCTCTATTTGGGATATAGCTGTTCTTCATATGGACTTGGAAGTGCAGGTTAGTTTCCCTTCCACTCCGACTTACAACAAAGGGGCCAGTTATGTGATGTCCATCAGAACTGGACTGAGAGACCCTCCTCATATATAGGGTACCAAACAGCCTTTGTGTCAGTATAAACCAGGGGTTCTCAAACTGGGGGTTGGGACCCCTCAGGGGGTCGTGAGGTTATTACATGGGGGGGTCGTGAGCTGTCAGCCTCCAGCCCAAACCCCGCTTTGCCTCCAGCATTTATAATGGTGTTAAATTTATAAACAAGTGTTTTTAATTTATAAGGGGGGGTCGCACTCAGAGGCTTGCTATGTGAAAGGGGTCACCAGTACAATAGTTTGAGAACCACTGGTATAAACATTGGTTGGATTTGAACCAGGACCTAGAGGCAAAAGGCTCTATATCCTATCACTAATCATCTGAACCAGCCACCTTCACTTTATAATTCTTGACACTCAATGGTGCCAAAGTGAAGATTGTTCCACAAACTGAGTGAAAACATCACACTTTTCTCTCTTCAACTAGTCAGGACCAGCAAAGAGGGTGAGAAATGTGGTGGTATCACAAGGAATGGGCTTGTTCTCTGTGTTCCATGCAATAGGATACAGGGATTTTATTCTTTGATTAAACTTAAAAAAACAACATTCATCTTGGGCAGATCTCTGGAATGTCACATTTCATTCATAATTTTTTACAGCCAGAGTATCAGTTCTTGGAAAAACACATAGCTGTCAATTGAACTAGAGAGCCAGGCCAGGCCACTCCTTTATATAATTTAACTCATCTCCTTACTCTACATAAGCAGAAAGCTGTAGATAGAATTCTCCATGAGCAGTGGAATATGCTGACATTTCAGTGGAGAGCAGGGTTTAAGGTTCGGGAAAAAATAGTTTTATCCTAGGAACTAATTTTTTTTCCCCCAGGAAACATCTCATTGTGGCTAATAATGGGAATGTGCCACAGGTACTGTGGGGTTTGTGGTGAATTGTGTCTGTCTATATGCAGGAGTCCTTCTTGCCCAACTTTATTAAATACATGTGGGGCTGGTGCTAAAGCTCAAGACCTTCATCTCCAGCTATACACAGGCATCTAACCAATGATCTTCTACGCAAAGAGCTCCGCAGGCTCAGAGAGCTGGTATGTGCCCAAGCAGATCTGATTCCTTCCATCCATTAATGGGTTAATGTACATCACGGGTTAATGGAATGTCAGGTATGAAGGAGGAAGGCTATACTTGTGGTTTAGACAAAAGGCTCGGAGTTGGACCTGGGCTTTTGCAGTGGCTTCCTCTGTGACTTTGGGTAAGTTGCTTAGATCAAAATGTAAGTGTCCATTAATGAGGGGTGTCTCCCTTCTTGGGTGCTCAGCTTCAGATAGCTAACACCTTATCTTGATCAGAGGTGCTGAATGCCCGCAGCCCCTGTTGAAGTAATGCATGCACAGTGGCTCTCCAAAACCAGGCTGAGTCTTGAGTTGAGCGTGCACACATTTTAAAATCGAGCCTTTAGTCACTCTGTGCCTCAGTTTCCTCCTCTGTAAAATGGTCATCACAATCACCTGTCTCACAAGGGTATTGTGAACTTTAACGTACAAATGTCTGCAGGTGCTTGGAGATCCTTGGATGAAAGGAGAGACAAGCACAATTACTGTCTTTGGTATTAGCCAGTGGAGAATTGATTTTACAGTATAAGATCGTGTTGTCACTATGTGTATTATTATGACTACAGAGCCAATAATGGTGGCACAGTATCTCTCATTATTCCATATTTAGTTACTGAAATGCCTGCACTCAAAGTGTATTCTACAGGGAGCAATTCGGCAGCTGTCTATGGAATGACCACACATATTGCAGCATGAGCTTATAGAAGACAGCTACCTTGTATCTCTGGATAGGAGGGGGAGCCATTGATTAGACTGGACTGTGAACGCCCAGCTAGAAGGAACAACATGAAACGGAGGAAAGGAAACAGTAGGTTGAGGACCAGATCCTCAGCTGGTGAAAATCCATATATCTTCATTGACTGCAATGGAGCTACACTGAGTTACATTAGTTGGAGATATGGCCTGGAATGTTTCCGAGTGGTGAAACCTGTTAGACTGGGATAGTAGTGAACCTTGAAGAACTGGAGAGCCACTTAATTATTGAATGGAGCTGTCGACAGCCATATGTGTTTGGCAGCACAACATCCTGACTGTGCACTGCGACATTTGTGTGATCAGGACTTGTCATCGTCGCACACCTGTGTAACATGGTGAAGACAACACAAAGCAGTGTTGGGATGTTCTGCTATGATAACTTTTGTGGGTCCGATAAGACCTTTGCACTCTAAATGGAGCACATGCAGGGAACACCAAAGATATGCAAGCTTCCTGATGTCTTATTTCTTATGCACCCCAAACTTCTGTGTGGCTCAGTGGAAGTTTTGGGTTCATGAGGGATATGGGATTGGGTGGTCCCAGGATGAAATCCTGGACCTACTGAAATCAGTGGGGCCAGGATTTTACCCTCATTTTGGATGGGAAGTGATGGAAGCACCTCATTTAAGACCATTATTAAAATGAATGGGACAAAGCCCTTCTAAATGTCTGTTGGGAGCCAGAACAAGATTGTCTTTCTCCTCCATATGTCCAAGATGACATCTAAAACTTTACCCATCTCTAACTTCTGTAGTATTCATACTGATATAGACATAGAAATAGATAGATATCCTTGTAAATCAAGGATATTCCCCAAAGTGACTGTTCTGAACCCCTAAATGCGTTGTCTTGTTTTTTTTTCCCCAGTGTTATTCCCAGCATCGTGACTTTTCCATCATGTCAGAACCTATAACACTCAACGTTGGAGGAAAACTGTACACCACTTCCCTGTCTACTTTGACTAGTTTTCCAGACTCCATGCTGGGCGCCATGTTCAGTGGAAAGATGCCAACCAAGAGGGATAGCCAAGGCTACTGCTTCATTGACCGAGATGGCAAAGTGTTCCGCTACATCTTGAACTTCTTGAGAACTTCCCACCTGGACCTCCCTGAGGACTTCCAGGAAATGGGCTTGCTGCGACGGGAGGCAGATTTTTATCAGGTTCAGCCACTGATTGAAGCGTTGCAAGAGAAGGAGGTGGAGCTCTCCAAAGCTGAGAAGAACGCCATGCTCAACATCACCTTGGATCAGAGGACACAGACAGTTCACTTCACTGTTCGGGAAGCGCCCCAGATCTACAGCCTGTCTTCCTCCAGCATGGAAGTATTTAGCGCCCACATATTCAGCACGTCATCTCTGTTCTTGAAGCTCCTGGGTTCCAGACTTTACTATTGCTTCAATGGCAACCTGTCTTCAATATCCAGCTACCTGCAGGACCCCAACCACTTGACCTTGGATTGGGTCGCGACTGTGGAAGGCCTGCCAGAAGAGGAGTACACTAGACAGAACTTAAAGAGACTTTGGGTGGTGCCAGCTAATAAGCAAATTAATAGCTTCCAGGTATTTGTGGAAGAGGTGCTAAAAATAGCCATGAGTGATGGGTTTTGTGTGGATTCCTCCCACCCCCATGCCTCTGATTTCATGAATAATAAGATTATTCGACTAATTCGGTACAAGTAGAAATAGCCTGTTGTTATGGTATCAGGAAATACATAACCAAACATAGTGTTTCATTTTAAGACCCACTTCGAGACACTGTAACAAACAGTCTAATACAAAACAATGTGATAATCTGTACTAAGAATCACTAACTGTGAGTTGATTTTCCTATACTGAATTTACCAATGTCCTTTCAGAATATGTCTATATTGTAGGTGGATGGAATGCTGTCTATTGGCTTGAGCAGGGTCTAGGAATTAAGGAGTCCTGGGCTCCATTTCTGCCTCCGCCACTGACTCACTGTATGATTGTGGGCAGGTCACTTAACTTCTCTCTGACTCCGTTTTCCCATCGGAAAACAGGGATAGTAATATTTAACCTACTTCAAAAGAATGCCGTGAGGCTTAAATAATGAGGTTTACAAATCGCCTTGAGATCATCCAATGCAGCGTTCTAGAGCTGCAGAGTTGTAGTAAGTGCAGTGGGTTTGAGTCTCCACCACGTTGCACATTGTGTAGCCAATTTTACCTGGCCAGAGTGGATGTAGAATGCTACCAAGTCAGCAGGATAGAGGTTTCACACACACTTTACAGAAGTATAAATGACCATGCAAGGAAGCGGAGAATCTGGCTTAGAGTGTTCAAACTGAAGTCTTCTTTTCCCTGTAATGAATCCTCAATCCTGTTCTTCTATTGAAGTAGCCATGTTTGCACTGGGCAGTTTGTATCGCAAATGACGAAGGATGCCATTGCAGACAGAATAATGCTGTCTATGTGGGTTTTGTTTAAACATGCTTTGAATATACAGGAGCGCCGCCAGCTTTCCTGCCGCCCTAGGTGGCGGAAGGTCCCGCCCCGAAACGCCAACCCCCCCCACAGAGGCGGTGGAAGGTCATACCGCTGCGGTCGCTGCCCCCCAAATTGTAGTGCCCTAATGGGTTGCGCCGGCCCTGTGGATACACTTAAACCCTTACCAATTACGCTCTAATGCATGAAAGGTAACTAGATTTGGTCTTTCTCATAAGGGTATGTGTGTCTGGAGGATACTGTTGAAAACATTTTTTGTTCTGGAGACAATTAACAGAATAGAGTGTGTCAGCCCCAAATGTCTTGTAAATAGTTTGAACCACATCTACCCATGTCCCACACCTTCTCTTTGGGCACATGCTCCCCAGGGCAGATGGGTAATGAAGCATTAAGGACTGAACGAAACATAGTTTGCATTTTGGAATACAAACCATCCCTTCTATAAGATTATGCATGCAGGGCTGGCTCTAGGATTTTTGCCGCCCAAAGCAAAAACAATTTTGGCCGCCCTCCCCCCCCCCCGTTTTTTAATTACCCCGGCCCCGCCTCAACTCCGCCCCTTCCCCAAATCCCCAGCCCTGCCTCCTCCCCCCAGGCTCTCAAGCCTGGGACGGAGGGGGAGCAGCGGCGTGCAAAACGGCTGCTCGGGATCTCCCCCTCCCTCTCAGGTTTGAGAGCCTGGGAGGGAGGGGGAGACTCCGAGTGGCCGCGGCGCGGGCACCACTTCTCCCCCTCCCTCCCAGGCTCTCAAGCCTGGGAGGGAGGGGGAGCAGCGGTGCGCGAAACAGCTGTTTCGCGCGCCGCGGCCGCTCGGGATCTCCCCCTCCCTCCCAGGCAGCAGCAACGGAGGTGAGCTAGGGCGGCCACGGCACATTTTTACGGGCAGCATTCTGGCGCCGGCCATGCCGCCCCTAAAAATGTGCCGCTCCAAGCACCAGCTTGTTTTGCTGGTGCCTAGAGCTGGCCCTGTATGCATGATATGTTTTCTAATTACTCTTCTTCAGTAAAGACCAGGGGCCTGACTCTCGTTTGCCCTGCACCTGTGCATTTGTTTACACCAGTGCCAAGTGCATGTTGTAAAAGACTACCCAGTCAGAATGGAAGCATTTTACACCCACTGCGCTTGGGTGTAAATGACTACACAAGGGGTAGGGAAATGGAGAACCAGCCCAGTAGAAATGGTGGAAGGGGGGGAAATGGCCAAGCACTTTAACTAAGGCCTTGTCTACACCAGAGGTTCTCAACCTTTTTCTTTCTGAAGCTTCCCTCCCCCCCAACATGCTATTAAAAACTCCACGGCCCACCTGTTCCACAATAACTGGTTTTCTGCTTATAAAAGCCAGGGTCAGCCTTAGGGGGTAGCAAGCAGGTCTATTGCCTGGGGCCCCATGCCACAGGGGCCCCCACGAAGCTCCATTGCTCAGGCTTCAGCCCCGGGTGGCGGGGCTTTGGGACCTGGGCTTCAGCCCTATGCGATGGGGCTTTGCCAGGGGTCGGCAACCCTTGGCACGCGGCCCATCAGGGTAATCTGCTGACAGGCCGCGAGACATTTTGTTTACGTTGACCATCCGCAGGTATGGCCCACCGCAGCTCCCAGTGGCCGCGATTTGCCATTCCCGGCCAATGGGAGCTGCGGGAAGCGGCGGGCCACTGGGATGTGTCTTTCTGAACAAGGTTGTCACACTCAAGCACTGACTACACTGGCAAACCTCTGGATAATGCTCACCATCTGTCATCTGTAATGAGACAGAAGGGAGAATACAGTGATCTGTAAGGCATCCAATAACTAGCATCCATACCTGCATTTTTACTGTCTCCAGAAGCTTTTAAATAAGGTCTGTGTTTCTACAAAGCTTAGCCTTATCCTAGTCCTTGCTTCCTAAAGTAATATGGTGGAGTACCAAACCAGTTTATATGTAACCATGGTATAGGAGTTGTATTTTGTTAAAATGTATAAGACCTCTTCAACTTTACCACCCCAAGCTGCAATGGCTGTAGATGGTAAAAACCCAGATACTGCAGCAAGTGGTGTTACATGTCAAGCCACCAACACCACTCCCTCTGAATCAGTGCTGTACCAATGCAGCTGTGTGATATGGGAGGCACCATGCTGTGGGAGATGTTGCCTTTTGGATGAAATGTAAAATGGAGGCCCTGACCCTTTATAGCCATTAAAAATCATCTGGAAACTTTCATAAGCTTGAGGATTTTAATCCTGATCTCCTGGCCAAGATCCAACATGAAAAATTATGTTCTTCCCATTTAAAATCCCCTTGCTGTTTCAAATGGATCAAGTAGCATTCTTCCCTCCCTGTCTGAAACTGCTGTGCGGTGTTAAACAACTGCCATATTCCACACCAGAGGTAGCTGCATGTCAGTGGTGAAGCAAAGTGATTCCTGTGTGAATCTATCTTATACAAAGAGTTTATAGTTAAACTGGATGCTAACGTGTTATACAGTACTAATCATTTTACATCCTCTGAATAGTTTGACCTGCAAGATCTCAGAAGCTGCCTGCTCTAACCAAAGCTGTGCCATAAAGCAAATAAAATTAATTTGGAAGTAGTGCTTATAGAGTTTCTGGGGAGGTTTTTATCCTACCCTCTAACCACAGAATTTCAATTATACCTGATATGCAGACACCATTTTCATCTGTCAGGAGAATAGGAATATTAATCTGTAGGAATTTATTTTTCTGTACATTTTTAATTCAACAAGCTTCGAAAGGTGTAACTCTACAGAAGTCCGTGGAGCCCCACTCATTTACACCAGCTCAGACTCTGGCCCAATATTTCCAACATCTATTTCATTATCTGTAAAATGGAGGGGAAAGTACTTATGGGCCTCAAATGTATTATGAGGCTTAATTAATGTTTGTGAAACATATAGGTGTTACAAATGCTAAGTATTAGTACTAATAAATCAGGGTGATGTCTTCTTCTGCGGTAGGATCTACATAAAGGGAGTTGTACGTGAGAAAATCTCTTTAATGCAGATGCTGCGTCTGAGAAAGATTAGATGGGCATAATGAGCTGGTAAGGCTACAGACCCATGTCATTAGGAATGAGATGAGAATACTGTCACTGTGCCTCAGTGGGTCACAACTGAGAATACCAAATTCAGGACAAGCTGCTGGGAAAAAGGGCAGACACCCCAAATCTGGTGGTTATTCTTCCATGATATATACCAAACCAGCAACAAATGTAAACTTCTGTCTCACCACACTGGCTAACAAGAAGTCAGAAATGCAGCCTCCTTAGGTATTCCAGTCCTAGATTCAACACCCTGACCCTAGATTTAATGATGTTTATTTAAAACCAGTTTCATCAAACAAAAGGGTTCTTCTCATCCCAAAGGACCAGCCATATACCCAGGTCAATATATAACTCAGATAGTACCCAATAATCATGCTTACAACCAATTCTTATTAATTAAACTAAGATTTATTTAAAAAGTAAAGAGAGAGAGTATTGGTTAAAAGATCAGTATACATACAGACATGAGTACCATTCTGGGATCAGTTTTATAGCAGAGATGGTGAGTTTTGTAGTTGTTGCAAAGAGATCATTCAGAATTAGTCCATAGGTTATAGTCCAATGTCCATATTCAGGGTGATCCAGGTGGGACTGGAGATCTCGGTTTAATGAATAAAGGCCTGTTCAAAGACTCCCCACATACAAATTCCATCCACATTAGAGGGGGTTACACTGATTTTTAACTATATCAGTACTACACCTCTCCCCATCCCTGATATGGATGCTGTTATACCAATGAAGCTTATTCCTATAAGTTGAGGGAAACCAGCTATACCGGTATGAGGCTATTTTGTACTGGTATCACTGTGCCCACCAGGCATTGTGCTGATTTGGTAAAAAAAATAAATCCCACTCCAATTGAAAAAGTTAAATTGGTACAAAAACTGTAGACCATGGATTGAGAGCCTAGAACACTTGAGCCTGGTTCCCCACTGCTATATACTAGGGTCACTGACATCTAGGCAAAGTGGATGTAAAATGCTGCCTGCTCATATGGGAGAGGTTTACACTTGCTTTTCTTAAAGGCATTATAGAGACTGACTCCCACTAACTCGCCATGTATCAGAGGGGTAGCCATGTTAGTCTGTATCCACAAAAACAATGAGGAGTCCGATGGCACCTTAAAGACTAGCAGATTTATTGAAGAAGTGGGTTTTTTACCCATGAAAGCTTATGCCCAAATAAATCTGCTAGTCTTTAAGGTGCCACCGGACTCTTTGTTGTTTTTGTTAACTCACCATGTGTAATTTAGGCCTAATCCACAGTTAAAAACTAGATTGACCTAGCTACATCACTCAGGGCTATGAACATTTTTGCACCCTGAGTGTTGTAGTTAGGTTAACCCAAACCCCAGTGTAGATGCAGCCAGGTCCAATGGAAGAATTCTTCCATCAACCTAGCTACCGCGTCTCGGAGTGGTGGATTGACTACATTGATGGAAAAATCCACTCCATCAATGTAGGAAGCATCTACACTATGGTACTAAGCAGCACAGTTCCAGCACCATAGCTGGGCCGCTGTAGTACAGACATGGCCTTAATCTCTCTATGCCTCAATTCCTCCATTGGCAAAATGAGGCTCAATCATACTTCAATAAAGTGCTGAGACCCCCACCAAAGGGAGACCATTAGGAAATAATAGGGCAGAAAAACACCAGAGAGGGTAGTTAATAAATCAAATATGAGCTCATAATGCAATGCCTTTGCCAGCCAGGGCTGTATGCACAACACAAAGGGATCTCTTGTATGACAAAGTTACTATGAAGCAGTTTATTAGAGCCTGGGAAGGACTACTCTTGTAATTCTGCATATGCTACGGGGCTCATTGAAAATGGAAATTTACAAGTTGGAGACGGTTCTGAGATGATGAAGGGACTAAAGGAGATGACATCTGAAGAGATGGAACTTAATGTATATAACCAGGAGGCATTAAGGGAGGTGAACAGAAGGTAGGAGTGGGGTTTGTTCCTGTAGGTGATGGTGGTGACATAAGGAGTAGCGATATAAAGCTAAAGATGGGAAGTGTGAGGTTTGTCTTGAGAGAGGGGGGGATAAATGACCTAGATATGTTCAGAAATAGGGTAGATAATATCCTAGTGGGATTAATAATTCAAAGAAATCCTGCTCCCAAGGGTGCCAGGCAGGAGGCTGGGACTGGAATGACCCTGCTGATCCTTTCCAGCTCAGATCATCTATTATTCTGAAACTTGAAGGTGTCCAAACAATGTGACACTGAGAGATACATTGGTAACTTGCCAGGAGCCAGAGACCATTGCCTAATTTGCACATACATTAATGTAATCAAATGTATGCACAATTCTAGCTGCTTGTACTACTCTCTGCCTCGATAGCTGATAGAAATTGTTGCCTGTTTGAATTTGCTGGCAATAAACACCTGCAATTAATCAGATTTACCCTCACTCTACCATTATAGGGAAAGGGCTGCCATGAGCTACATATTAGGTTTATAGGGAGTGGCAAATTTGATCTTCAACCCATGCAATAAGGACTCTACTAACATTGCTTTGTAAATTAAACCTGGGATCATCTTATGCATTGATGCTTCATAGACAAATGGAGAAGCTATGAAAGAGACTGATGTTTTCCCAGATGCCATTATACTTAAAGTATAGGAAATGACACTGATTTATTTTTAAATATTTAACTCTCTTAATACTACAGGCTAAATTCTCAAATAACATCCAGATCCAACTATTCTGGGTGGGATGGGCTGTATATCAGGGCCATAAACATGCAGATCATGCTCCCTAATCTCCTTGATGGCTCCTATCCTAGACAACATTAGGAGTGGAGTGGTGTGATAGATCCATGGATTCTAAAGAAAGCTAGGAGTATAGGAATGGGCTGCTGGGCACTCTCTTCCCCATTTTCTTGCTTCTGGCTTTAGGATTTTCTAGTTGGCCAGAATTTGTCCCAGATTTGTTAAGAGAACTGCTTAACTGAAAAATATCAGAAGCTGTTTTATTTCCTCTAACTCTTACAGAGTTTATAGTGCATTTTAATTTTAAATTTGTTTCACCTTTTTCTGACTAGAGCTCTTTTCTGAATAATGTTACTAAAAGTGTATTTCAAAAATAAGTAAATAAAATGTAATGAGTGGTGCGCCAGATTCAGTGATGGACATAAATTTGTTTGCAAATGAAAATGTAATGTTTTTTTCTGAAGTTGTAGCTTATTTCCCTCTCTCTAGGACTTTATATAGCACATTATCATAATACTACCACCCAGCAGGCACTAGTGTGGAGAGCTGCACTAGGAATTCTGCAATACCTACCCAGAAGGCAATGCAACCAAACCGGTTTAGAATAATCCTAATGTGGACATGAAGCAGAAGCACAAGCCATTTTAAATACTAGGCTATAATCTAGGCTAGTATGGATGCATTAAACTAGGGGTTCTCAAACTGGGGGTCAGGACCCCTCAGGGGGTTGCAAGGTTATTACGGGGGGGTCACGAGCTGTCAGCCTGTACCCCACACCCCGCTTTGCATCCAGCATTTATAATGGTGTTAAATATATTAAAAAGTGTTTTTAATTTATAAGGGGGGTCACACTCAGAGGCTTGCTATGTAAAAGGGGTCACCGGTACAAAAGTTTGAGAACTACTGCATTAGACCCTTTAAGGTTTGATCAATTATAATGTGAACAGTTCTGTCCTCTAGCACCAATTCCTGCAAAGATACAGCAACACTGCTATTCAACCCATGGCTCTTCACAGTCCCTAAATTTGAACAACAACCTATATGATGTTGATGTAGCAGCTGCATTGAAGGAAAAGAAGCCAATTTAAATACTGTTTGTATGATTTGCATTAATGTAACACCTGCTAGGTGCTTTCCAAATGTGTAATAAGATGGTTCCCTGCTCCAGAGAGCTCACAAGATGACATGCATGTGTCACCTTCACACAAACACACCCAGCTCTGTAACAGTTGGCAATTTCTTGTAGGCATCAAAAGTCTTAAGTCTGCAAACCTATAAAAAACATCTCACAGTAGGCTGACCAGATAGTAAGTGTGAAAAATCAGGACAGAGGGTGGGGGGGTAATTGGCACCTATATAAGAAAAAGCCCCAAATATCGGGACTATCCCTATAAAATCGGGACATCTGGTCACCCTATCTCACAGCCACCTAGGGCTTTAGTTGTACCAATTAGTTGCAACTCCTGGGAATAAGTTCTTTAGCTCAGCTCCAATTGAACTGATGTATTCTTTCGTGGTTTTTTTTCTAATGATGACAGGAAGCGGTAAGCATTGCAGCTGCAGTGAGTTCACCAATGCTTTCCCCTCTATCCTACTGTGCAAGCCTTGCTTTGGAAGTTACTCAGAAGCCACTGGACGCACAAATAGTTCTGGGCACATAGGATATAATTTGGGTGGGAGAAGGGCTGGTTTTCGCACCAGCTCAGGGGGAGGGGAGGAGCCTGCTGCTCTCCCACCCAGTTCAGCTCATCATTATCCTCCAGAGCCTGCACCTCTGCTGGGAAGGGCAATCACTGGAACTCTGGAGGCAGCTGCATATTAATCATTATTAATGCAGCCTTGCAAAACTGTCCTTAAAGTGTATTGGCCGCCGGTAGAATATGATTGATTCTCCATGCCTTTCCCATGGGGAGTGATTATGATAGGGGAAGAGAAAACTAATTATTTTTACTCTAATAGGCAAGTAGAATTTTGCAAAGGTGTGATAATTATTAGCATTTACAAGACGCTCTAATCCAGGGGTCTCAAACACGCGGCCCGCGGGGTGATTTTCTGTGGCCCGTGAGCCCCTCGCAGTCCCCCAGTGTTTACCAGAGCGGCGGCCGGACATGCACCAGGAGCAGGGCATGCTCCCTGCCCTGCACAGCTCCAGGAAGAGGCTGGAACATGGGGAAGGGAGGGCAGAGGGGCTCTGTGTGGCTGTTGCTTTAGGCAGCGCCCCCAGCAGCTCCCATTGGCCGGGAACGGGGAACCGCGGCCAATGGGAGCTGCTGGAGGCGGTGCCTCAAGCAAAAGAAACACACAGCCCCTCCGCCCCACATTCCAGCCTCTTGCAGGGGCACAGCGGACAGGCAGGGAGCCTGCCCTGCCCCTGGTACGCGCCGGGTCAGATCCTGCCCCCCAAATCCCTCCTGCAGCCGAACCCCCTGCCCTGAGCCCCCGCCGCACCCTGCACCCCTCCTGCACCCTGACCCCCTGCCTCACCCCACACCCCTCCTGCATCCCAACCCCCTGCCCTGAACCCCCTGCCTCACCCCACACCCCTCCTGCATCCCAACCCACTGCCCTGAGCCCCATGCCACACCCCTCCTGCACCCCAACCCCCTGCCGTACCCTGCACCCTGACTCCTGCCCTGAGCCCGCTGCCGCACCCTGCACCCCGACCCCGCCCTGAACCCCCTGCTGCACCCTGCACTCCTCTTGCACCCCAACCCACTGCCCTGATCACCCTGCTGCACCCTGCACCCCTCTTGCAACCCAACCCCCTGCCGCACCCTGCACCCTTGCTGTACCCCTCACCCCTCCTGCACCCCACACTCCAACTCCCTGCCCTGAGCCCCCACCACACCCCACACCCCTCCTGCACCCCCAGTGGGCAGGGAGGGGGCAGAGTTGGGGTGGGGATTTCGGGGAAGGGGTTGGAATGGGGGCAGGGAAGGGGTGGGAAGAGGCGGGGGGGGAGATGTCAGTAATGCGGCCCTTGAGCCAATGTACTAGTCCTCATGTGGCCCTCATGGTCATTTGAGTTTGAGACCCCTGCTGTAATCACAGTAGGATGTGCTTATGTGTGTGGTTGCACACCTCTAAGAGTTGCAGGGCTAATAGTTCATGGGTGAAATTCTTTCATCTCTATCTCATCCTAATCTAAGTCAAGACAGTACTTGGGTGGGAGACCAGGTAAAATCCACCTGGTGCAGGAAGTGGCGTTGAAGAGTGCTGCTTACTGTCCCCTTTCACTGAGTACTGACCCAATGCCCCAGCGTGATAGTACGATATTCATTCAGGCCTGACGCAAAACCCACTTTACAGACACCACATTAGCGCCTGCGCAGTAGACCTGTCCCCAGGGAGCGTTCAGCGCGAGACGGAGGGAGGTAACGCATGCGGAGTGCGCAGTCCGCACGTGTCCTGGGAACACGCCAGCGGCGGGGGGGGGGGGGGGGTTGGTGCATGCGCAATGTGGTCGCAAGATTATGTTTTTCAAACAATCGATTCTAGGGGGACGGGCTCGCGCGGATATTTTCTGCGCGTGCGCAGTGGGGATACCGGAGCTGTCAGTGAGCGGCGTGTCATGGCGGCGGCGGCGGGCGGAAGCGGCGGTTGCTGGTTCCTGGCTCTGGCGCTCGGGGTTTCCCTTCTCAAATGTCTCCTCATCCCGACCTAGTAAGGGCCGCGGGGCCGGGCCAGCCTCCCCCTCCCCACGTCTCTGTGTGTGTCCGTGTCCCGCCCAGTCCCCGGGGGAGCCGCGCGAGCAGCCCCGGGCCATCCCGTGCGCCGCGGCCAGTGCTTCCACCGCCCACCCCGACCTGCAGCCCCTGGGCGGGGCCAGGCGGCCGGTCCTTGGTTGCCTTGGTTACCACCCGGGCAGTGTCGCGTGGCCGTAACATCCTGTGGTGACCCGGGCGCCGCCGCCCCTCCCCGCTGCGGCACCTTCGCGTCAGGTGGGCAAGGGGCTCCTGGCGCGGGCTGCCTTGCGGGAGAACCCCCCCCGCTGCCTCCCGGCGCTGCCTTGCAGTGAGGCCGAGCCTCCCCATGCCGCTGTCCTAGGGTGTGGGGGCTGCTATGGGGCTCCTGCCAGGGATCCTGTATCAGTGCAACTACCTTACACGCACCCAGAGAACGGGGCCCCGGGGTTTATGAAGTGAGCTGGCAACTTCCTGGCCTGGCAGTGAGGTAGGGTGACCAGATGTCCCGATTTTAGGGTCTTTTTCTTATATAGGCTCCTATTACCTCCCACCCCCGTCCCGATTTTTCACATTTGCTGTCTGGTCACCCTACAGTGAGGCTACACCCCCGAAGCAACCCATAAATAGTTACATCCTGTACTAGCTTTTGCTGGTTTGGGCTGCAAATTGCCTCCCCGCTCTCTTTTCGTGCTGCTGGAGGAGCTGGGCATCAGGTCGCCTGAGCGTCAAAAATCTTTTCCAACGCCCACGTTTGGTTTACTTTGTGCTTGACACTAGTGGCCTTATCTGTCACCCATTAAAGTGATACTAACTTCTGCATATGAGTTTCAAAATTTCTAGGCTTTTAGCACAGATCCTGATGACTTTAAGTTACCAAGCCCCAAGATGGAAGGAGGCTATTTAATAGGACTGCACACTTATATGATGTGGCATTGTGGGAGTATTTATTTTTCTAATATTGCACCTCAGTTTCATAATTTATCACTTCTGAGACAAATTATGATAAGTGAGAATCCATCTTCTTTATTTGTCCTGATTGGGAATAAATTTGGGTTTGTAATGATGACGGAGAGTTGAGAGCAGTGTTACCTGGCACCTTCTGTAGAGAGTATTAAGAATGTTCCTAAGCAGCCTGATTGTTGTTTTGACCTCTTAAAACCTCACTTCAAATCTGTGCTAGAGGATCAAAGTATGAATTCTTCTTTCCTCAAAGAAGAGCAAAATAGACAGCCTTGAGTAAAACCTCTATGGCCATTTATGGGTTTTTTTAAAAACTCTCTTAAAATTTGTTTTAAAGATACAGTGTGAAGTCTCTTACTTTTTGTGAGAAGTTTAATAGTAAACAAAAGATGCTTCTACTCTTAAACTACATAGTTGTTTCAGACATTTACAGAGTGGGATTTTCAAAAGTTTATAAATGAATGGCGCACAGGTGCTTTTAACTCAAACTTAAAACTTAAGTATGAACACTTTCATTTGCTAAGTATGAGCATATTCATTTCCTTAGTATGTTCATAAGTATTAGTTGGAGTAGCTCATTATTAATACTGTCTGATGCTTCGATCTGTTTCATATCACATGAACATAAGAGAAAGCTTTTATGTAAAGTTTGATTCTGCAATTATAAAGCAGAAGGGTTTGTTTTTTTAAATACATTTCTCGTTAATTTTGTAACGCGAGCAAAGGACTAAAAAAACTGACCTTTTTGTAACAGCACTAGAACTTTAAGACAATCTACCCTTGAGGTAACCAAAAGCATTACATATTTATAATGCAACTTTAATAATTTGGCAGACAGCTGTGTCAGATCAGAACAGCATTTGACATGAATCTTCCAATATTGTATCTAATAGCTTTTACATTTCTGAGTAACAGGAGTCAGCTTTTCTGTAAATTGGGACTGTTTTCAGTTGTCAGGCTCCCTGTACAATATGAATACTCTCTGCAGTGCGTCTTTGCAATGCGTTCATTAAGGTGGGAATGGTGTTATCAAAATGTTTAAATCTGATGCCAATACTTAATTTTAAAAAATTCTTTACACTTTCAAGTCATCTTGTAGTACAATTTGTTTGTTTGTAATAGTTTCTGTTGCCGAGCAACTAGAGTAAGGTTTTTGTAGATACAGACTAACAGGGCTACCCCCTGATACTAGAGTAAGGTTTGTAATAAGTAGTAATGCTAATGGTAAAACATTATAAACTAAATTAGTCCTATGCAAAGTAGATCTTTCTTTAGCGATGTATGTTGTATGTTCTCCATTGTTTTATGTCTATATTTCTAACAGCTATTACATGACCTGGAGGATAACAAGGTTATAAAGGAATGGCCAGCATGCATTTGTCTAGAACAAATCATTCCAAACCACCCTAATTTCTTTCTTTGATAGGGTTACTGGTCTAGTGGGTAGGGAGAATTAGTAGATATGATATATACACCTCTACCCCGATATAACGCGACCCGATATAACACGAATTCGGATATAACACGGTAAAGCAGTGCTCGGGGGGGGGACGGGGCTGTGCACTCCAGCGGATCAATTACGATACATTAGAAGCAAGTGGAAGACCAAAGACAGGGTAGGCCCACTGCTCAGTGAAGAGGGAGAAACAGTAACAGGAAACTTGGAAATGGCAGAGATGCTTAATGACTTCTTTGTTTCGGTCTTCACCGAGAAGTCTGAAAGAATGCCTAACCTAGTGAATGCTAATGGGAAGGGGGTAGGTTTAGCAGATAAAATAAAAAAAGAACAAGTTAAAAATCACTTAGAAAAGTTAGATGCCTGCAAGTCACCAGGGGCTGATGAAATGCATCCTAGAATACTCAAGGAGCTAATAGAGGAGGTATCTGAGCCTCTCGCTATTATCTTTGGAAAATCATGGGAGACGGGAGAGATTCCAGAAGACTGGAAAAGGGCAAATATAGTGCCCATCTATAAAAAGGGGAATAAAAACAACCCAGGAAACTACAGACCAGTTAGTTTAACTTCTGTGCCAGGAAAGATAATGGAGCAAGTAATTAAGGAAATCATCTGCAAACACTTGGAAGGTGGTAAGGTGATAGAATAGCCAGCATGGATTTGTAAAGAACAAATCGTGTCAAACCAATCTGATAGCTTTCTTTGATAGGATAACGAGTCTTGTGGATAAGGGAGAAGCTGTGGCTGTGGTATACCTAGACTTTAGTAAGGCATTTGATACGGTCTCGCATGATATTCTGATCGATAAACTAGGCAAATACAATTTAGATGGGGCTACTATAAGGTGGGTGCATAACTGGCTGGATAACCGTACTCAGAGAGTTGTTATTAATGGTTCCCAATCCTGCTGGAAAGGCATAACAAGTGGGGTTCCGCAGGGGTCTCTTTTGGGACCGGCTCTGTTCAATATCTTCATTAACGACTTAGATATTGGCATAGAAAGTATACTTATTAAGTTTGCGGATGATACCAAACTGGGAGGGATTGCAAGTGCTTTGAAGGACAGGGTCATAATTCAAAATGATCTGGACAAATTGGAGAAATGGTCTGAGTTAAACAGGATGAAGTTTAACAAAGACAAATGCAAAGTGCTCCACTTAGGAAGGAAAAATCAGTCTCACACATACAGAATGGGAAGAGACTGTCTAGGAAGGAGTACAGCAGAAAGGGATCTAGGGGTTATAGTGGACCACAAGCTAAATATGAGTCAACAGTGTGATGCTGTTGCAAAAAAAGCAAACATGATTCTGGGATGTATTAACAGGTGTGTTGTGAGCAAGACACGAGAAGTCATTCTTCCGCTCTACTCAGGCCTCAGCTGGAGTATTGTGTCCAGTTCTGGGCACCACATTTCAAGAAAGATGCAGAGAAATTGGAGAGGGTCCAGAGAAGAGTAACAAGAATGATTAAAGGTCTTGAGAACATGACCTATGAAGGAAGGCTGAAAGAATTGGGTTTGTTTAGTTTGGAAAAGAGAAGGCTGAGAGGGGACATGATAGCAGTTTTCAGGTATCTAAAAGGGTGTCATAAGGAGGAGGGAGAAAACTTGTTCACCTTAGCCTTTAAGGATAGAACAAGAAGCAATGGGCTTAAACTGCAGCAAGGGAGGTCTAGGTTGGACATTAGGAAAAAGTTCCTAACTGTCAGGGTGGTTAAACACTGGAATAAATTGCCTAGGGAAGTTGTGGAATCTCCATCTCTGGAGATATTTAAGAGTAGGTTAGATAAATGTCTTTCAGGGGTGGTCTAGACAGTATTTGGTCCTGCCATGCGTGCAGGGGACTGGACTCGATGACCTCTTGAGGTCCCTTCCAGTCCTAGAATCTATGAATCAAAGCAAGTTCGATATAACGCGGTTTCACCTATAACGTGGTAAGATTTTTTGGCTCCTGAGGACAGCGTTATATCGGGGTAGAGGTGTATTAATATTAGTAAGGATTTTGACACAGTGCCACATGACCTTCTCATAAGCAAACTAGGGAAATGTGGTCTAGATGAAATTACTATCAGGTGGGAGCACAACAGGGTGAAAGCTGAACTCCAAGAGTGTCAATGGTTTGCTGTGAAACTGGGAGGGTGTATCTAGTGGGGTCCTACTGGGGTCAGTCCTTTTTAATATTTTCATTAATTACTTGGAAAGTGGAATGGAGAGTGTGCTTATAAAATTTTCAGATGACGACAAGCTGGGAGGGGTTGCAAGCACTTTGGAGGAAAGGATTAAAATTCAAAACAAGCTTGACAAATTGGAGAATTGGTCTGAATTCAACAAGATGAAATTCAATGCAGACAAGTGCAAAGTACTTCACTTAGGAAGGAAAAATGAAATGCACAACTAATAAATGGAGAATAGCTGCCTAGGTGGTAGTACTGCTGAAAAAGATCTGGGGGTTATGGTGGCTCACAAACTGAATGAGTCAACAATGTGATGGAAGTTGCGAAAAAGGCTAATATTCTGGGGTATATTAACACAAGTGTCATATACAAGATATGGGAGGTAATTGTTCTGCTCTACTCGGCACTGGTGAGGCCTCATTTGGAGTAAGGCAGTGGTTCTCGAACTTTTGTGCTGGTGACCCCTTTCACATAGCAAGCCTCTGAGTGTGACCCCCGCCCCCCTTAAAAATTAAAAACACTTTTAAACCATATGAATGCTGGAGGCAAAATGGGGTTTGAGGTGGATGCTGGCAGCTCGTGACCCCCCATGTAATAACCTCATGACCCCCTGAGGGGTCCCTATCCCCAGTTTGAGAACCACTGGAGTAAGGTATCCAATTCTGGGTGCCACACTTTAGGAAAGATTGGACAAATTGGAGAGAGTCCAGAGGAGAGTAACAAAAATGATGAAAGTATTAGAAAACCTGACATATGAGGAAAAGTTTTAAAAAAACTGAGCTTATTTAGTCTTACGAAAAGAAGATGAAGAAGGACCTGATAAGTCTTAACATATTTGAAGGGTTGTGGTAAAGAAGACAATGATCAATTGTTCTTCATGTCAGTTGAAGGTAGGCCAAGAAGTAATGGTCTGAATCTGCAAGATTTCTACAAGAGAAATTTAGGTGAAATATTCAGAAAAACTTTCTAACTACAAGATCTGGAATAGGCTTCCAAGGGAGGTTGTGGAATCCTTATCATTCAAAGTTTAAAAAAAAAAACAGGTTGGACAAACACCTGTCAGGGATGATCTAAATTTACTTGGTCCTGCCACAGCACAGGAAGCTGGACTTGACTTCCAGCACTATATTTCTATGATTCTATTACTTTAAAATTGCATTACTTCAAAATAGGAACTTCAGCTCCTGACGCCAAGCAAAACTGAAAGCTATAACTGGATCCTAATATTCCTGCTTGTTAGCAATTTGTAGAAACCAAGATGACTCAAGCTCTCTTATAGTTACTACTCAGGCTGCTTTTTTAGAATTGCCTAATTACTACTATGATTTTGATGCAGCTGGACTAGCAACACAAATAGTTTCTTTCTGATTCTTTTCTGTGTACCTGTAAATGGTTGAATACTTTGAAAAAGATTTTTTAATCTTTAAGTCTGTACATACCTTATTAATGTCCATATTCTTTGCAGTCATTCCACAGATTTTGAAGTACATAGAAACTGGCTTGCCATCACTCACAATTTACCAGTCTCCCAGTGGTACTATGAAGTAAGTTCTTGTTCTGTTCATTTGCTTTTTAATTGTGTGAATTTTGTGCTTATTAGAGACACCAGTCTGACATCCCGAATGAAGTCCTTTCTTCACAGAAAATATACATCATGGATACTGATGGTCAGTAGTTGGTGGTTGTTTTGCAGTAATGCCCAGGGATACCAATAATGGATCAGGACCCCATTGTGTTAGTATGATCTTCTCCTGAGGGCACCCAGAACTGTAAGACAGTGTTACTTGGTCTCAGAAATTTCGGGAGAGCTTTACTAAAGCTTAAACTGTGTCAGCTCACTGCCATGCCAGTCTGTTAGCTTAGCTGAGGACACACACGTCATTTTGACATATACCCTGAGATGGCTTGTAGTCAAACTAAGAATAAGGTTATTACTAAAGTGCATAGATTTAAGTGATACAAAGCAAGAGTAACAGAGACAGGAACGGTATGAAAGAACCCGAATGAAGCAGTTAACAGTGGACATCAGTCCACATCACAAAAATAATTGGCACGCTTGTGAAGAGACAGCTGTTTTGTTCTGTTATAGGTTCTTATACTGCCTTCACTGTAGTATCGATAATAATCAAAATTTACAGGTAAGCAAAATAAGAAAAATGCTGCTTGAGAACATATTAGTTTGTTTTAAGGATATTTACTTTGTATATTTTGACATGTGATGTTGATAACTTGTGTTTTAACAGTTATAAAGCTTTAACTTTTTGAATCTCAATGCCTACTGTCACTAGATTGTCTGTCCACCCTGCCCCAATAATTTATCATTATTTAAACTGATTAAAATTGAAAAAATGCTTAAAAATAAACAATGATATTATCAGTCAGTTGTAAAAAAAATAAAATGCGAATTCTGCCATACCTACCCATTGCCAACACCAAAAGACTTCCAGTTCCTCCATAAACACTACCATCTCATAGCAGAGCTGCTGAAGTCATTTTCAGCATTGTACAATTGCTCAATTCCATTGTGAAGTAGGACTGAAATCAAAGGTATTAGCCTTTGTTCGATACTGGCTACTGAAGTGAACATACCAATTAATCCCATTTGACAAACTTTTCTATATATAAATCTCTATGAGCAGCTGTCTTGATCTTCAGTTCTGAATTGGTAAATCTTATTTTGTTTTTAGGCAACTTCTGAGTGGACCTTGGATTATCCTCCGTTCTTTGCTTGGTTTGAATTTGCACTTTCACACGTTGCCAAATACTTTGACCAGGAAATGCTGGTTATCCAAAATTTGAACTACTCCAGTCAGGCAACAGTCTTCTTCCAAAGACTTTCTGTCATCTTTACAGATATTCTCTTTGTGTATGCAGCCCATGAGTAAGTCTCAGTGTTCTGTTCTCTGGGGACAGTGGGGTGTCTGTTTAAAGTATTGAGTTTTCAGAAATGGGCAGGTGGTAATCACAAAGGTGTCTACATATAGACTTGCAAATGTGTGGAAAGAACACAGTTGGCTAAACCTATTAAAGGAAAAAGTGAGAGTGTGTAGCTAACATAGAAGACCTTATTTCCTCTTTTATCTGGGGAGTCTAATGTTGTGGGCACAATTAAATTTATTTTAGACATTAGTTACCTTCTCTCATATGTAATGTACCTGGTAGTTTAAGAATTCTGAAGGAATTCAAAGCTCAGACTGGATGACCTAAGTCTTTTTTCACCCTGTTACGATTCTAAACATGAAAGAATCGGTCTTGTCTTCCAAATTTAACTTTTTATTGGCAATTAGTTAAGCAGTCTTAATAAAAGTTCATACCATATTTAAATGTACCATGGATTTGGGGTAGGGCAAAGAGTGTGTGTAATCTCTCACGTTGGGGGCGGGGAGAGAGAGCATGTATTTTGAAGAAAAACCTGTTGCCCACCAGGGTGATTTAGAAATAGCAAAGTCTTACAACAACACTCCACTCAGTATGAGTATGGTCATAGATTCTGTATTTTTTAAAGTCCAATGGAAATAACTTTTTAATAAATACTACCTTGCATGTTGCATTCCAAACACTGTAGTGTGGTAATGCATGAGAACCCGGTAATGAAACTTACTGACTGTAAAGTAAATAAAAGTTATGCTGACTATTATATTTTCCTTCTCCAAGGTGAGAGAATGCAAAAAACAAATTAGATTTTAAAAATTCCTTGATTTAAGAATAAAAGGTTATGGTTGTAACGTAGACAAGGAAAAAATCCAAAATTATTGTTCTTAACCTTAAAGCCCTTATAATTTTCTAAATTCTGTTTGATACTTTCTTCTTGGGGAATTAGTCAGACCTTCAGAGTTTTGTGTTTAAAAAAAATAAACTGTTCCTATTTTAGGAAAAACATATTTCCAGTTATACAGTATAAGTCATTGTAAATTAATTTTTTCTTTGATAATTTGAATGAATTATCAAGAATTTGCTATCACTTTTAGTAACTGGCATATGGCAGAACTTCCCTGAAGAGATCATCTTCCGTGTTAATAATATAAATTGGTGCTAAAATAAATAATTCTGTATTACTGTTTGATTTCCTTCATTCAGATGCTGCAGATATGTAAATGGGAAACGACCTGGAAAAGAACTTCTGGAAAAACCGATGTTTGTTCTTGCTGTTCTGCTCTTATGGAACTTTGGCTTATTAATTGTGGATCGTATCCTTTCAGTTAGTTGTCAAAATCTAGCAAAATTTTAAACAAATCAAATACAATATATACAAAAACCACTGGCAGTATCTAATATCTTAGTCAGAACTAATATCACTCTTGATTGCAATATTTGTGTTACTGTTTGGGTTTCAGCTGAGTAAAGTTTCATTGTAACAATATATTCAAAGTTTATTTGTAAAAGTTCTCTGATCATGATTATATAGCTCCAAAGAGTTGGATTACAACTAGAGCTATTTACTGATTTGGCAAACCTGAAGTGTTTCACAGAGACGGTTAAACTTCTCCAGGGTTCAGAGGGTCCACGACTCTGGGGCAGTCAGCCTAGCAGACTCTTTCTGACTTTGATTTGTTAGTGTGCAACCTAGAACTTGAATTAACTTTCTTTGCCTTTAATTTTCAACATTTCATTTAAAAGAAAGGAGGAAGTAGAAAATGATAATGCTAACTAACAGATCTAGCAAGCATCAGTCAGTCTTGGCAAAATGTGCACTGATCTAGCTAGGAGCACTTGTTAGTGGCAGTGCATCTCAAGAAGTATGAACTCTGTCATTATATTTTTAGCTGCAATTTTTGAACATCCATGACTTTAGATTAAAGTGATATTTTCCACCCTTTTCCATGAATATGTACTCATCAGTGAGGTCCATTTCCATGCCAAGTTTCCAGCATGCCATTACCATTCTTTCAGTTATATGTAGTGAGGAAATATAGAAGGAGCATGGCAGCAATTATTTTTACAGCAGAAAATAACCATTTGTGATAGTTTTCACCACAGCCCTCTCCATAGGCATTCAAACACCTGAATATGTCTGCTTCAAACATTTAAGTCACTTTTGGTAAGAGACTAGCATTTAAAACTTCAGCGAAAAGGGGGGATTTTTCATCAAGTGAAAATGGTGGTGGAAGAGGATAGCGGAGTATAATTGAATCCATTTAGCATAATAACCTTGTTTATAGTGTTGAGTTCGAAAATACACCTAACACTTTGCTATATTACCTGCATGTAACCAAGAATTTCTCAGTGAGGTTAAGCTCTGCACCTTTTATATTTTCTAATTAGAACGGATAACAAAAAGGTAATTTTATAGCCAACTTGGAGTAATAATTTAGGAATGTTTCCTTGATTATAGTTCCATTTGATCTGTTTGCTGATTGTGGACTTCTGATTCTGTCCAAGCAAACTAACGGTAAAAAACTTCTTCCTTGACACAAGTTCAGATATTCACTTTCAGTACAATGGCTTTTTATTTGGATTGATGCTTCTTTCTGTTGCTCGATTATTTCAGGTAACCATAAAATCAAGTTGCAATGTTTTTGTTGTCCTGTGACAAGACTTTTAACCTTAATCATGGGCCTGCTCCTATTCTAATAAGTGGGAGCAGTTCTGAACTGCTGCCCACTAGAATTGGATCTCTTAGTATTTGTTGTTCTGGTTTTTAGTTCACTTGGCCATAAAATATTAGCTGTGCTGTGGAGAGAGCATATCTGCCCCCCTGTGAGGGAATGAGCTCCATGTATTGCTGTTTAAATACACAACTTCTTCCTAGTTATTACATGAGGGAGCTATCAGTCCTTTGGCAGGAAAGATTTACCCTGAGGAAGGGGGTTTATCTCTGAGGCTGGGGAGATATGAGGGATCCCCTGGGCTCCAAACACCCTTTAAGGTCAAGAGAATAATCTTGTGACCTGAATCTACCCTGCGCTGGCCTAGTTGTTTATTCTAGGCAAATGGAAAAAATACCCATCCCTGCATTCATACATGAAATGTTTTGATGCTTTAGGCAATGGAAGAAGGCTGTCTTTGAAACTGCTAGTGTTAAGGTAGGGTGAGTTTAAATGCAGCTCTCATGGGGTTTCCATCTCTACAACTTTTTTTTCCATTTAGAAAAGGCATTTGGAGGGTGCTCTTCTTTTTGCTGTTCTCCTGCATTTCAAACACATCTACATCTATGTAGCCCCAGCCTATTGTGTATATTTGCTACGATCCTATTGCTTCACTGAAAATAAGGCAGGTAAGTTACTGATCCTTCCTCAATGTGTTTTGTATTAATGATTTGTGAGAAGGGGGCCCAGGAGGTGTAGAAAGACATGACATTTACATTCAGTGCTAACCTGTCATTACTGTCCTTGAAATTCTCTTTTATAAGTCTGACATATTACCTTGGCATGAAGCAGTATGGTGATGGGGTAGCGATAAGTCCACATTTATTCAGTGGATGAAAATGAAATAGAAGCTTTGACTTAAAGTATTTTATTGGAGACTGGTTTTGAAGTTGCTCTGGTAGAAGCTTCTCTTTCTCACAAGTCATTTCCGTAGTTCTAAAGACTCAAGTCAAGCCAAGACTAGGAACAATTTGAGTGCTATAGAAAGCTATTCTGGAGAGATGTAGGATGGCTAGATCAGTGGTTCTCAACTTGTGGTCCATGGACCCCGGGGGATCCACAGACTGTGTCTAAGGGGTCCGCAAAAGGTTGTCGTTACCATAGAACAGTGGGTTTTAACCGGTGGTCCATGGATCCCTGGGGGTCTGCAGACTATGTGTAAGACTTCCAAAGGGGTCACCGGTCTCAAACTAATGGTCATAGATATTCACATTTCACTGGCAAAATGACATTTATGTTGTATTACCAGAATAAAGTCAATGACCATAAAGTTCAAGTTAGGTATCAGAAAGAATAGATGTAGGTAGACTGAATTTAATTTTTCCTGATAAGACCTACTTTGAAATAATGGTCCATTTGAATTTATCATGGCAATAAGTGTCCTTTTCCTCATGCATACACTAAATATTGCTAAGGGCTATCTTTGTTCCTTCTATTCTGTTGAAGATGCAAGCTCATAAAGTGGCAGCTGTTAGAGCACAGTATTTCATAAGTGGTGTGTAAAAAATGTAAGCATTCTAAGCTGAAAGTAATGGCATTCTCATTCTAAACCATAGCTGCCTAAGATTTTCTATAAATATAGCAAATCTATATATTTCACAATCTGTTATAAAACTGGATAACATTTGTTATTGGAAAAGCAAAACCAGCATTATCGCTACATTTTCAAAATGACTGTTAGACTAATGTCAAAATAGTTAGACTTGCTAGATCAGACTGTCTCAATTCAAGAGACCATCTCTCATCATGTTGCTGAATATCCTTTTCTCTGGTCTTGACAAATGCAGTCTTGCCTTGCTGATAGCCATTCAGAATGCTGGTGCAAAGATAATTTTCCTAGTCTGTCGTTTTGAGCATGTCACCCCTCTCTTTTCATCCCTTCACTATCCCTCTTTCATCCCTTCATATCAAACATAAGCTACTAGTCTTCTCTTTCAAGGGCCTTTACAATATATCCCCACCCTATCTATCTTCCCTCATTGATTATTGAAAAGCAGACTCCCACCTCCAGTCGGCCAATCATGCCATCTTGCATCACCCACTTATTAAAGGTCAAACAAGCACCTTTGTGCTTTCTCCCATGGCTGTGGGAAGCTCCCTTTAAACATCTGCAAAGCTACCTCATTATCCACCTTCAAAACCTTCCTTAAAACTCTACTTTTGCTCTGAAGCCTAGAGAAGACTTGACAGTGGTTGAGCCGCTGGTGTGCTCAGACCACTGACTGTCACACTGACAGAATTGTGTCATTGTTTCCTTTTACTCCTTTGTCTGTATCCATCTGTTTCTCTTATATTTAGCTTGTAAGTTCTTTGGGGCTGTCTTTTTGTTCTGTGTTTGTATAGCGCCTAGTACAGTGGGGTCCTGGTCCAAGACTGAGACTCCTAGGTGTTGTTATAATACAAATAATAAACTAGCAAATTAAAGTAGAGCTCACTAGCAGTTGAGAAATGGGTATAACTTTGAGATTTGTAAACCTAGTTGTTGGACAATATACTACTTACTGACTGTAAATATTCACTTAAAGGGTGATACTCGTACTAGTTTCTTTACTACTAAAGTCAATTTGTTTGCTTCCTATTCCTCTTCCCATACCTCCCCAAATATCTCTGTTAATACGAATATTAATTTTCTGTAGATGGATCCCTCAAGTGGAGCAGCTTCAGCTTTCTTCGCATAACTTTGCTGGGATTGATTGTCTGCCTTGTTTCTGCTCTTTCATTGGGACCCTTTGCAGTACTGGTAATGACTCCTTATTCCCTAGCCCTCTAACCTTTCTTTTAGGACTAGTCTACAGCTACTGTGCTGCATCGGCATAGCTCAGCACATCTGGTGAAGACACGCTATGCCGACGGGAGAGCACTCTCCCATCAGCATAATTACTCCACCTTAATGAGAGATGGAAGCTATGTCTACGGGAGAGCGTCTCCCGCCAACCTTGTGCTGGTGGATAGCACTTAGGTCAATGTAACTTGCGTCACTCGAGGTGGCTTTTTTACACCCCTGAGCGACGTAAGTTACATTGTCTTAAACGGTAGTGTACACAAGTCCTTAGAAACAAAGTTGAACAATTTAAAAAAATTGTGAAGAATCTCTAAACATGGGTCCTCGTATGTTCTTTTTGTTCCCTACAGGGCCAACTACCTCAAGTCATTTCACGTCTTTTCCCTTTCAAGAGAGGCCTCTGCCATGCTTATTGGGCCCCTAATTTTTGGGCTTTGTACAATGCAGTGGACAAAACATTAGCAGTTGTTGGTACAGTAAACTAGTTTTGTATTTTCAGTGCTTACTTGCATATAATGCCCCCTGTGGGACTCAAATTCCCTTTCTGAATTCATGTAATGAATGAAATTTTGTTGCTTGTTTTTAAGATTCATTTAATCATTTGCTTTTCAGCTCTATGCATTGGATAGCAGTAGGTTCCCAATTGCTGTAGAAGAATAGCTTGATTATTGAAACTTGTGTGAAATCTCTGCCATATCTTTGTGTTCACATAACTGTTGCCGTTTATATTGATTTATATATTAATATTATATACATATATTATACACTTTTCATAAAAATTAAGTGTGTATGTATAGCTGAAAATGTACCTATGCTATTTGACAAACATTATGTTCACTTGTAGGTATAAAATATAAATTCCTTGATCCTGAAAAGATTCCTAAAGCCTCAATGACAGGTGGATTGGTTCAAGAATTCCAGCACACTGTCCTTCCTTCTGTGACTCCACTAGCCACACTCATTTGTACCTTCATCTCCATATTGGTAACTTCAAAAAAATTATAATCTTTGATACGTTTTTAATTTCCATGTCCCCTTTTCCCTTGATTGAATAACATAAATGTACCTGATACTTACATATATTTTTGCTCTTGAACTAGGTATCTTTGTATTGGAAAAGAGCAGTCAGGGTGGATGTTGAGGCAGTAGTAATTTTGCATAACAAAGCATTCTCTGAGTATTCCTAGACGCCATGGTCTATGTCAACTATAGAGTATTTCAGAGACAGACAGACCTATAACAGGGACTCTGGTCAAAACCACTTTGCTTACTGAGCTGGAAGTAATTCTGTAGCTAATGATTTGAGCAAAATTCAAGGGATGTATCAAGACTGGACTGAGATGCATTGGCAGAGCTGTTTGGAAAACTTGCTGAGCTCCTAATAGCATTATCTGGAGCCAGGAATAATGGAGTTGATCCCTCACTTTTCAACTCCCCACCTTTTTTAATGGAGTGAGGAGCAGAAGGCTCAGGTGACTGGTATTTGGATGTAGAATCCTTTCATCCTAGATCGTCAATCAGGATATTGGTGGCTAGAGGATACTAAACAGCCATTAGATGTTCACTTATGTGAAGTATGTTGGTGGTTCCAGTTAAATTCCCAGAGGCAGTTCCGCACAATCAGGAAAACACCATTCATTTGGCAGTGTGAGTGAAGTCTGCATTTTTGCTGCCCATGTTGTTACTGTTATATAGATGGAAGACTTCAATCTCTGTGCTATTTGACACCTTCCGTCAGCACTACATATCCACACCAGAAATATATACCTTCCTGGGATGCTGCAAAGCAGTGCTGTGGTAAAAGCAGGAGCTGGATGCTCATTTGTGTATTTCAATAATAACATCATAAAGCTTCATATGGGCAATAGCTTATATACAGGATTGTGAATTTTTACACTGAAGTCTTATTTTTGCCTGTTGTTTCTAGCCCTCTGTTTTCTGTCTTTGGTTTAAACCCCAAGGGCCCAGAGGCTTTCTTCAGTGCCTGATACTTTGTGCACTGAGCTCATTCATGTTTGGCTGGCATGTGCATGAAAAAGCAATACTCCTCGCTATTCTTCCTTTGAGGTAAGTGACTTGTTAAGTGGTAGTTCCTCAGATTCATTTGGTTGCAGGCTATGATTGAGGAGCTTTTCAAAGGAGGATTGTCACTTGGTTTTCAGTATGATAATTCAGAGAGTTCATATCATATGTAAAACCTCTCAAACTGAAGCACCCTAATTCACTTTACATATAAGAATCATTTCATCCACCCCTTAAATATAGCCCCCTCTGAAGTGGAACGTATTAACTGTTCAATGGTGCAAAATAACACAAATCTGCTCTAAAAAGTAGCATTTCTCTTCAGGTGCTCCTAGCAATTCATCTCCTTTTAAAAGATACCTTGCATTCATGGAAAACCTTTTATCCAAAGACTTCATCATGCTTTACTAATGGTAGCTTATCCTCACAATAGCCCTTTGAGATAAGTATTATACTAACTTTACAAATGGGCATAGAAGCACAAAGAAACTGTGTGGCTTTCAACAAATTGCTTAACAAGTCAAGAGTGGAGCAGGAGTAGAATCCAGGAGTCATGACTCCCAGATAGAACTACTACATTCTTTCCTATCTTTCTTTCCGTTTGAACATTTGGGCATGTGTATTGTACATAGTGTGACAATAAATTAACTTGTTTAGCTTCAGATACTTAGTAAACTTTGTGTAGGGTAATACAAAACATTAACTAGGTTGCCAAAAGCAATGCTAGCTGGCAAACTGAGCCTAAATTCAGTGACACTCTTGTGCATTCAGCTGGAAATCCTGTGGCAGTTTCCGTTAAATTTAAAATGGAGTTTTTAATTGGATTTAATCTGAAAATCAGTACTACAGCCACAACATAACATTCATTGTGTGCTACAGGTTTTTATATTCACACATACCTGCATCATAGAAACGGTTATGGGGAAGTCTTGGTAGCTGGATACAGGGATATTTGGGACTTCTGGTATCCAAGAAGGCATGGTCAGTGATTTAGGATTGCTGAGTAAGCATGACCAGGAACGAAATTAACATTTGGCCTGTCACCTTCCGATTTTAGAATTAATGCATTAAGATGACTGGGATAGCTCTCACTTCTGAGCTATTGTTTCAGGCTGCCTGCAAATGCAGACATGCATCACGGCATTGGATTACACTTACTTCAAGGGTTGCTTCACAAACAGGACTTGAAAATTCATTTTTTAATACAAGTTTAGATTCTGCAGCACAATTCTATGGCCTGAGTGGATTCTGTAGCTATGAAATACAGGGATCCCTATCCATAAGCATTAGTAGTTGATTAAGCAGATCTTCTCTTTAAATAGCTAAGATTTGAGATTCACTTTGTAGTATGCTATATTTGTGAAGGCCTATCTTTTGGCCTCTGAGCCTCACTGTCACTTGACAGATGAAACCGCAGTTTGCTATTTACCATTAGTTTGTTTATTAGGACATTGCCTTGAGGCCAGTTGGGATCAGGGCCCCATTGTGCTAGGCACTGTACAGACAGAGACAATCTGAGCCCCAAAGAGCTTACAACTAAATAGACAAGATAAAGGGTAGGGGAGAAGGATAGAACATACAAGCAGAGTGAACAACGTGATGGCTGCAAACTTCAGGTTAGTTCCTCAGTTTTTTGGTTCTGTTTAAATTATGGCTGTCGATTAATCGCAGTTAACTCACGCGATTAAATCAAAAAATTTAATCATGATTAAAAAAAATAATCGCGATAAATTGCACTTTTAATCGCACAGTTAAACAGTAGAAGACCATTTGAAATGTATTAAATATTTTGGATGTTTTTCTACATTTTCATATATATTGTATTCTGTGTTGTAACTGAAATCAGTGTATATTATTTTTGATTATAAACATTTGCACTGTAAAAATTATTAAAAATATATTTCAATTCACCTCACACAAGTACTGTAGTGCAATCTTTGTCATGAAAGTGCAACTTACAAATGTAGATTTTTTTTTTTTTGTTACATAACTGCACTCAGAAACAAAACAATGTAAAACTTTGGAGCCTACAAGTCCACTCAGTCCTACTTCTTGTTCAGCCAGTCGCTAAGACAAACAAGTTTGTTTACATTTACTGGAGATAATGCTGCTCTCTTCTTATTTACAATGTCACCAGAAAGTGAGAACAGGCATTTGCATGGCACTTTTGTAGCGGCATTGCAAGGTATTTACGTGCCAGATATGCTAAACATTCGTATGCCCCTTCATGCTTCAGCCACCATTCCAGAGGATGTGCTTGCATGCTGATGACGCTCGTTAAAAAAAAGTGTTAATTAAATTTGTGACTGAACTCCTTTGGGGAGACTTGTATGTCTCCGGCTCTGTTTTATGCGCATTCTGCCATATATTTCATGTTATAGCAGTCTCGGATGATGACCCAGCACATGTTCATTTTAAGAACACTTTCACTGCAGATTTGACAAAATGCAAAGAAGGTACCAATGTGAGATTTCTAAAGATAGCTACAGCACTTGACCCAAGGTTTCAGAATCTGAAGTGCCTTCCAAAATCTGAGAGGGATGAGGTGTGGAGCATGCTTTCAGAAGTCTTAAAAGAGAAACACTCTGAAACTACAGAACTCGAACCACTAAAAAAGAAAATCAACCTTCTGCTGGTGAGATCTGACTCAGATAATGAAAACGAACATGCGTCGGTCCGCACTGCTTTGGATTGTTATCGAGCAGAACCCGTCATCAGCATGGACGCATGTCCTCTGGAATGGTGGTTGAAGCATGAAGGGACACATGAATCTTTAGCACATCTGGCATGTAAATATCTTGCGACACTGGCTACAACAGTGCCATGAAGACGCCTGTTCTTACTTTCAGGTGACATTGTAAACAAGAAGCGGGCAGCATTATTTCCTGCAAATGTAAACAAACTTGTTTTTTTTTTTTTTTGAGGATTGGCTGAACAAGAAGTAGGACTGAGTGGACTTGCAGGCTCTAAAATTTTACATTGTTTTATTTTTCAATGCAGTGGTTTTTGTACATAATTATCATGAAAGCTGCACTTACAAATGTAGAAAGAGATTGCACTACAGTACATGTATTAGGTGAATTGAAAAATACTTATTTCTTTTGGTTTTTTTACAGTGCAAGTACTTGTAATCAAAAATATATATAAAGTGAGTACTGTACACTTTGTATTCTGTGGTGTAATTGAAATCAATATATGTGAAAATGTAGAAAACATCCAAAAATATTTAAATAAATGGTATTCTATTATTTTTTCAGTGTGATTAATCACAATTCATTTTTTTAATTACACGATTAATCACTATTAATTTTTTTTAATCGCTTAACAGTCCTCATTTAAATCCATTTACTGAGGTTGTGTTAGGTGGGGATTACATAACTGGAAAAACAAAGGAGAGGGCAGGAGGGGATTGGCATGAACATTCACTCGGCACGGGAAAGAACGCTGAGTGAAGTCTGACATCAGTGCCTGAATGTCCCTCCTTGAACTACTTTATGCAGCTACTCAGCAGCTTCAGTTGGGTTCTGTGGGGGAGCATGTCTCCCTTACACAGTTTTGGGTCTAGGGGTTGCCAAGTGTAAGGAGTGGCCCCTGCTGGGTACCATTTTACTTCCTCCACCGCTAGTGCAGCAGTAGCTGCTTAAACTGCTTGTGCAGCTGTTGTGCTGGCTTCAGTCTGTCAGGTATGACTTGTGTACTCTGGTAAAATTAGGCTTGGTTTTTAAGAGGCAAAAGGTAAATCAAAGTTCTTGTATTTTAGCTTGTTGTCTGTGGAGAGTCCAAAACGTGCTGGCATTTATCTGATTCTGACAACTACAGGGCATTTTTCACTCTTCCCATTGCTGTTTACGCCACCAGGTAATGTCCCATGCATCTCCTCTCTCTCTCTCTCTCCTCCCACTCCCCGCCACTTTGATTTATTTGTATTTCCATTTTTTTCAGTGATAGCTCTGCTGCTAGAAACCGTCTAAGTACACAGTGTTGGGCATTATATTGTGTGTCCAAAAGCCACTTTCAGAAAGGTGCCCTGTGAAGGAGGAGATACTGGGTTTTGGGCAGTAACAGAAACACACTAAAGAGCGAAGTTTAGGGTTTGGGCTGTGCACACAAGTGCAGGATGGATGATTTAAAATGCCAACTTAAATCAGCAAGTAGGAATCGTTAATTTAAATAATGTTTGTACTTTTTAATTATTTTCCTAAAGAAAGGTTTATTCTCATTTGTTGATAACCATTAAAACATGTTGATTTGCAACTCAATACAGCCTTTACAATACATTTGGTGCTTTTTGCTAACCAGGAGGATACACTATATCTATACACATTTATTTAAGCAATTCTATAGCTCAGCTTACATTTATTCAGATTCTTATTTTTTCCATTTTTTATTATGTTAGAAAATGGTGAATGATGCATTTATTTACTAGATTAATTTTTTACTTGTGATTTGCATCAAGCTCTGTTTGGATGGAAATTCAGTTAAAAATGCTCAAAACCAGCATCTTAAATGTACTGGATACATGAGAAAACAATTATCAAAAAGTTTATCAAAACATGTTTTACATTTAAAACTTACTGATTCATTAAGCAAAGGAGATGTTATCTGTTTTTGAAGGACATGGTGACCAGAAACAATTTTCAAACTAATAGATCTCATCCTGTCACCCCAGTTTTTATTAATAGATTGGAAGAGGGAAACAAGCTTTCCTGCTTTTTTCAACTCCTGATTGGTTTCTTAACTATGAATGAACTAGTCATTGGACTGAAACAGTTGAAGAAAGTAAAATGAAAATAGCCTCTCTGCAACTGTAGAAGAGGCTACTGCTGTCAAAAGCTGGTTTAGCACTTCATTAAACTCTGGTCCAGGTGTTTAGCTAGTGTCTTCCACCAGTTCAGTTTTTTGATTTCTTTAAGCCATGACAGCAAACATATACTACTTAATATTTTTGTATTTAATTTAATTTAAATAATTGTAAAAATAATAAGTTTAGGTATTAACACAAGTTGTGTTTCAAATTTAATTTTAAATAGGTTTATTTTTTCAAGATTAAACCTGTATTTAATTTAAATTAAAAAATCCAATTTAAATCAAATCTGATCTATCTTTTTTAAAAATCATGGATTTTTATCTACCCTGAACAAGTGTGATCTTTCCTCAAATCTAAAATCCCCAAGCCTCAAGAGAAGTGGGGAATTAGTTCAATGGGCAAAAATTTCAGTGATCAGACTACTACAGTATTTGAATAAAGATGGATTTGGACTCCCTTTCATATCTGGTGATGCTGCTCTTTAAAATGGAGAGGTTGCTGTGTTGAGAAGTGAGAAATTTCCTTTGCACTCTTACTTCCATCTGATATTACATTGCCTTTTACATACTTTTTTCCTAGTTAATCAGATAATTGGGTACGATTGGTTTTATGGTGGGGGGGAGGGTGTATAGTTTTGTTTTCCAGTAGACTTGTTTTTTCTTAGTCAAACAAGACAGAATCTAAGTATCAATCCACTAATTTATATAGTTCTAGTATACATTGCACTAATCACTGAAACTAATGATTCAATATGAAGAAATTTGTATAGTAGATGTTACAAAGGGGAAGGACCTATTGTGTCACTGATCATCATGCTGCCTATGCAGGTTTGTTCCTTAACAAATAGTACATCCACTAGTCTAATTTTAAATGTTCCAAGAAATGGGACTTCTGCTACTCCCCTTTGGAGAGAATGATTCTTATTACCTTTAATAAATAATTCAAACTTTAGTACTAAGTAGTTTAAATTATTGTATCTGTAATTTAAGGATACTGTAATTTATAAAATAATAAGCAAAAACATTGCAAGTTAGTTGAATTTTCAAAAATGTTCTTTATTTCAGAAATCGCAACTAAAATACTGCTCATGCTGCTGTTCACAGTTTATAGCTTCTCTTCACTGAGGGCTCTGTTCAGGTAACAACTAAGCAAATATTTTATGTTTAGGCTATTGAAACACTCTTTGTATTACTGGAGGGGACAGTAGTGGTGGGGCTGGATGGTTTAGGAGGTTGGAACTGATATACCCCTAGTTCAAATCCAAGTCAGTAATGGCCAAAATGTGAGGTGTCTGTTCAGTTCGCAGTAGGCAGGTGTCCACATCAAAAACATTTGACACTCCTGTTGCAAGAGAAGCCAAAGTTTGAATGGGCACAGAGACAGAACTATCCACTTGGCCCTGGAAACAGTCTGTCCACATCGGGGTCAATGCATTGTCAGGGTACAAAATTGTAATGCCCCTTCTAAGGTGTACGTGTTAAATAGCTAGAGGATTTCAGTCTCCAAAGCTGTCATATGGCAGCTTTCATCACCACTGAATTTGCATACATTTTCATATACTTGTCTATTTATGTTAAAAGATGCATAATACATGTGGTACTTTATTAACAATACAGTATAATTTGTCAAAGTGCCGAATGTTTTGACAAATACCAGCCGAGAGAGATCAACATTAACTTCTTGAAGACCCCACTGTAGAGTATCTCCCAGGCCACTAACATATCTCTTAGCAATTCTAACGTGCATATCTCTATACTGTCTAGGGATGTACATGGGCTGTAGAAAACAGAAGAATCTGTGTGGAAAAGGCAATCAGTTCTCCATCCTGCTCTTTGGTTTCTACCCTTTGAATGCTCTGCCAGGCTTTCTTCAGTTCTTGTTTGGTTTTTTTGTTTTTGTTTTTTGTTTGGGTGGGGGTTTTTTGTTTGGTTTTTGTTTTGTTTGTTTGGTTTTTGTTTTGCAAATGCTTTGCAGAGGAGAGGTTTCATTCAGTCTCTGGCCCAAGAGGAAAGCTGCGATTTATGGGGGAAGTAGTGTCTTAGGTAGCAAGGGACCCTCTTCAGATGAGGCAAACTGTTATAATCTCAATGACAATGCTTAGTTCTAATGAAATCCCCTTAGCAGATGGGATGAAGCAGCATTTGTAGGGGTATGGAGATACAAAACTGGGCTTGTTGCCAGAGGTGAACTTTTTCAACAGAGCACAGCAGCACCTTGATTCTTTCTGAGTTGCAGTTAACTGATGGTTTGTATGCCCTCCAGAACAGTACTGACTGAATATCCACTTTTGCAAAGCTCTTCAACTCTTCAGGGCTGAAGTTCTGTGCCTATACAATTTAGGGCCTCTGATAGAGCTTAATTTGAGCTTTGTAGGGCTGATGCTCCTGATCATCTGAAACCTTGATTTGTTCAAGAAGGATGGTGTCCTATGAGACCCCCTCCCCAAATAAAGGCTTACCTGTAGTAAGAAATATATTTTAAGGAATATTTACAGTGGAAATATCTGTCTTTGTGTAGGAATTATGAACCATCTTAAAGCTTTCTTTCAGTTATGGTGATCTAACAATATCTAGAAATATACAGCCAGAAATAATGACCTGACATGTCCACTACCTGAATGTGGAAGAACTGGCATGCAGTGAATGTGCATCAAAAGCTGTGGAAGGTCTCATGGCTCGTTTATGTTGGCAGGATTGGTGTGGGGCAAAGTGAAATGAAATAATTACTGATGTGATTTATGGTCTAGATTCAAAGATGCTAAAACACGGAAATTTGTATTTGAGTTTTATAATCCAGGATTATAAAGAAATTAGTTTTTATGTTATGCTAATTACATGCTATCAAGCACTGTATTTTAGTAAGTGGCTATATTTGAAGTTCTCACTGCCTGGCTTATTGTGCTGTTTAAAAACATGTTGTGACTTGGTGCATAGCAGATAGGCAAGACAAAGACTTGACAAGGGCAACATGCCTAATGCTCACTGAAAAAGAGAGAAAACTGAATTGAAATCACATGTTTAATATCTTTTTTTTTTTCTTTTCCCCCCCACAGAAAAGAGGGGCCTCTGCTTAACTGGCTGGAAACTATCTACCTCATTGAACTAGTGCCTCTGGAAATCTTTTGTGAAATTGTGTTTCCTTTGACCCCTTGGAAACTGAAGTTCCCTTTTATCCCTTTGTTGCTTACTTCCGTATACTGTGCTGTAGGCATCACATATGCTTGGCTCAAACTGTATGTCTCTGTTTTGACTGAATCGGTAACTGTCAGACAGAAGGCAGAATAAAGCAGCATTGGGACCAATTCCAAGTAAATTCTTCAGGAGGATTATCCAGCACTAGGGGGAGTTGTCTTCTAAGATCTTGCACATTTTGAAAAGGCAATGGTACTATGTACCGTTCTTCTCCATGTCTGCTGGTTTTCAGCATCTCTGTACTGTCAACTATTGTCCCTCTGATCAGAATAGCTCCTTGAAATGTTGCACAGCGCATGGTGAGATGCCACTTGCCCTGAATAAATTGTGAAATTTAATTGAAAATAATATTGTATTAAAATTGTCCATTTAAAATGTCCAGATTACTTCTCTGAAGAGAATGTGTTTGGTTTCCTTGTTAATGAGGTATTTTGCCAGAAACCCGTATGGCTACTTATTATAAGGGATCACTGCTGTATAGAAGAGAACATAATTATAATCATGTACTGTGGAAAATGTAAATAAAATACTTTTTTATATTTCTGCATTAAAACCTCTTTCTGGATATCTTTGGAGCTGGAGGGGCATCTGTACAAATGAGGAGTAAAACTAATATACAGTGTGGAATTTGTATGCTGATCAGTTTTTTTGCCAGACTCATTTGTGAAACCCAGTGCTGAAATCTTATATGCTACTTCTGACGCCACTATCTGATTTATGTCTATTTTTGCTGCACTGGTTTTCTCCATTTTATCCCCCTACCTCCCAAGTAACTTCCAGCATTCTGGCTATCCTTAACCATCTTGGAGAATGATAGCTACCAAATGATAGCCAATTCTTCTGTCACAGAGTTGTCATAATCCCAATAAAAGTACAAGGAACATGCTGTTGGGAATATTGGGTTTCTTTATTGCTGTTGCATGATTTCGCATGACTTGTTACAAAATAAAAAAGAAAATTTAAAAAATGTTAGATATGGGATTAGGTGTATCCACACAATGTGAATGTCTCCATAAATGCCTTTTCTTTAGGGCAGTGTACTGATGTCTGGTGGTTCTGCAATAGTAGAGCACAGGTTCATCTAACCTGATATGTTCACATCCTTGAAGATGCTAGTATGTAAACTAGTTACACAGGTGATGGACTGTGCCAAACACTTTTTTTTTTTTTTTAAACTCATGATGCTTGCCCTCACTACTTGGAAGGAGATGATTCCTTCCCTAAAATACCCTAATCTTAGTACCAGATACCAGAGTCCCCCTGCACCAAACTTTGTAATCCCCCAATCCCTGATTTGGGGATTTGCAAACAGACTTCTAGTTCATCAACTAGCCTAAAAGAGGACTCCGGCCCTTATTTAAAGTGGAATGTAGAAACCTAAATTAGTAGTTGATGTGGTAAGTAAAGGTGATGTTCTGTTTTCAGCTGTCACTATTTGAGTGCTAAAAATGTGTTGGGGTTTTTTTTTTTTTTTTTTATAAAGGTGGAAGGACATCAGAGCAGTCACTAGTAGCACAGACCTCTTCATATATGATGAGAGAATAAATACTTCACTGTTTTATTTATAGGTCTTGAAGTGCGTTTAACCACTTAAGGTTAGATTCCCAAAAGGACGTAGGCTTTGTGATGCTCATTGTCACAACACCTGATAGGTGCCTAGAAAAAAATCACAGGACTAGCATTGTGATAAGGCCTGAGTTAGGTATCTAGGCTCCGGAAACAATGCATGGGGGGAAGAGCGGTATGTGAACCACAGAAGCTACCACGGTAGGTGGGGAGCTGCCTAAACTAGCCAATGGGAGGTGCTGTTAATAGCTGTATGTCCCTTAAATCCCAAGACTGGTTCCTTCATCCAGGTTGCAGGGATGTGCCTAACTCTGCTAGCAACTCACAAGCAACTAGGAATTTCTTCTGCAGTCCGGTGGTTTAAACCCCTATGTAATTTCTTGTGATAATGAGTTAAACATGGGTTGCATACCACACAAAATGGCTGGAAGTGGAGGTGCCTGCCTTATAACTTCTTCTTGCTCAGTGGTTAGAGCACTCACTTGGGATGTGGGAGAGTGAGGTTCAATTTCCCCCACAGCAGGAGGAGGGGGAAAGGATTTGAACAGGGATCTCCTATCCTTCAAGGACAAGTGCAGAGTCCTGCATTTAGGATGGAAGAATCCCATTCACTGTTACAGATTAGGGACCGAGTGGCTAGGCAGCAGTTCTGCAGAAAAGGACCTAGGGGTTACGGTGGATGAGAAGCTGGATATGAGTTAATAGTGTGCCCTTGTTGCCAAGAAGGCTAACGGCATTTTGGGCTGTATAAGTAGGGGCAGTGCCAGCAGATCGAGGGACATGATCTTTCCCCTCTATTCGACATTGGTGAGGCCTCACCTGGAGTACTGTGCCCAGTTTTGGGCCCCACACTACAAGAAGGATGTGGAAAAATTGGAAAGAGTCCAGTGGAGGGCAACACAAATGATTAGGGGGCTGGAGCACATGAGTTATGAGGAGAGGCTGAGGGAACTGGGATTGTTTAGTCTGCAGAAGAGAAGAATGAGGGGGGATTTGATAGCTGCTTTCAACTACCTGAAAGGGGGTTCCAAAGAGGATGGCTCTAGACTGTTCTCAGTGGTACCAGATGACAGAACAAGGAGTAATAGTCTCAAATTGCAGTGGGGGAGGTTTGGATTGGATATTAGGAAAAACTTTTTTACTAGGAGGGTGGTGAAGCACTGGAATGGGTTACCTAGGGAGGTGGTGGAATCTCCTTCCTTAGAGGTTTTTAAGGTCAGGCTTGACAAAGCCCTGGCTGGGATGATTTAGTTGGGATTAGGTCCTGCTTTGAGCAGGGGGTTGGACTAGATGACCTCCTGAGGTCCCTTCCAACCCTGATATTCTATGATTCTATGTTCTAATTACTGAGCTATGGGATATTCTGATCCAGGGTCCTTCAGGCTTCTGATGAAGCTGTTCCATGTCAGTGAAGCAGAGGCTCTGGATCTTGGGTCTCCCACCTCCTAGCTGTGTACCCTAATCACCAGGCTACAGAGTCAT